>NC_056747.1:1324845895-1325021319 GCF_019279795.1 Protopterus annectens
ATTGAGAAGGAGGCAACGTTTTGTGAACCATGTTTCAACTGTGTTGAATACATTCTGAGTCAGAGAATGTAGTTCAGATGGGGAGCTTGCTGAGCATATTAATGTTGAATCATCTGCATATTGAATGCAGGTGGCTTGTGGGAAATGTAGTTCTGATGGGGAGCTTGCTGAGCATATTAATGTTGAATCATCTGCATATTGAATGCAGGTGGCTTGTGGGATTGCTACATGGAGGTCATTGATAAAAAGAGAAAATAGGAGTGAGCCTAGAATAGAGCCTTGAGGGACTCCGAGGATGACTGGTAGAAGGGATGATATATTATTTTCCCAGAGAACTGCTTGTTGTCTATTGGTTAGGTAGGACATGAACCATTTAATAGCCAGAGAGTCAAGGGAAAAGGATTCAAGAATGTTGATAAGAAGGGTATGGTTAACCATGTCAAAAGCTTTTGAGAGGTCAATAAAGAGTGCAGATGAGAGGTTGTTGTTATTTCGATTTCTATTTATAACATCTGTAAAGGATAACAGGGCGGTAGTGGTGCTATGTGATGGCCTAAAGCCATGTTGGCACTTAGCTATTATGTTATTTTGAGTTAAATGGTTTAAAAGTTGTTGGTGAACACATTTTTCCATGATTTTTGCTAAGGGAGATAAAAGAACTATTGGCCGGTAGTTAGAGTAATCATTTGAGTTACCACCTTTGTGAAGGGGGATAATATGGGAGATTTTCCAGATGTCTGGAATGATTCCTTCCTTAATGGTTCTGTTTATGAGGATGGATATGGGATATGAAATTACTTTGGCTACTTTTTGGAGGTATTCGGAAGGTAGCTGGTCGGCAGAAGGAGTACAAGGCTTCAGTTTTTGAATGAGTTTGTAGATGAGAGTGGTAGAGATAGGTTGCATATAGAATGCTGGTAGAGTGCTGGGTATGGAGGTGGGAAGGCTTGAGTTGTCTGGAGTAAGCTGACTTGCTAGTGCTTGTATGGTTTCTGTAAAGAAGGAGTTGAAAGCATTGGCAGTTTGATGGGGGGTATCTGGGTCTGTCTGAAGTGGAGTAGGTGTACGAGAGTGCCCTGGGGAAAGGAGTTTATTTATACTAGACCAGAACTTTCTGGGTGGTGTTTTGGTGATTTTGCTGTAGTTTACAGTAGTAGTTCTTTTTATCTATGAGTATTGCCTTTTTTGTACTATTTCTTAGTTGCTTAAAAATTTGTTGATCAGAAATACTTTTGTTAGGAATAAATCCTGGGCTAAGTGGAGAGCTAAGTAAGATTTTTTGTCTGGTTTCTTTGGAAAGCCAGGGGGCTGGTTTGGCCTTCATTCTGATGGACCTTTTGGGTGCATGCCTGTCAAGGATAGAAAAGAATTTAGTGTTTAGATAATTGACAGCCACTTCAAGTGGTAGAGTTTTAAGGGGCCCCAGTCACAGGCACTCAGTTCATTTTGGAATGATACTGGGTTAAAGTGTTTGTTGGTGCGTATGATTCTGTATATGGGGGGAATTGAGATGTCATTTTTTTGCCTAAGGATGTAGGTTAAAGTATGATCACTAATATCATCAGGTAGAGTTCCTACATTGTAAGTTTGTTTATGTGTATTAATGAGTATCCGGTCTAGGGTGCTCTCTTTTTTGTTTGGTTTATTGATTCTGGTTGTAGAGGTGATAGTTTGACTGAAGCCATGAAGGTTGATATGGGAGGAAGGATTATCAGCATTGACAGTTTTCCAATCAGTATTAAAATCCCCAAGTATAATAGTTTTTATACTTTTATTTGTGTTTTATTTTGTGTTTTAAACTGTAAAAATGTAAAAGTTTGAATGTCTTTTTGGAGCTTTCTCCCTGGGTCTCCGCTGAAAATGGGCATGTATCCAGTTGGACTATCCCGGTAAACAAATGTAAAATATATATATATATATATATGTATGTATAAATAATACATTAGTAACATCAGAGTTCATAATCGCAGGAAATATTTAAAACAACATTGCAGGACATTCCCAAATAAAGAAAAACATCTAAATTATGCTCCACTATATTCTTGACTGAATCTAAGAGAATTATACTGATGTTCATTGTGTTACACTACTGCAGTCATTACACTTGGGTTATCCTGCCGTCAGTTGGTCCCGCAGTTGGCCAGAGTTCCAAAGTCTTGGTCCGGCATCAGTTGCTGTCGCCTCCTCCCTGACGTCAGTGCGACAGGGGTATAGAAGATGCAGCCAATGCCATTTTCTCCAGTCTTTCTTGCCACGCGGTGCCCGAAGCAGAAGCAAGTGCTGGTCGGCCGACTCCTGAGATTTTCATTCCGAATCCAAAACTGAAGTCTTCTAAAAAAGCTAAGTACCCCGTTGGGGAAACTTTTTCTTGCCTCAGACCGATGTCAGTAAAAGTTAATAACTGTATTTCTTGTGGGAAGCAAATACCTCATAAGGATTTCCACTCCTATTGTATTCCATGCCTAGGCCCTGACCACGACGTCACTGGTTGTCGGTTTTGTGCTAGGTTTAACAAGCGCAATTTTGCCCGACATTATTTTGGTAGAAAATTCAATTACACCATGCCATCGGAAATTCCGACGACCGCAATGCATAAAAAGAGCAAGGACAAGGACAGGCACCCGAGGCCCAAAACGGACGACGAGGCCTCTTCTGGGCCGGTCGCTGGTTTTCCGGTTTTCAGCGAGGCTACGCAGCCCCTGACTACTGCTTCCACAGAACCACAGACCGACTCCTACGTGGAGCTGGCTGGGCCTTCGGATGCACTAGGCCTTCAGCTTACCGATCCTAAACCTACAGAGGAAACCGAAGTAGCTGAGCAATCCACAGCTACAGAGGGTGGTTTTAGACCTCCCCAGTTAAATATTAAACCCTCTGTTAAGTCTAAGCCCCCCTTAAAAGCAAAGAAACAGACACAACTCTCTCCAGGACAGGCTTCCATGCCTAAGAAACAAATGCTAAAAATGGCCGAGGACCTAATCACCCTGATCAGGGGGTCCCATCCCCCTCCTGATAAAAGGCCCAGGCAGGATGCAGACTATGAATCTTCTGACCAGGTGTCCATTTCCTCTGACTCTTCCTCTGACCTAGGATATTCTTTACCCCCTTATGAGGATTCTGATGTTGAGGAATCAATTCCATCAGCCTCTCCACCTGAGGATTACTCCTTTGTGGAGACCTTACATACCATGAGAGAGCATTTCCATTGGGAAGGCAGTTAAACCTGATAGATATTACGAGTCCCTGACTCTTACAAATTTCTGTACAAAAGCCCTGTTGTTGACCCTGAAACTATTTCTCAGGGACCCAAAGGGATTAAGGCATCATCAGCAAAAAACCCAGTTCCCTCTGACAGAGATTCCAGAGCATTAGACAGATTGGGAAAGAAGGTGTCTGCAACTTTAGCAATGAGAGCCTTGAATTGCCAGTTTCACATACTAAAATATCAGCAATTTTTGATGTCTCAGTTGAAACAAAAGATGCTTCCAGATTCAGATCCTCCTAACTTAAAAGAAATGCAGGATTTATTGCATGCAGCTGAACAAGTGGGAAAACATACTTTGCAATGTGGGTTTGATTCCTTAGAGGCCTCCTGTAGAGCAGCAGTTACAGGCCCTGTCATTAGAAGGCATGCTTGGTTAAAAGAACATACGTTACTAGATCATGTTAAGGTCAAATTATTGGATACACCTTTGCAGCAGGATGTGCTGTTTGGAGTTAAGGCAGAGGAGGTATTAAAGAAGATGGAGGATAAAGCAAAATCTATGCAAACGGTGAAAGATTTCTTACAGGTTCAGCCTCCTCATTTTAGCAGAAATTGGCCAACAAAGAATTGGTCCTTTCCAGTCAAAGACCTCAAAGGGGCAGATACAGACATCCAAGAGGTAGAGGTCAGACACAAGGCCCTTACAGGCCTCGACAATGGGGCACACCAGGCCAGAAAGAAGGGGAAGACAGGCCTCAACCTTATAAAAAACAGCCTCAATAACTTTCCACTACAGCTGTCAAACAGCTCTCTCTTGGCAGCCCCCTTAGGAGGAAAACTGGCATTAACTGGCATTGCATCACCAAAGACAAATGGGTTCTCAACATTGTATCTCAAGGTTACAGGTTCCATTTTCACAGCTTGTGAAGGCTAAAAGGAATGCCAAATCTGCCACCAAATCAATGGGCAGAGGCTCAAAAACAAATTACAGCACTCATGGACATGAGAGCTATTCAAAAGGTACCACCACAGGAACAAGGACAAGGATTTTACTCAAGACTCTTTCTGGTTCCCAGAAAGTACAAAGCCTGGAGACCCATTCTGGACCTTTCTACACTAAACACTTACCTGGATGTTCCGAAATTCAAGATGTTGACACTACAGCAGCTTATTCCCATGCTGGGCAAGAAAGCTTGGCTCGTGACTTTGGACCTCAAAGAGGCATACCTGCATGTCCCTATCAGACAAAATTGCAGAAGATACCTCAGATTTCTAGCTGGTTCAATGCACTATCAATTCTCTGCACTTCCCTTTGGCTTATCTACTGCACCCAGGGTCTTCACAAAGTGCCTGGCACCAGTAATTGCATTTTGCAGGCAAAAAGGAATTCAAATTTATCCATACCTGGACGACTGCCTGATTCAAGCAGAGCGCAAGGACATTCTACTAAAGCATCTGGCATACATAAAAAAGTTATTAAGTTGCCTGGGGTACACAGTAAACGAAAAGAAATCAAAAACTAGTGCCCTCACAACAGATAATATTCCTGGGTGCCAGCTTGAACACAACGGCCCAGATGGCTTATCTCATGCCAGACGAGCAAAGACAACTGACTCAATATTTTCAATTAATGGCAACAAAGACCCAACTCCCTGCAAGAAAAATTCTGCAGACCTTGGGCTACATGGCATCTTGCATACTACTAATTCCATATGCCAGACTGCATATGAGGAAACTACAATGGTACCTAAAGAGCGTATGGTCTCAACACTGTCAGTTTGGAAGCAGTTATACCACTAATTCCTTGCCTGCAACAGGAGTTTCGATGGTGGGCACAAGCTTGTCACCTCAACAAGGGACAGCCTTTCACTCAACCCACAGCCAGGCAGGCACTGACAACAGATGCATCGGATTATGCCTGGGGAGCACACATGGCAGGAAAATAGCTGTACAAAATGCTATTATAGCTTTCAAGGACCTACTGCATCCAGGACAATTGCTACTAAAGACAGACAACAACACAGTTATGTGGTACATAAACAAGCAAGGGGGCACACACTCCTACCCCCTCTGCAGACAAGCCATGACCTTGTGGAACACAGCTCTAAACTACCAAGTTCATCTGCAAACACTATTCCTGGCAGGAGAGAAAAACACACTGGCAGACGACCTTAGCAAAAACATTATGGATCCACACGAATGGGAACTGAACCTACAAATATTCAGAATAACACAAAAATGGTGGAGCCCGGACATAGATCTGTTTGCTACCCCAAAGAACTGCCAATTACAGAAATTCTGCACAAGGAGCTACCATCCACAAGCATAGAAAGTGGATGCCCTCTCATTCAGCTGGAAAAAACTACAAGTATACTCTTTCCCCCCTTTACCTCTCCTTCCAAAGGTACTCATAAAAGCCAGGCAGGAAGAGCCAAAAAGCCAGGCAGGAAGAGCCAAAAATGATCCTGACTGCACCAGATGGCCACACCAGCACTGGTACCCAATCTTAAAGAACTTAACACAAGAACCACCCTGGATTTTACCACAAATTCCACAGTTGCTGACACAGCACAACAATCGGATACTTCACAGCCAGCTAAAGACCTTAAATCTAGCTGCATGGAAAATTCTTTAGTCAAGCAAGCAATGCCCGTCTCCAAAGCTGTTATGGATGTCATTCTGATGGCCAGAAGGCCTAGCACCAGGAAGGCATACTCGGACAAATGGAAGAGATTCTGTGCCTGGAACCAAGCGCACAGCCTTCACCCTCGTGTCCCAAACATTCCTCAGATACTGCAATACTTAACTGAGATGCTGGACAAGGGCCTCTCTTTTTCATCCATCAAGATCCACGCCTCCGCTATCTCTGCTCATTACAACACGGATCCACCTATTTTTTCTAATCCTTTGGTCAAACAATACCTCAGAGGGGCTAAAAACATAAGACCACCCCGTAGAGCACCTACACCTACTTGGGACCTCAACTTTGTTTTGGAAAAATTAACTTTACCTCCTTTTGAGCCAGCTAACACAGCAGAATTAAAATACATCTCTTGGAAAACTGCTCTGCTACTGGCAATAACATCAGCATGAAGAGTTTCATAATTACAGGCACTAATGGCAGTGGGACCTTTCCTCATCTTCCACCAGGACAGGGTGTCTTTAAGAACCAACCCTACATTTATGCCAAAGGTGGTATCAAGTGTGGCTCTAAACCAAACTATTCACTTGCCAACTTTTTATCCAAAACCACAGAACAAAGGGGAGAGACTACTACATTCTTTGGACATTCACAGACAGTTACGGTTCAATTTGGACAAAACCAAAGCTTTCAGAAAATCTGAGCAATTATTGGTAGCATATGCTGCAGGAGCACAGGGAAAAGCCATTTCAAAGCAGACTTATTTCAAAAGGACACTGTATATGTTTCTGCTATACCCACCATGGGAAACCTGTACCTAGCAGCATTAGATCTCACTCCACCAGGGCAACAGCCACTTCAACTGCCTACCTCAGAGGAGTACCTACCAAGGATATTTTGGAAGCAGCAACATGGAGTTCTGTGCATACCTTCACCAAACATTACCATTTGCCTTTATACTCCAAATCCAGAGCTGGCTTCACCACTGCTGTACTGCAGGGCCTTATAGCCACCCCTAATGCCTTATACATCCAGCCTCCCTACCTCAGCTTTGGGATTCCACCCAAGTGTAATGACTGCAGCAGTGTAACACGATGAACATAGTACAGTTTTGTACCTACCATAAATGTAGATGTTCGAGTGTAAACACTGCTGCAGTCCAGGTTACCCTCCCTCCTTCCCCTCTTACTTTCTGGTATTTACCTAGGGCATCTACCCTTTATTACCTATGGGGAGTATTTTTTACTAGCAATTTGTATTGCCTACCTATTTGGGGGCACCTGACATCTGGGGCAAGAAAAACTGAAGAAAATGGCGTCGGCTGCATCTTGTATACCCCTGTTGCACTGATGTCAGGGAGGAGGCGACAGCAACTGACGCCGGACCAAAACTTTGGAACTCTGGCCGACTGCAGGACTGCCTGACGGCAGGATAACCGAAGTGGAATGACTGCAGCAGTGTTTACACTCTTAACATCTACATTTATGGTAGGTACAAAACTGTACTTTCCCTAGACTGACTTACTCATAGCAAGGCAGATGTGTGGTGAATGGATCTTTTCAGGTCAAAGACAAAATACAGAATCCCCCCGTCTCTCTCTCTCTCTCTCTCTGATACTTCCCAAACCAATATCTTAAATATTATTGCTGGGATAACTTGAAGAATGACATCATTTCTTGTCATCTGACTTAAGTTCCCAGGCTCAAGACAACCATTGATGCCAACTGGTAGCATTTAGCATCGACCTGTGAAAATACATAGACCTCAGATTTTTTGGCAAATGGTGGAAGTTGTAAAATAATTTACATTTCTTCCACATTTAAAGATAATACAGAAAGCTTCTCTAGTACAAACATTATGTCCCCTGTTGTACTGAAACTGAAAGATGATATCTTTTTTATGGCCCAACCATAGAGTAATTTAATTTCAACTATTTTTCTGAAGTTTTGTAAGTTAACCTCCTGTGTTCCAGTTTCCCCTGTTAAAATATATACATTTAAACAGTTACAATAGTGTAATATATACATTTTGGTTCTTTTCCAATAAGGTACACTGTGGATACATCTTTAAGCTCAGTATTTTACAAACCCTTTTCAACACACGTCTGTGCAAACCTAGTTTGATATACACATAACATACAGTTCTAATAAGGCTGTAACACAAGCATCTTACATGAACCATGTTGACATTCACAAATGACATATAACCATTTACAAAATTTCAGATAGCTGGGCTGGCAGTATCTTCTTTCATGACGGTGCATAGCACCTTTCTCCATCCAGACCATAAAGGTGCCTTCCATCTGGATTTTAGTAGGCCTGTAGAATAAGTGGGGTGAGTCCTTGTGCCATCTGTATATACAGGGATCATACCAACAGCTCTACTAGATAGGGGCCAAGGGTACTAGCTGCTAGATCAAGGACCTAGGGAACTAACCAAAGGGGCAGTGAATACCGCACAACGTGGCTGGGCTAATATATGCCTTCGGGCAGATAGCCCAGTACCTACCTATGAACCTATGTATCCATGTGCAGCTTTTGCTGTAGTTCATAAGAAGAAAAACATGTATAATTAAAAGTACTGGTAGACTGTTGGTTTGGCCCGGCTTACAGAACAGGCAGATATGGCCCGGCTTACAGAACAGGCAGATAAGGGTTTTCTTAACATTATTATTGTAATGTTTTGTACATACCTTCATGTGTAAGAATTTTATTATGATCAAAGACACCCATGTCAGTGGTTACTATGAAAAATGACTGTATCACCTATAGAAAGCAATTCCACATAGACATTCACATCCCTTGTTTGCAGTGTGGGCAAGGTTGACTTTTAGCCCCCATTGCACAGTAATAAGTAGATGATAAACTGGAGAGCAAAGACTCCCAACAGGAGAAAGCTGATCATAAATCACAACAGAGCGTGAGTGCAATCAAATAAATCAAATAACCGCATAATAGTACACCAGTTAGCTGAAAACCACAGTCTCAATCCCTCACAGAGAATTGCTAGTTACCAAAAACTATCTTTATTCAGAAAACAAGTCCAAAACCAGGATTGTGAGTCACTGGTCACATAAACATCATAATTGTTGAGCAAGATGGTTTCGTCCAAAAATCATAAAAAAAAAAAAAAAAAAAAAAAAAAAAGGATTTCATCAGAACTAGTATAGTGCTGAACAAGTCAGTAAATATTAACCAACAAAGTCATGTGATCTTGCAATAAGCATCTAATGTATTTTTAAAGACATATACTATCTTAAATTAGAATATTTAAAATGTTTAACACACTTTAAAATCATATAATTAATGATCTTGACACTGAAGAGCAAAAAATGTCAAAAGACGTAAATTGAAATGATAAAATACAATACATTGAAATGTGTGATAAAAAGTACTAGTAAATTAAATGTTATAATGTCTTAATGGAATTAATGTATTTGAAAATGAGCAAGCACAATTAATAAAACAAGAAACAAATAATTTATAATGTTGCTGCTTTATGTTTTAACACTGGCTTAATGGATGTATAACCCATCTAAACTAGGGTTCAATTTTAGTTGCCACAATATTTTTTGTACTGAATGGGTGTTTCCCATGTTCCATCCTGTGGTTCTGTTCAGTTCTTTCTTTATAGGATAACAAAATGAAATCTGTTAAAAGTAACACATTTTATTGAATGCCTGTACAAGTTGGCGTTGCCTCGACTGATATCACAGTAGTGCTCCTGAATCCATTTTCTCAGTGTGCTTTCAGTTTTGCCAACATAAAAAGCTGTACTCACAGAGCAAACTACTATACAGACAGTACTGTTTTGTACTACCTTTTCCTGATTGTGAGTAAATGAAAGATTTAATCACATTTCCTAGAGACAGAAGTCCCCCCTCATATATAAATGCACATTGGTTACATGGATCACATTTAGTAATACCTTTTGTAAATATAATTTGTGGTTATTATTTTCTATCAATGTTTTAATATTACTGGCCTGTTTGTATACAAAGTAGGGCTGCTTTCCCAAGCTTTATTGTAAGCTTTTACTTACTCTAAAGATATTCCATTTTTTTCTGGCAAATTTTAATAATTTCTGAGCTGCTATTGTATTACATGCCTAGGGCTCTCTGGTTATGTGTTCTCCAGTTTGGAATTGGGAACAGGTATGTTTCATTCATAAGTACCAGACAGGTAAACATTGCCATTCAAACCAATTCCTAAAAACAGTTTATATCTTAAGTCCCACGTCTTAGACACTTCTTCAGTTATGTCAGGAAGCAGTTTGTTAGGATAGCCCCTATTCTGGAAGAATTAACTCTTAAACATTTTGAAGAAGAGAAAAAAGTTAACAAAATATATGGGACAGTCTCTCAAACTGTCCTTTTTTTACAGGACTGTTCTTGTACATGAAGAGCATTCAAAAAGGTGAGTTTCCTGTATATAGTTGAGGTAACCCTTGTTCTGATAGTTGTACCTAGACAATTTATTTTATCTGCTTGATATTGGTATGTGAAATGTAAAAAACAGTTGTATTGTCCATATAGTCAATTTATCTATTTCTTTCTCTAGATCATCCCAGACGACAAATATGTATGTTCAGTCTTGCCAAAAAGCTGTACTCGCAGAACAAACTGCTATGTAGACAAATGTACTGTAAATATATACTACACTACTTTACTTTCCTAAGTTAACATCACTAAACATTTTTAAACTGACAGGAAAAAAGAACACTCCATTTAAGAGTATGATACCGTTTCATGACAGTCTGTTAAAATACAAAACTCCTAACTTTAAAATAACTTTCCTGAATGAATTCCCTGGTAACTGTTTTAATAATATGATACAGTTGTTCCTAAACATACACTGTAAATAATTTCCTTACTGATGTTGAATAAGTATTTTCATTTGTTTCTTGTAAATTATAAGGCCACAATCACTATTTTTCCCTCCTGTGTTTCAAGCAAGAAATATACAAATTCCTCTTGGACAACAGCATTTGACTTCAGCGGTCTGCACACTCCCAACAATTGCTATATCTTCCTGGGTTATCTTTATTGTCACAGTTACGCAATTGATAGTATCGGTGTTATGATTGAACATGTAATAATCACAGGTTTCAAAACAATCTCTAATTTCTATCATAACATCTCGGCCTGAATTTTTTTTTTTTTATTTTTGTTTTTTGTTATAATGTCTGTTACGGTAAAAATATTTACACCTTAACAGAATTAGTTTCCAGTTTTGTTTTTAACCATGTTTTAGAAACAATAGAAACATATGTATCTAATAATAATAAATTAATGTTCCTAGCATTAGCAACCATTACAGACGCATCAAATGTTATCTGTGAACTGTTTAATTTATAACCTGGCAGAACTCCTGCCTAGTGTTAGTCAAATATTTCATTGCATCTCCTACAAAAATTCTGTTCCCTTGTCTGACAAGTGCATACCACCCTGTCTAAACACATGTGCCTCTCCATTCTATATATGATTTGTGAAAAATATGTCCTAACACCTGTACAAGCTATGCTATCTAACAGGCTGTAAGTTCCCTACTAACCGTCAGTACTTGTAGATGAGATAATTTGTACCAAAATGAATAAAAACACATATTTCATTACATTAAGGCATTCTAACACCTTTCTCACATCCTCTGTTTTTGATTCTGACAAGCATAACACGGTTTGAGGATCATTATTTTCTCTAATAACTAAATCTCCAATTGCAAGTATACAATTTCCGACAAGATCTGAGAAGTCTCGACTGTCTAATTCAATAATATCTGTTCCATCAGTTGTTATAAACGGTGACTGTTATCATCATTAGTTTTATTAAAACAAGTGCTTTTCATTGCTTAATCCGCATGCATAACATTTATCATTCCCTGTAATCTGTGTTGCATAGCAAAGCAGTACCTTTTAGTATATATTCTCTTTGCATTACAGACATTAATCTAGGTTTTCCTTATTTGTTGTGATCCTCTTTCTTTTTTATTTTATTCTACATGCTCTGAATCCTCAGATTGCCGAATACTTGTATCCTGAATTCCAAGTTATCAGTGGTGTTACATTTAATTGGAGCTGAGTGACCTTTACTGACAATACACTTCCTTTCCTCATTGTGTTATTGCACTTTGCCTAATTAGTTATCTAATCAGCCCAGTCATTGATCTATTTAACTGCACACTGTGCCAGTTACACAAGTGCGATCCTTATCATTATGTCTAGATTTAATACTAATAATGATAAGCAAATCATTCAGCTTTTGATATGAGGAGCACAGGTCGCCTGTGTTATCAGATGTGATCTGTAAATATCCATAGCATTTAATACACTGTACAAGATACTTGTGCTTATTAAGGAGTCCATTTTCAGCTGTAAATAAAGAATTCTAAAAAAAAAAAAAATCAAAATCTGTTACCACAGAATTCAAAGAAATTTTGGCAACTTCTGTGAGCAAAATCCTACAAATTAATGCAATTAGATATAATTAGATATTAAATTAAGTGCACTAAAGTCATCACTCTGACCTACTTTATACTGGCAGTCACACACACATGCTGGATTTCCTTTATATCACACACAGTAGCTTCTGCTCATTATCATACAAGAGTAATAGGTTCATAGGTTAGTACCAAGCTAATTGCCCTTGTGAGCCATTTTAAGCCTAGCCAATTATCCCTTGTGAGACTCAAACCCTGCACCATGTGTTTGTAATTCAAACACCTTAACCATTAGGCCACCCTCCCAACCCAAATCAGTAAATCACAAGGTAACACAGAATTGTTTCAGATAAACTCGATTGTCCTCTCTACAGTCTGTGTGAATTGAATTTATAGCTGACGAGAGATGGATAGAGTTTACCTTTCTAAAATCTGCCCCTTTCTAACAACAGACAGTGAAAATCAGTGGCAGAACAAGCAACCCATCAATCAAAATAAGTTTTCTTACCAAGCAGTTGCACTGTCAATCACAAACCAACACACGATTGTTCCAGATTAGCTCTGGAGCATGTCCTTTGCTTGCCACAGTAGAT
Source organism: Protopterus annectens (assembly GCF_019279795.1). Taxonomy (NCBI): domain Eukaryota; kingdom Metazoa; phylum Chordata; order Ceratodontiformes; family Protopteridae; genus Protopterus; species Protopterus annectens. The sequence continues at coordinate 1,324,858,769 of NC_056747.1, forward strand.
AGAAGGTATTTGTAGAGAAGCATGTTCATGTCCAAGAGTTGGCATTGTGTGCTCCAACTCAGTGGCACACTAATGGACAAATCAGGGAAAAAACTTTAGTCATAAAGTAAATAAAAATCTCCCTTAGTAGTATAACCAACACCACCCTGTAGCTTCTCATTCTGGAACACTTGGGCCTGCCCTTAAACATGTGTGACCCAGTTAGGGGTTATGCTACGTCTTCAGGCTGTAGGGAATGGAAGTGTCCTTGTAGGTGAGTGATTTTTTTTTTTGGAGGGTCCAAAAAAATGGATTGAGAGAGACTTACCATGCCACATCTATTTCTTATAACAGAAACGTATTCATCCTCAGTCTGAAGCCGTTGTATCTGCAGACCTAAAGTGGACATAGTAGAAAACTGTTTTTAGTGGCAGTGACTTTTGCAAAGAAATCTTGGAAGTGCAGAGCTGTTTGAAAACCATTCTTGCCCCACGTTTTGCAAGGAAAGTTCCTTTGCATACCGGCTGTACCTGCCTCACTTCATAAGGAAAGCTGTTTTGTATACCAAGCCTACTTTCATACCCAAGGTACCCTCTGAGACAAATCTGAACCAAGGAGTTCATTTGTGTCTCAGTATTCTACTGAGGGAGAGTACATGCTTCACTGAATGGTTATGCACAAGACAGTTTGGGTATTAATTAGGAATAACTAAGTTCATATGCAAGATGTTTAATGTGGTGTCTTTTATGAAAGGCCACAAGGGCAGCAAAGTTGTAAAACATGGTTTTTCATCTTGGATTGTTTTCTAATAGACAAATACAGCAATAATGTGCAAGCTTATCCTAAAGCACGTTCTAGCAGAGCTGCCTCCATGTTTGCTGTCATCTTCCTCTTCCAGAGTGCTACTTTGGAATACAATTGAGCAACGGATATCTGCTTTTCATGAATACTTGTGCAAAACACTGTATTATTGTTTTTAAGGCATCTGTTACTGAAGGCCTCTCATCAGTTCCTGCTAATCTTATGGGCAGAAACATAGCTAGGGTGGGTCCAAGGGGTAACAGCCATCTCAGGTGAAACTTGCCAAGGAGTGTGATCTGCACATACTGATCAGTTGTTAGCACAATCATTTCTCTGCCAGCATTACTTAATGCCACTATGAAAACACTTTTTTGTGGTCAGTGCTTTGTGTGTAGTGTTGCTTTGTAGCAAGCAGTTATTTGCTCCTCCAGGTGAGGAGTGCAGAATGGAAGAGCACAGTGCATTGGACCTGGTGCTGTTTAGGACCTTGGGACAGATGAGTGCCATATCAGAGGATGTACTGGGATCCAGTACTGGGTGCTTGATGACCCAGCTATTGTTCTGCTTATGGATGCCCATAATGGTATCTTAGTGAATATCTAGCTGCAGGAACCATCTCTACCACTGTCCTACTACATTGGGCTTGTTTTCTTAGTTTTAGCAACTTCACTCATTTCAGAACTGGAGAGGCAGGAGGAAGCAATGTGTTGTATGATAGGCAGTACAGTCATGAGCTACCAGAAGTTTACATCTGCATAAGTCCTTTTAGTTTCTGGAGACAGACTGGCTCCCCTAGAGCTAACATTATGGGAACTACCCACTTTTAATCTCTCTCAAATGCTTCTAACCCACATAGGCTAACCCACAAGCATTCTTTGTGGGACCACATGTATTTTATTAAGTACTGTTTCAATTTTCAGAGGATTTGAGGATTCTAGACTACCAATGATGATATTTGAAAAGCCTCTACAATATGAAAATACAAATTTTATGATATGCTTCTGATTTTTCCATGTTTGTCAGTAAAGAACTCTATGCTACAGTTGCCAGTATCAAACATAACTTGTTTATAAATGGAAAATTATACAGAAGTGCCAGCATACCTCTCAACTTACACTCTTTGAAAATAGGTGCAAAGACCATTGAAAAGTAGGTACATCCCTCTAGAAATCTGGACATCTAATAAGCATAACATTTGAATACCAAATGTCACACAACTATTCCTGCTTCCAGTAGGAATGTGGGATACAGTTTCCATCACTATCACTTTTACCACTTTGTTTTTACAGTTGTGTTACTAAGTTGTAAGTACATTATCAAGGAGTAAGTGTAAAATCTGAGGACTTTAACTGTATTGCAAAATTTTACCCCAAAAGATCATTTCTTTTTGTTTCAGAAAAATGGAGATGTTAGATGCTGTGATGGCCCCTCTGTGGGCCAGTAATAAAGGAACCTGAATCCTCCCCACTGACACTGGAGAGGGACGTTCACTTGGAATACAAATGGATACATACAGAATTTCCAGAGGTTCTCTATTAGATGACCGAAGATGCATTCTTTCGAATGCATCTTGGTCGAACTCAAAAGACTGAAACGGCAAAAGATCGAAGCGACTTTTAAATGAATTCTTTCCCTGGGAAAGAATTTGCTTGGCTGCTTCGTTACTTTGCCATTTTTGGCACTTTAGTGCAGTCTCGGAGTTGGTATTTTTTAATAGGGGGTGTGTGTGGGGGGCGAAGCCCCCCACTTAATGTAATGTTTAAATTTTTTTTTTTTTTTTTGTTGGAACAGTGATTTTTTTTTTCCCTAGGAAAAAAATTGCTGTTCTGACAGTTCGAAATTGTAAGCTTTCGCTTACATAGGGTCGATTAATCACCATTCGCTTTTTTAAGCATTCGGTGATCTAATATAGACCCTTTCCAGATGCAGACCTCTCTGTATCAAGCAGAATTTCCCTTAAAAGCACACAGGGAACACTCAACTGGGATGTGGGTTTCTATATCTGTCTCTATCCAGGTCCCCAATAAAACTCCCCACTGGTACAGCTGTAGAGTTAGGTAAAGGTACTTGGCTAAGTGCCCAAGTCAAGTCCTACACCACTCTTTCTCTGAAACCAGTGCATTGTGTCCCTGCTCCAAGTTGATGACACACACACACGTGGGGAACAGGCTGGCACAGATTTACCTGCTGTGCCCCCCTTCTGCCCGGAGTATAATGCAGTTATTATTGCCACCAGACACTCCAAAATCAGCAACTCTAAAGCCCTTAACAAAGGGTGTCCAATTATACTGTGTAATATTAATACTAGTACAAATGGTAGTAGTTGACCAAGAGAGCTAGGCCTTCTGGAGAGGCCCACACAGTGTCACCAAATAAATATAAGTGCTGTCAAAGGTTAAATGCTTTCTAAAAGGACCAGCCACAACAAAAGTTTTAAATATATTTAATAATAAAAGAACATGAAAATACTGAGTATACATTTGTAGGAAACCGCAGAGTTCAATCACAGGAAATATTGAAAATAACATTGATGGACAGACTCGGACAAATAAAGAAAAACAATATCTAAACTAAGCTTCACTATTTATTTTTTTCCTGGCTGAATTTAGGAGAATTGCTATTCCCTACTTACTTAATAGAGCAAGGCAGGTGATGTGGTGAATGGTCCTTCTTGTCATCAGGCCCAAGACAGAATATTCCATATTGAAAGATTTTCCACTGTAATATCTAAAACATAATTTCCAAGATGGCTGGCAGAATGACATCTGGTCACCTGACTCTAGGTTCTCACAGTATTCCCCTTTAAAGCTGACACAGGAGTTTAACATGGACGGCTATAATACACATCTAAATGTTCACGACAGTGCCCTTAAGCCATAAAATGATTACAGTACATCTTCTCTTCTTTATAGAGACTATTAAACAATGTTTTTTTTCCAGCCCTACCTACTGTTCATCACTGTGGGATGACATTTTAATGGTTTAACTGCTCATTTACATTTCCCTTTTTTCTTAAAGTTAGCTAGCTGGTTAGCCTTTTCTCTTTCAGGGTTCTTTGCTAACATAAATACAAACAGGACCCACTGTTCATAGATTTTTCAATACTAGCAACTTTACAAATACATTAATGCCATACAGGTCTAATACATTTGTAACATAAGCATCTTGTGCACATCAGTTTGATGTTCAAAGGATATCATTCCTTATAAAACTCCAAATAGCTATGCTGGTACTAGGCCATATCATCACAGATGTATGTCCTCTTTCCTTCAACTATTGTTAACACTAGTATGTATGTTGGCTATGTAGTGTGGTTTTCTGAGTATCAGACAGCTTCAAAAAATTACATGTGATGAGGGTGATTCAGAATATTGTGTGAAGGGGAAAATCAAACCTGAAATTAGGGGCATCTTGTGGAAGGTTAAATCAGGCTTGAAAATAGGAACTTTCCTCCAAAATAGGGACATTTGATACGTCCATATGCTAGTATAGATGTTATTCCCACGTGGATACAAAAGGCTGATAAAATCCCACTGTAGGAATATATCTCACTGGAAATGTACACCTCATTAATTCAAATGTAGGCAGATTGCTGCAAAGCGGGATTCTACTGTCGAACTAATGCCTGAAGTGCAGGAAAGGATTAGTGTATGACTAGAAAAATGTTTACTTTTATTTATTTATTTAATATTTGCTTCCCGGGAAAGTCCGACTGGGACAGAACCCATTTTCAGCGGAGGCCCGGGGAGAAATGCTCCAGATGCATGCACTGTCATAATCAGTTTCACACACAATTCTCTGGTAATTAATCATAAAATATAATTCAACCCTCCCTTAATCTGTTACTGATAAACCAGATAAGTGGAACCTGCTAATTTCGATTTATCCCATACCTACCCTTACTTAACCTGCCTTTTTGGTCTTCTCATAATCATTGTTTCTTCTGTGTTTAAGGTATAAAAGGCATGAGAGTGCAGGGTTAGATTACTGCTGTATGTAGTACTGAGTCATTTGAGCATGCAGTTTTCTAAGCAGCTTTAGATTGTTTTTACACTGGTATGCATCTCTTCCATTTCAAACCTCGTCTTTGTATTATAGGGCTACATAGAAGATTATAACCAATTTTAAAGTGCAACAATTTGTACACGTACCACACAGTTAAACTGATATTGTGCAGTGAATGTAGTGTGTATGTATATATAAGTAAATGCAAAATGCACCTGCTTGCCTGTGCACACAAGCACACACAACCTACTTCCACATCTTCAAACAGCGCAGCTATGTAAAAAGGTTGAAAAAATGCTGTAGGACCAAATGTCTTGAACTGATGGCAAAAAAAAAGTTTACATATTCTGTTCAGAGGGTGACAGATTTTACACCAGGTTAGTGACCACCAGCATCTTTAGAAGCCTAACTGTGCAATGCAAACCATTTTGTCCTGAGTTATTTGGACTCCTGTATGGTGGGGATATTTCAGTAAGGAGGTTGCTAAGGGTTATACCCCCAACACACACATTTATCCTCAATTAACCGAACTTAATTAAACTGAAGTTGAGGAAATTGTCATTGCAATACAACTAAATAGTACCTTAAACACTATGTAGAAACAAAAAAGAACTAAACTGTAGTTAAAAGGTATAAAAAGCATCAGTAATTAAAGAGATGATTGAAATAAAAACATAGTAAAGCGCACACAAACTAAAAGTCAAAGGTAAGGAAAAAAAATCTAAATTCAATAACATGAGCGAAACTGAGCAAGCATTATACATTAAAAGAAAATTAAAAATGAAAAAAAAGCCTGATCTCTGTATACAAGAACATAAATAAATAAATAACTGCCAGAATGAATGGAAAAGTTAAAATAAATCCACCAAACTCCTGCAAAGTATTGGCCCTCCATCATAAAAGCATTAGAAAATGTTTGCAGGTTAGTGAAAGAAAAGAATTCCGTGGGAAAATCCTGGCCACATAAGAAAAATGATTATCCTAAATCACATACATGAAAAAAGGACAAAGTATTAGAATAATAAATCATTAAATGTCAGAAAAACATAATGTTGAAGTCCTTCCCACCCATTCTGTCCCATAAAACATGCATACCTGACTCTAGAACTGGAATTAGTAACTAAATAATCAGCAGATGTCTGCTTGACGTATTTATGAATAGTAACCTATAATATCCTACAGCCATTTTCAGTGTGTGCTTTGAGTTCTCTGACAATTCATCCTTTTCTCTGTCTGATTGTAATCATCAAGCCATGGCTAACGCTATTAAACCTAAAACGTACCATTTAAAGGTCTGAATTCCGAACTCTGATCCTTTTCATGAAGCCCCACTCTTAACTGCATTCCTATGCCAACAGCATAATGTATCCATTTACTCAAAATAAAATAAATGGTCAAAATAAAATAATTTATGAAAAATAACTCATCAAACTCAAAACCATAACTGAGGCTAAATATCTAAAAGCACACTTCCAAGGAGGTCATTGTTCCACTGCATTCGGCATTCATCAGACCTGTCATTGAGTACAATGCCCCCTTTTGTATGTACTTAATCAGGCATGTCCAACAATTGGAACATCCGTAAGTAATATGTCTTGTGCAGACCACCTCAAGGCCCTATCCCTGTATTCTGTCTCCTGCAAGCTTTTGAGGGGAGATCTATGCCTGGCATACAAGCTATTGTCAGACCCCACTCTGATGTACTTTCTGCATATCCACAAAACAAATGGCACAACAATTACCCATTCTAAAGGCTTAAACCTTACCTGTGACACCTGGTGGAGAGATGGGTATGTATTCTAGAGACTTCCCCTTTTGCGGAACATGCTCCCCATCCATCTGAAGCAGAGTTCCTCCCTAACCCAATTCAAGTGTAACCTGGAAAGTTGGATGGAGAACAAGAAATTCGTCCCTGGTTTGGCAACTATCTCTCTAATGGACACAGGCAGCCTGTAAATGTTTACCTCCCAAGCTGCTGCTTACATTTATCAAGGGTACCAGAACTTGTCAGAGATTAGGGATGCATGGCTAGGCTTAAAAACACCCTTGTGGTTGTTAATCCTAGTAAACACCTATGAACTTGATTCAGTTAAGAAACAGAATGTCCATACAAAAACTCAGCCAATTTATAAAATAAAGAAACATATCCCCTCAAAGTACAGCCACTCAAAAAATGCAGACAGAAGCAAAATTCAACCCTCAAAATACAGAAAAAAATACTAGCCTAGGTAGCTCCAGGTAGATTTCTAAGGGAACATAGATGACCAAGTTTGCAGATGACTGCAAACAGGATACAATTATTGATTTCTCCCACAGACTCTCCTATTCTCCAAGGCCTAGCTAGTCATCACCTACTGTTCTGACACTGGCCTTCGACTTGCAGTATAGCAACATTTGGAAAACGAACCTTTCCCATGGATTATCAGAGAAATGAAACCCACTAAAGGTCGACACAGTTTGTAGATGTCTGGGAATGTTTGTAAAGAACGAACTATACTTTGATTATCAAATATCAGTTATAGTGAGATCTTCCCTTACTGCCCACTTATCAGAGGCATGTCCTTTTACTTGAAATAGGTCTTTGCCTCCATGTAGTCCTCCCTTACTTAATGCTATTCATTGAATGTAATGCCCTCTGACTCAGAACGTGCTGCAGTGATGCTCATCAAACACCTCACTGTTCCCTAACCAAGCAAACCAAAGGGCTAAGATTCCTTAGCTAGTGCACATTTTTCTCTCTGGTACAAACTCTCTTGCCTTTCTGACTGTGGAACACCTTACTAGATTTTCGGTACCTCAGAAACACTGGTAGTGTTGGAAACATTCTCTCCATAATGCTAACATAATAGACCTTCTTGCAGGGCTAGGTTTGTTACACAAATGATTCCCTACCTGTGGAATAAACTTTCTCTTGCATGCTAAATGGTATTATACCTTAGACTCTGTCATGTTATCTCTTGATGACTCAACAGGTTTACATAATTTTAGTAGTATGGCCCTTATGAAGAGGGAAGGCAAACCTACTGTGGATACTTCAGTGTGTGTATGACAACTAGGCTATTTATGGTTGTACAGACCACCTGCCTAGCACCATCTGAAAAATCTGTACACCTAATCATCTGCGTTGGTGCATATATGGTACTCTTAACTTCTCTCTGCTTTCATTGGTTTTAGTGAGAGTGTACATTTACTTTCTCTGCCATAACACTTAAAATAATGATAAAAAAGGTATTCCTCTCTCTGCGTGTATATATATATATATATATATATATATATATATATATATATATATATAATGTGTGGGTGTGTATGTGTGTATTACATATATATATATATATATATATATATATATATATATATATATATATATATATATATATAAAATTTTATATTCAGATGCCTATCAAATTAACGAAGTTTCAAAAGTTCAAAATTCATATAATCGAGATCATTTGATCGAAGTTTTGAAACATCGAACATAAAAAAAAAAAAATTGTTTTGTTTACATTTTTGCAGGGGGCAAGCCCTGCTGCACCCCCAACAGCCCTTACAAATTAAATATACTAACTCTGAAATCGCACTACAGTGAGGAACAGGGTACATTTCCTAAACCGCATGGTACTGCGATTGCCCTTCAAAACATTCGCTGTTTCAAAAGTTTAATCATATGGTCTTGACCATGTGAATTTCAAAGTTTTGAAACATCAGTCATATGATCGGGATCAATATATTCGTATGTATTTCTGTGTGCGCTTCTTTGCATATAAATATATGTCTGCGTACGCATGTGTGTGTATACAGATTACATACATTTTGTATGTATATATACATATATATGAGGAGATTATGATCAGGTCATGGATCATAACCTGCTTATGTGTTTGAGATATGTATGCAAAAAATTCTCTTTGAGAGTGAAGTACATAATCCACCCTAATTCTACCAATGTTTTCTGGGAATTTGAACCACCACAAGACTATGCAAATCAGCTTTCTTGAGACCTTTGACATACGTTTTCTCCAAGTCTCATTGGACTCTTTCCTCATATACCAGAGTTGCGTGTTGGACACACTTGCATGTGATCCAGTGACCATCTCTCTTGCTGAACCATGTGTTGACCATCAAGCAATTTATCAGACAGATGTTTAGAATGGACTCTCCTTTATTCCTGTTGCCCCATCCATGTGGACCCAGGCAGTACTTGTATTCTATTCTTTCTGGCCTGATATGTGCATTCAGGTCAGCCATTATCGGCACCAATTCATGTTGTCCTGCTTTACCTAGTAGGTCCTGCAAATGCTGCCTGAATACTTGCTTTTCCTCGCTATCACAACTCTGCCATGGGCATAGGCTGAGATTATGAATACTGCCCTATCCTTACACTGGAGTCTGACTGCCATGAGTCTTGTCACTAAATCTGATGACCTCCCTCACTGTCTTCTGAAATTTCTCTCTCTCATCACAATTCCTATAGCATTTCTAATCAGTCCACCTGAGTAGCAGATTCTGGATCCCAAGCCAAATGACTTTGTTGCATAGCCCTTCCATCTTGTCTCCTAGATGCATAGGATGTCCAGCCTCCTCCTTACCATCATGTCCTCCACTTCTAAGGTGCTTCCTGTCAGTGAGCCTATGAGTGTAGCTATCCTTAGTTCATGTTTAGCAGGTTGATTGGTTTTATGTCCACTTTTCACTCAGTAGACCTTTCCTAGGTAACCCAAGCTGGTCAACTAGACACTGCCTGACAAGTAACTTTTTAACTCAGTGTTGTGGGCTTTTTTTTTTTTTTTTTATAACGATGGGGACACACTGGCCATTAGGGGCATATAAACCCTTCCATTGTTAGTATGGGTCCTCAACCTACTTAGCACTTGTAAATACCCATGCCCATTTTTGGCAACATTCTGGCAATATTAGAGTCAATTTTTTCACACTTGAATAGGTAGCCCTTAAATTGTGCACAGTCTATCATCTGTGTATCAAGACGATTCTATGCAGCACAGTTGATAACCAAAGTGGTTGGTTTATATAAATGTTCCCTCAATAGACACTATCTAAAGTCTGTGCAATTGCCCAGAACTCCATTCCTGGGTGAGTTTGAGGTGGAAACACCCAGCATGCGTTTGTCAGGCACACTATGGAGACATAGGATGAATATGCAAAATCCATGCAGGCATTGGCCAGACGTCAGGATTGAAACTTGTACCTTGTGCATGGGATGCAAAGACCTTAACCATTGCTAACTGTCTTTTCTACTGTGCTGCAGGGTTTACTGTCACACCATGGAGTCCCATAGTCTTGAAATGCTTAAGACCAAAACACTGAAGGCCACAATGTCTAAATATCTTTAATACAGAATACCCTACCAGTGTAAACCTAAGAACGAGTGTTAACATGGGTCCTGCAGGAGGGACGAGTCCAGAATTTCAATATTGTGATCTTCAGAATTTTGGTCTTCTATATTATGGTACCAGAATTTTACATTTCCGGGCACTGGGCTTCAGTCTTGTGATAGTAAACAGTGGTACAGCATATACGTGTTTCGGTTTGTGATTTAAGCCACAGCTCACTTAGTTACTATAATTACTTAGGTGAGTTCAGTGAAACTTTAACACTGATATTACAGCAAATGAAGTTGACACTCTTAGCATCAGGTGGGTGTGTGGGTGTGTGTTTCTGTGAGGTGAGATGTCCATCTTAATGTCTGTGCAGTATTACCTCTAGAACATTCTATGGTTGCACACAAATACTGATAGCATGGCTTTTTATGCTGTAGTGCTTTGTGCTAATCTTCCACAGTAATGTACTTTGTCACTTGAGAAACCTTTTTTTATGCAGAAGCTGTGCTGGTTCAACTCTGAATACATACCCATCTGTAGACCATAGTAATGATTATTGCAGATTAATATCTGTGTGTTTAGAACAGCTGAATAAAATTATAATCCAGACAAGAAGATGTTGTATAGTAGCATTGTGACGCTTTTTAGTAATAACATCATTGCTGGAATGAGGTCGGAAGATTTGGCTTTGTGCCTGCTAACTGAAAGTGGGATATAATATACATTAACTCAAGCTCTGATTGTCTTAATGTACTTGATAAAACAGTCTTACTGCGAGTGTATACCTCTGTTATATTTGTAAGCTGTTTTATCTTTATTGCATTTATGCTTAGTGCACATTTTAGTGATAAATATAAATTAGGAGAATTCAAAAACTTATTGCTGTTATTTAACAGCCGTTATAACTGTGCAATTTGTTTTAGACAGGAGACTGGCAACACAGAAACATACTAACAGAGCCCATTAAATCCTGACTGTTTAAAAAAATTCTGAGACTACCTGCTTCTCAAGAGCTCAGATTAGCAGGTCAGGTATGTCCCCAGAGGGCCTTTGAAGGTTTTACTGAGCAGTAATCCTACCTTTGAATGAATTACTTTGTTTTCACTCTTGACAAACTCTGGGAACAACGGTAGCAAATCTCAATCGGAAGAAAATTTGGAAGCGTTGTTCTGATTGCTTTTTGCTATTGTTACATGTGCGTTTGTGTGTGTCTTAATATGTATGTATGGAGGGCAGCTGGCTCACTTTTTCCTAAAGTGAATAAAGGTTCCATTTTGGTGGGGTTTACTCCAGCAGCAGGGGCCATAACTCGGTAGTTGAGTTGGGGAAGGGGTTATTTATTGATTTTGACAGATGCTTGCTTGCATTGTTTGTGCAGCCAGGAGAGTGTTCACAATTTTTGATCTTCGGTGGTTACCATTTAAAATTTTGAAGACCTCTAAGAATTGTGGAAATACAAGTGGTAACGTGAATACATACAAAGTCTGAAAATGCAGTACTTCAGAATATTTCCCATTCTGTTCTCTAAGGTACAGGGATTTTAGAGTTAAGTAAGTTCTAAAGGTGTGGGTGTTGTGGCAGTTTGAAGCCTCTTGCAAACTGCAATTACTGCAAATTTCCAAATTCATACTTATTTAAAAGTGTGGGGCTTGCAGTGATGAGTCTTTTATATCCAATAGAGAGCTATCACTTGCTCCTGAGGAAATCAAACTAAAGAAAACAAAATTAATTTAAACTAATGTTAGAGAGAAGAACAGTTTCCCAGTTCCCCTGAATGCCCATAGCAAATAGTTAAATCTCACAAACACCCCACATTTTGTTGGGACTGTACTTTCTTTGTCTTTACCTTGCACCTTCCCCGCCCAAAATGAATGCCGATGAGTTCCACTAAAATCCTTCTAAATTAATTTATGTAGATTTTGAAAGATAAAACCTCAAACGAAAAAAAGTATTGAAGAGAATGGCTGAAATCTGGAGAGGTTTGACCTGAAATGTACAACAAGCACCCATGCATTTATGCACACACAAGAATATGAAATTAGCTATTTTTGGAAATTTTTGAAATTACTACCTCAGAGTAATATAACTGAGCTATTATTGTGCAGGTTTTATCCTTGTAATAACCAAGGAGGTTTACATATACATTTTTCTTTCTGTTGTAAAATATTTTATTCTCATTTTAATTTGTTGTCCTGTTGTTTTCCTGATGAAAGTCTCCCCGATAGTGTTTTCTTTTGACATCTCCTTAACGGTTACAGAATTCAGTGGTTATTTTGCTCTGTAGATAATTGTTGGGTATGCCTGAGGAAGTATTTGCTCAGGGCCATAGCTTACATAAATAGAAGTGGCTGTGATTCAAACCCTGATCATCTGCTTTTTTTCTTGTCAAGAGGCTATGCACTGTACTTTTTTGAATTCTGCTCTCTTTCTGGTTATATTTCCTCAGATCTGCCACTGGATTTTATTAGTGCTACATAAAGCTGGTACTGTATAGCTGAGGCAGTTGCAGTTGTTTTTCTAAACAGGTGGGTCGTTTCTGATGTGGACAAGTCACTGCCTTTATCTGGCTAAGATCTGCTTCTCTTTTAGGGGTTAGATGAAGCCTGGAAAAGCACAGTAGATTTTATTATTTATCATTATTTTTTTAATTTATTTATTTGTTAACCAGATTAGCATACTTGGACACGTGTCCTTTTTCAGTGGTGACCTAGGAACATTGGTTAATTGACTTTAATTGCAGTACAGAAAAAAAGGAGACACAGGGAATCGTACCCTGGACTACATGAAGCCTGTCATTAATAACTCGTACCCTTAATCCTCTGTGTTATCTTCTGTATTTAAGTAAGGTTATAGTCAGCAATGTTTGTATATTACAGTGAAGTGAAAGTAAGTCCACAAGGCCAAGGCAGGAACAACATAGGAAGCAGGCCTGAAACTCCCTAATGATATGTAATAAGCTGTAACTGGTATGATTGTCATTGTCACCATCATCAACTGCTCCCCTTTTCCCATTTTTTTACATGGGGTTAATGGTGTCATGCCACCTGTTGCCATCTCTCTTGATTCAGTGCCATTGTCTTTCCTTCAACGGTCATTCCTTTGCAGGTCCTCCATCACACAATCCATTCATCTCTTTGCTGGCCTCCCTCATTTTCTCTCGCCGCCTTCTTGTCCATCCCTAATCATCTTCACCAGATTGCCTTCTGCTTTCCTGCACGTGTGCCCAAACCACCATAATCTGTTCTTGACATTTTCTCCAATTGGAGCTACTTGGGCTTCTGCTCTGATGTCCTTATTTCTTTGTCTGTCCCACAGTGTGCATCCTACCACCCATCTTATACACTTCATCTCCAGCACCTCTAGCTTCCTCAGCTTCTCTGCCTTCACTGCCCAAGTTTCTGTACTATGCAGTAGTAGTGGTTACACCACTGTTTTGTACACCTTGCTTTTCAACAACTTTGGCATTCTTCTTCAATGTACTTCCCTAATATGCTGTCAGTTGGCTATAGCCCCTCTGATACTAGCTTTGACCTCCTCATTCAAATTTCCCTTCTCAACCATCCCTCCTACATAAATGAAGCTGGAAATCAATCTCAGTTTTTGTCTTCTGATTTCCTTTATTTGCTGCCATGGCAACAGTGTTGTCTGTATTCAGTTTCATCTCCTGTGCCTTCAATTTTGTATTTCATTCCCCTAAAATTTGCTGAAGCTCTTGTTCAGAGTTTGTTTGTAATGCCACATCTACTGCTTATAGTAGCTTTGTTGAACTGCCTCCTCCAAACTATTTACTGATGTAGTCCATCACCAGTATGAACAGCAGTGGGCTTAGATCTGAACCCTGATAACACCCAGTCCCTCTGGAATCCCTTCTGAATAATGAACACTGTTTGTACCTGTATCATTGAGTCTCTGTCCATAGCCTGCACTAATTCTACCATAGTTTCTGGGACTTGAAATAATTGCATGGCTCCCCAAATCAGCCTTTTGGGATCTTTATCATATGCTTTCTCCAAGTCTAGGAGTGCCCAATTGGACTCTTTCCTCATCTGTAGTTTCTTCTCAATTGTCTGTCTCACTGCAAACAGTCAGTTGTGCTACATCCTGATCTGAATCTGAACTGCTCATCTCCTATCTTAATCTGAACTGCTCATCTCCTATCTTAATCTGAACTGCTCATTTCCTGGCTTACTTTCTACTGCTCCTTGTATACATTTATCAGTCACCTTCTACAGAAACGTCCATTTAGTGTGACTGAGTTTGATACCTCTGTACTGCCCACAGTTGTGAATGTCCCCATTGTTCTAGTACACTGCACTAGTATGCTTATTCTCCAGTCATCTAAGATGTGCTTTTTGTCCACACTGCTATGAGTACCCTCTAGAGCTATTTCTTCCCAATTCACCTAACATCTTCATCATATCTGCTATATCCTTAACTGAGCCTGCTGCTTTCCCTGACTTAATTTTACTTAGTGCAGTTCTTTCTTCTTCTGTGGTGGGATACTCCTTTTCTTTCATCATAGGCCATGTTTGGAGTAGTACAGCTTCTATGGGGTTTCCTTCATTCAGAAGCTGCTGACCATACTCCTATCTACCTTTGATATCCTGTGGACTGGTGTGCAGTTTGTTGCTGGCATCTCTTATGAAAGATGTTTGAAGACTATATTTCTCTTTATGTCTTTGCCTTTTAACCCTTAAGAGCATACAGGGAATGCACATTCCAATCCTGGGGCTCTGCTTTCTCTCCAGGCCCCAAATAAAACTCCCTGTGATGCCCGTGCCCTGGCCCAGCAATCAGGAAGCCTCAATCCTCACCACTAACACCAGAGAGGGCATCTCATATATGAGGAAAGGATAACAAATACACACAGTAAAATGCAATTTCCCTTAAGAGCACACAGAGATCACAGTCAGTCCAGGGTTGGTTCCTCCCTTGCTCCCCAGGTCCCCAATAAGACTCCCCACTGGCACAGCTATAGGGTCCAGATCTCAGCCTAGCTGGGCAAGCTAAAACCTCCAGCACCCCCTCTGTCCATCCAGTGCTTCGTGTCCCTGCCAAGTAGCTCACACACACACACACACACACACACACACACACACACACACACACACACACACACACACACACACACTTTGAGATAAGAGTTTATACAACCACACAGACACTTCTGGGGAATGCTGGCACATGTTCTCCAGCTGTGCTCCTTTTACCCAGACTATACGGTAGTAATCACTTGCCACCACCCAGCTAATATCAGCTACCAAAAAGGCCCTTAAAAGGGTGTCCAATTATTACTGTGCAATGTTATTATCCAATTGGTAAGTGTGACTAATCAGTCAAGGCTTATTTAGAATGACTTGGACAATAAACTCTATAAATATGCAATGTACTCAGAGCTTAACTTATCTCTATATAAACCAGCCACAGTTGAAATGTTTTAAAATATTTAATAATAAATAATTAAAACCACAAGACAATACTTTCTTCTACACAGTGCTAGTCAAAAGAGTTCAGAGATCACACAGAAATACTTAAAATAATTCAGTAGTACAATTCTGAAATCACAGAAAAACACTTAGTTTAACCTTTCTAGTTCCTAGCTATCTCTAAAAGAAAACACAAGTCTAAGATAGCTTGCATAAGACAACAGGCAGTGCTGTGAGTTGAATGATCAAGGCAAAAATGCTTACTGCGTTCTGATTCTCTCTGTTTAAATTGCTATTGCAGTTCTGATAAACATTACATCATTTTTTTACACTTTCCTGGTGTTCCCAGGCTGACAGATACTACATTATTTTGTTATCTTGCAGCTGCAGGAAACTACATCAATAAAAGATATTCCACATAAAAACTCTAGTAATTATTCCTTAAGTTAAACCAATAGGCAGGAAGCCTTTATCTAGCCCAGCCGGACCTGAATTGTAAACATCAAAGACGGTCATGAAATAATTTGAACTTTAAAGGGCATACAAGAAATGCTTGACTTAGCTTTCTGTACAGCAGAGGGCAATGTTGCTACATTGTTTTAAGTTCAACATTTCACAGTATATTCTTGCATTTAAGAAAACAAGCCTGTATTTCAACATTTATATTTACAAATTACAGAATTATCTGCACAATTCTATCTGACTAGGTTGGCAGCCTTTACACTCCACACTGACCACTATAGAGCTGAGTGCTTAGCAGGGTGTTCCAAGTCCTCCATCATCCTGTCTTTGAAATCTGTGCTCTGTCTCCATTCAAGGTAGCTGTCACATGCACTCTTGAGATTTGATTTTCTCTCTCTCTCTCTCTCTCACACACACTCTCACACACACACACACACACACACACACACACACACACACACACACACACACACACACACACACACACACACCTGGGAAAGTCTGGCATAGCTTACCCACTTTGCTGCCTCCACCCAGACTACGAGATAGGTTTGCTGCCACTAGAATGCCCAAAGTCAGCTACTCTAAGGCTCTCTTACCAGGGTACCCAATTACACTTGGTAAAATTTAATACTTATACAAATGGTAGTGTTTAACCAAGCAGCCAGACTTGAAGCCATAGTGCCACTAAATAAATGCAGGAGCTTTCAAAAGTTACATATTTGCTAAAAGACCAGCCACAATGAAAGGTTTAGATATGTTTAATAACAAATAATTAAAAAAGCATAAACATACTGAATATTTATTTATAGTCAACACCAGAGTTTCAATCACAGGAAATGTATAAAAAACAGCACATATGTAAAGACTAAGACAGATACAGAAAAAACATTTAGCTAATCTCACTATATTTTTTAACTGACTGAAGAATTACTGTTCCCTAGCTGCTTACTAAAGCAAGGCAAGATGAAAGTGGATGAGTGTCTTGTCAGGTCTAAAAAGGAGTGCACCCTTCACATCTCTCACCAGTATTCATGTCCAATTTCAGTGCTGGCTACAGAATGACATCACATCTGGTCACCTAACTCTGTTTCCCACACTACCCTCTCACTAGAAACTGAGCCCGGATCTGGAACTGATGTGTCAGAATACACACACAAAACTTTAGCTAAGGTTTATTACAGCATCTGGAAAGTGTAAAACAATTCCTGCACTTCCACCCTTCCTGCAGAAACTGACAAGCCATTCTGTGGCACCCCAGGGTAGCAATTAGTTCACTACTAAGGACAGTAGAGTAGGGTCTCTGCCAAGGCTTTTCACAGCATTTTGTCTCTGGCTGCATTCAGAGCTGTGTGACAGAACTTTATGGCCTAAACCAAGTCATTTAATTTCAGGATATTTTTCTTGAGGTTAAGCTTAGCCCAGCTAACATTTTCCCTTCCAGTAACCACTCTTAAAATATATACATTTCATCAGTTAAAACAATACAGTGTGACATAATATTTTCTGTCCAGCAAGACCCACTATTGATACATTTTTAACACAAGCAACTTTACAAATACATTTTTAACACAAGCATCTGTGCAAATTAGTTTGATATTCAAATGACATATAATTCTTTACAACACTCCAGCTAGCTATGCTGGCATATGTTACACATGCACTGACCTACACCACCTGTCACAGCTGGCACTACCTCACATAATCACACCATCTGCTGAGTCATTTTCTAGAAACTTGTAGAGTGCCTCTGATGCCATGGTCTTTGCTATTGCAACTGACTTTTAGCCTCTGTTAGTCAACCAGTATTGCTCCTTAGCCTTGGTCTGTTTCCCAGTTTTTCTTGCATGCCTTCCTTTTTTTATTACTTCCTGAACTTCTGAATTCCACCTCTAGCCTTCCTTATGTAACTTATTTTCTTACCTGACTTGGCCGCATACCTGTAATGTAATCCTCACACTTGTTGTTTGGAAATGCCCATGATTCTTCCACTTATTTCCTCTTCATCTTGAAGTACTAGAGCTCTGAGTGCTTCCCTGAAAACTTGTGCTTTCATTGCAATCAACTTCCAGGTTTTCAGCCTAATCTCTTGCTTACCTTTACAGCCTTCCTTGACTACTGCTTGCAGCTTATCATGGCCACTTGTGGTTTATGGTGTGGGCTGTTTGCTTTACATGGGATTACTTTGCAGTCTCTTGCTCCACTCCATTGCCCTTTCCTTGCTAGGAGGAAGTCTACCTAATTTGCATGTTGGCCACTCTTTTGTAACTGACCTAGTAAATATCTCTTTCTGAACCATGTGCTGTCCATAATCAAGTCTTTTGCCACACACATGTCTAAAATGGCTACTCCTCATTTATTACTTTTTGGTTCAAGCTGCTGCCTGAACTTGCTTTCTCTCCTCCCTGTCATAAACCTGCTGTGGATCAGAGGCTGAGATTATAAATAGTGCGCTGTCCTTACAGTGAAGTCTGATTGCAATGAGATGAGTGCATGATTACTTCTGATGACATCCCTCACGGTCTTCTAAAGCTTCTTTCTCAGTTTAATTCCCTCACCATTGCTAGTCTGACCTCCACTTGAGTAATAAACTCTGGATCCCAAGTCATGTGGCTTTACTGCACTGCTCTTCCATCTTGCCTCCTGTATACACAGGATGTCCAGCCTCCTCGTACCATCCACCTCCAAGTTGTATCCTGTCAATGAACCTGCATTGTGTGTAGCAATCCGTACTTGATGTTTGGAAGGTTTATTGGTTTTACATTGAGCTTTCACGCAACAGAACTATCCCAGGTAATCCAAGCTGGGCAAGTGGATACTGGCCTGTAAACACTAGTCAACAGAGGCAAATAGACCCCTCTCACTGTTTGCATGGGTCCTTGGTGTAGATCAGAGTAAGACTGGTTCTCAACCCACTTATCACTGGCACATTTTTAGTGACACTAGTCAATTTGACAAAATTACCTATGGCCTTTAAGTCACGTGGCTAGCCTAGGCACACTTACTGGTATAACAAAAAAAACATGCTGGCAACTTGTGCTGTGAATGTCTTCAACCTTTCAAATTGCTTTTTACAAAAACATGATCATACACTGATACTTTGAGACAGAGTTCATAAGAGTTCACAATAAAAGAAATGTAAGGTGGGATACATAATCAAGGCATGCGAGAGCTATGTACAATCAAGCAGCACTAAACAGAATGTAACTGCTCGCTGCTGTTATTTGTGCATTTTTTATTCAATGTTTTGACCCTTGATTCCAGACAGTACCTGGCATACACAAGTCTTACAAAAATAAGAGAAAACTTGGTGCACAAAGTCTGGACAAAGCCTATCAAAATTGGGGGCGGGGGGGGATGGGGGCGGCGGCAAAGGCCCAAAAATAGGGACAGATTTTAAATATTGCTCTTTCAAACTTAGAAAGTTGCCACAGTAACAGGGTTTGTGTTCATTTTCTGAAGGATTTGAAGTCTGAAACTCAAAATTTATGTCATTATATTGGGACTTCAATCCTCAGATCATACCAGTGATTTGCCAGAAAACCACAAATTTTATGAGGAACAGACCAAAAATATGAAGCAAAAATCTGAGCATTCTGTGAAAATCTGGACAGTTGAGAGGTATGGTGGTGGAAAAATCTTATTTTCATTAAAAATGGATGCTGGCATAGTTACTGTTTAAATTTTTGTAACATGTAGCCTTAAAACCATTTTTTTTTGTGTAACATGACAGTTCTTTCTTTTGAAGAAAATGTTTTACTCTGACTAAAATTAAGACCTTTTTTTTATCTCTCTCTCCCACACATTATGGTTACCCAGCCCAGGTGTTGTGCCCCTTCTGCAATGGGCCTGCCAATTACTCCTTGTGCCCCCTGACTTAGTTCCGGTAATTGGTGGGGCAGGTCATGGACAGAAGGCAGCTGAGCTCTGCACATCTGAGCCTCCATCAAGGTGTGTGTGAGGGGGTGAATCTCACTTATTGGCCTACCTTGCTTTTTAGTGGCTTGTGCAATGTAGGTTTGTGGCATATTGCCCTGCCTCTGTGACAGCTCAGCCAAGCCCACCGATCTCCCATTGGAGATGATGAGCCATAGGCGGGCACAAGCCATCCACCCCCCCTGGAATGGAAATGCCCTTCACGCTCTGCCACACTGAGTTGCTAACCGAGCCTGAGTTGCCTAGGTTGTACTCTGGGCTTTATCCCCACTACACCACTGGAGAGGCTTTAAAAAAATTAAGACCTTGACCGGTTGCTTGAGGGTACCTAAATGAATGGAAGACAGTTAATGTTTAAGGTGTATGTACATTTTAACAACAAAACTAACAAAAGAAGAACTTTCAGCAAAAGTGACTGTGCTATGCATATGAATGACTTGTATAAGGGGGCAGCCATGTACTGTCTTTAATCAAAAAAAGTATTTGACAGCCATCACAAAATGTACTTTTTCCCTGTAACAAAAACATAAAAAGCACAACTCACCAAATGTTGCTTGCATAATCTGCATTTCACAGAATGGAAGTGCATTATTGTAGTTAAATTTCACTGTTCTTTCTGTATGCAGGAATGCATCCTCTGCATTGCCCAGAGACTGAGCTGTCCCACCCCCTCCCTCCCATTTAAGTACTAAATCTCTGAGATCACATGACCTAGCCTGTCTGCCTTTCCTAGTTTCCTGTAACATTAGAGCTCTAATATGAGGGGGGGGGGGTTGTGTAATGGACCGCCCCCCCCACCCCCAGCCTTGGTGATACAGAAGGGCTTATCTACTTTTTGAAAACTGATAGAAAATTGTAGTAAGCTGTATTTAACCGTTTCTGGCAGTGGATAAGGTTAAGGCTACAAACTGCTGACATGCTTTATCCTGTAGTTATGAGTTTGACTCCCTCAGTCCTCATTTGCTTACTGTGTGAGTCTGAGTAAGTGAACCAAACAAATGGTTATCCCTGCCCACCACAAAAAATAGGTTTCTTACCATTTGGACAGCTTGCTTAAAAACAACATGCGATATTTTATAAGCTATTTATACAAGTTGTGTTTTAACACAAAAGTGGTTCTGCAAAGTGCCCTGCTCCTTTTAGTTGTGTGTGTATAGATGGATGGATGAAATGTATATGTATATGCGTATGTATTTGTGTGTGTTTATGTATATAATATATGTACACACACACAAACTAAAAGGGTGAAAAGGTCACAGAGACCAGCCCTTCTTCTACCTCCTATAGTAGAGGCCTGTGGGATATATACAAAAGACCCCTGAAGGACATAGTGTTTCAGCTACATGGCTTCTGAATGTCCATGACTTTTTTCAAGTCTTTATGGTTACATTTGGGCCAATAAAGTCAAACCCCACTAGATGTGGACATGCATGTTTCATCCTTTTTATTGACCTTGTCCATATGGCGTAAGTGGATAGCTTGGCTATACTTAAGACACACATGGTGTTTACACCCAGCTGATGCCCATAGAAATTAAGGTGCATGCATAATATAACCAACATCCAAAGACCTTGTTTTCCTGCCTTTCTCGACTAGTTTAGACCAGTATACAGGCATTGCTGTATTCTGGGCTGTGGTGTAGTTCCTGTGTTGTCCATTACCTTACTTGGATAGAAGGAAGTTTCTTTGCTCACCAGTGGGAGTGGGGAGCCTTGAGCAGCCTACCTGTCCTTGGGGGAAGTGACCTCAGCACAAGAAGCTGTAGTAATTGGTTGTTTGGGACCATTCCTAGCTCTTTTGTAGTTCACTGCTTAAAATCTGCCTCTGGGCGTTTTTTCTGGCTATACTGCTCAGACAAGCTCCACGTGGGTTTACAGAGTGGTCCTAGCAGCAAGGAACCCGAAAAGCGACTACCTTCTGGATTTAAGTATATTTGCTTTTTGTCACTGGAAATAGCTTCTGTTGCTTACTTTAAACTAGCCTGAACTGTTTTTTTCTGATTACTGCATTTATTTTTAAATCTGCACTTAAAGTTACATTTAGTCGAATTTAATCGAAAGTTTGCTTGTTTGTTTGTTTAATTTAACTGTGGAGGCTGCCCACTAAAGTGTGCTAGCCTGTGTAACTAATTTATCACTGTCTCTGCATTTTCTGTGTATTTCTACAAAAAAAACAAAAAAATAATCCTTGTTTTCCCGCCTTTCTCGACTAGCTTAGACCAGTATACAGGCATTGCTGTATTCTGGGCTGTGGTGTAGTTCCTGTGTTGTCCATTACCTTACTTGGATAGAAGGAAGTTTCTTTGCTCACCAGTGGGAGTGGGGAGCCTTGAGCAGCCTACCTGTCCTTGGGGGAAGTGACCTCAGCACAAGAAACTGTAGTAATTGGTTGTTTGGGACCATTCCTAGCTCTTTTGTAGTTCACTGCTTAAAATCCACCTTTGCACGGCTTTGCGCGGTCGTGCGCATAGCGCAGCGCTGGTTAAACAAGGTTAAACTTTTTCTGGCTCCGCCAAGTCTGCTCTTCAATTTTTCCCTTAGAACTGTTCTACTTGCAATCTAAACAGCCTATACTCTATCTGAAAAGCTCAGCACTTGCTCCTAAAGCATTTTATACAGGTAAAGCACTCTTAAACAAAAGAAAGTACTTCATTCACCTAAATTCTGTTGAGTACACATCTCCCTATAGGTCCTTTCTGACTCAGTTACACAGCAATCTTTTTCACTATTTCTAGCATGTCGAAGGGTCAGTTGCTGGCGTCCTCTCCTGTTCAGCTGGTGAATCTGGGAATCTTGAGGCAATGTTACAATTGCCTCATGTACACAGACAACCCTCTCCTCCTCCCAACAAATACAAATATATGCGAGAGATGCAACTATATAGCCAAACTGGAGGCTGAGCTCTCTCAATTCAGTACTGGCAAGACCAGTCAGGAGGAGAAGGTAACCACGCACACCACAAACCCAGTCTCACATAGAACTATCACAACAGCAAACCAAACACATAAACGCACAAAAACATACTCGGAGGCGCTGATTAAAAATCTACCAAAACAACAGAGGCCTCCAAAGCAGACACCCAAGCAACCACCACCTCAAGACATAGCACATGCAACACATAGTTCACAAAGTCAGTGTGCTAAAAAGTCACAGCCCTTAAGGCCAAACAACATGCCAGACACACTTGTAATAGGTGACTCCATAGTCAGACACACTGACGTCCCGCTCACCAGACTGAACAAGGAAAAGGTCACATTAAGCTGCCTGTCGGGAGCTAGAATCCGCCACATAACACAAGCACTCAGGTCACTCCACAGCAAGTACAAATATGACTCAGTCATTGTACATGCCGGTGTGAACGACCTGAGATGTACCTCCCTGGACTACATGAAAAGAGACATAGAGGAGCTCTCTGATTATGTAGCCCAGGCCGGTATGACCCTGACCCTGAGCAGCATCTTACCCTCACCAAGAATGATGCCACAGTACAAAGACAAAATGATCAGTTTTAACAATTGGCTTAATTACTGGTGTCATTCTAAGGGGATCCAATGTCTGTCTGCTTGGGATGACATGCTTGACAAGCCACGCTGCTTCGCAAGGGATGGCTTGCACCTGTCACCCCTGGACTTCCGGATATTGGCCAAGGCTCTTGCCACCCCCATAGTGCCTTTTTTAGGCAAGGCTCAAATGACAAACCTACCTCCCTAGAAAACACAAGTGGAAAAAAACTAAGGGTAATGCTGCTCAATGCCAGAAGTCTAAACCTCAAGATGCACCCTCGAAGCCCTCCTCAGTATGGAGAACATCGATGTCTGTGCGGTGACTGAAACCTGGTTCAAGGCTCCTGAGAGCACCCCAGCACTATCAGGTTTTACCTCATATCATGCTTTCCGGCCCCAAAACTTGGACCGAACCACAAAAGGAGGGGGAGTATCCATTTTCATCAAAGATACCCACACCTCCAGGTTAGTGGCAACGCACGAAGCATCAGAGACTATCCAGGTGCAACTAACCATAGGCAAAACTGCCTTACAGTTTGTAGCATGCTACAGACCACCCTCTCAAACTCAGGAACCCCACACAGCCTTCCTGAAGACACTGGAGAGTATGAATGTCTCTCCAAATACCATCATTTTGGGAGACTTCAACTACCCAAACATAGACTGGGAACATTACTCAAGCCCCAACACCCTAGCCCAAAGGTTCCTAGAATTCATAAACTCAAATGCAATGGAACAACTAGTCACCATTCCCACAAGAGGAGACAATATACTAGACCTGATCATCACAGACATGGGGACAAAATGCCCCACAACGGAAGTATATCCCTCCTTGGTAAGATCAGACCATAAATTAATCTCACTGGAAATCCACATCCTGCCCCCACCCCCTGCACAAAAGACCACAGTGAAGAACTTCTCAAAAGCAAACTTCACACTTCTTAAGACTGAAGTGGTATCCTTCAAGGCCCCTGGGCCAGTGGAAACCACAACCCACACTGCTGAATCCTTTGCAAATGCCTTCTATGGGCACCTTCAAGAATGCATGGATCATGCAATCCCAAATAAAACCAAGACCCACTCCCCCAAAGGCAGGCGCCCGGTCTGGTGGACCCCAGCCATAAACAAACTTTACAACAGGAGGAGGAAGCTACTACATGACAGAGCAAAATCCCTAAAAGGGAAGGCATCTCTGATCAGTACTAGCAAAAAACTACGATCACTCATAAAATCATCGCAAAAGACACAAAAGACAATCACAAGGCCTTCTTTAGCTATGTTAGAAACCTGGGTGGAAACTCCCAGATATGCTCAGAGTTAGTCCAAAATGACACAAAATACACTGAACCCACTGACATTGCCAACATTCTGGCAGACAGGTTCAGTGCAAATTTCTCCCCCCCAAAAGGAGAAATAACTATCCCAGCAGAGTGTAGCCTCCCTAACATCTCAGATGCCCAGGTGAGAGCCGCCCTCTCTAAAGCTAAAAACACAGCATCAATGGGACTGGATGGTGTCCTGGGCTGTGTGCTACATGAACTCCAAGAGGAACTAAACCCACACATAAGGCTGCTGTTTAATCTTGGCTTTACTACAGGATATGTACCCAAAGAGTGGCGTATGGCAACAGTGGTCCCACTTCACAAAGGTGGTGCTTCTACGGACCCTGGAAATTACCTCCCCATAAGCTTGACGAGCCTGGTCTGCAAAGCTATGGAGAGGATCATTATGGAACTCATAAACAAAGACATTGGGGACCTACAGACATTGGATCCTACCCAATTTGGCTTTGTCAAGGGCAGATCCTGCCTTTTGAACTTGGTCGACTTTTTTGAAACCATCACTAAGGCCATTGATGAGGGTAAGGCAGTTCACACAGCCTGCCTTGACCTTGCAAAAGCCTTTGACACAATACCCCACTCGGGCATCATAGACAAACTCACCAGCTTAAATGTAAACCCATATGTCACAAGATGGGTTGCAAACTGGCTCAAGGACAGAACCCACAGGGTCAGAGTTGCTGGAGCTATGTCAGACTCTAAGCCAGTCACAAGCGGTGTCCCACAGGGCTCAGTCCTGGGACCCCTCTTGTTCGGCATTTATTTTTCCGAGGTACAGGCAAACATAGGAGGATTGTGGCTGACAAAGTTTGCAGATGACTGCAAACTGGGCGCCATAATTGATACTCAGCAGACACAAACATCCTTCAGGGAGGCCTCATAGAAATGGATAATTGGTGCCAGAGCCATGGCCTTAAGCTGAACACCAAAAAATGTATAGTCATACCCTTTGGGAAAAACAAGGTACCGACAAATTACCACATGGGCGGTAATCCATTAAGTACGGAAGAGGTAATCAGGGACCTAGGGACCCAGGTTGACAGTAACCTCTCATTTGACACTCACATTGCCAAAGTGGTTAGGAAGACCATCTATATTGCCCACCTTATCATGAAGGGTTTCACATCTAGATCAAGAGAGGTCATTGTGCCCCTGTACTCTTCTCTTATCAGGCCAATGATTGAGTACAATGCCCCATTTGGGATGTATCTCACCCGACACCTGCAGCAGTTGGAATGACCCCAAAAGTTCCTCACCAAGAGGATAAAGGGTCTTAAACATATGTCATATGCTGCCCGACTGAAAAAACTCCAGCTCTATTCAGTCGCATACCGCCTACTCAGAGGTGATCTGTGCCTGGCGTACAAGGCCATGTCCAATCCTGAATTAATGGACATGCTCCACCTCAGAAAATCCAAATCCATCAGAGCCACGAGAACAAGTGACTTAAACCTCAACACAGAAATAAATAGGACGTGCTGGAGGAACAGATTCATAACCCAGAGGCTCCCTACACTCTGGAACAGAATCCCAGTCCATGTTAGGCAGAGCCCCTCACTGACTCTATTCAAGAGAAATCTCGACGAGTGGATGGGAGATCGTAGGTTTACCCCGGGGGTCATCTCTGTGTCACTACTAGACAGAGGCATAGTAAACTAAACCCTAAAAGGGTGTAGTATTCTCATCCTAGGGGGTGGTGTAAGCCACATACACTCTGGCTAGGCTTATAAATGCCTTAGGGCAGATAGCCTAGTACGAACCTCTGAACCTATGACACACATGGTGTTTACACTCAGCTGATGCCCATAGAGATTAAGGTGCATGCATAATATAACCAACATCCAAAGACACACATGGTGTTTACACCCAGCTGATGCCCATAGAGATTAAGGTGCATGCATAATACATCCAAACCAAAACGTAAAACAGTCACACAGACAAAACAGTTCAGTAAAAACTGCAAGAAAAACCCAGCCAAGGTAGATTTTTCACCTGAGTAATACCTTAAACTTCCTGTACAGCACAGCATTCACGTCCTCGGGTAAATTTCCATTTCAGAAATGAAAACCATGCATGCAAAACAAAACTATGATGTAGTAGCAAATAATTATCACTTTGAGTGATGCAGAGGCATTATTTTTTCCCCATTTGCCTTAATGTTAACTTTAGGCTTCCCTCATGCTTGCTCCCTGTAGTCCCTATTGTCCATTCTGTCCCTATTGTCCGTTCTCTCCATTCCCTGTTTGGGTACCTGGTGTTCCCATGCTGAGAGAGCCTGCCTTTCAGTAGAACAGGATGGGCCAGGGTCTCTGGTGTTCCCAGTTTAGGAAAGCAGAAATAGGCCAGGCAGAGAGCCTTTGCATGAAAGCTTGGTGAGAGAGTTGAATGCTGACATCAACATTAAATTGGGTGGGCAATAAAGAATGATTGTGAGTGCAAGTCCATTCCCTGGGCACATATGTTGCTTATGATTCTGTCTTCCCATTCCCACAGCCCAGTGTCGTCCCTCTGAGCTTTGACAAAGGCCAGAGCTTCACTAGACAGAAATGCCTAGTGCACCTTTGTCCCTGCCTTGCAGTCAAGTGCCTAAGCTGCTAACTGAACTCTGGTCGCCTGGGCCATTTTCAGTGCTTCTTCTGCCACCAGTGAGGGTATCACATTATGTATGGGCATTTTTACTGTTAAAAAAAAATCAATTTGATAAAAAAGGTGTTGAAACTTTTTTGCACTGAGTAAGGGAGGCAGGTCTTGTGTGCACATGGTGTGGCAACAATTAATTAAAGCAAAGCAGATGTTAGTACTGAGATATCAGTAGTACAGCTAGACATAGAAAATGGACACTGGATGAATGTGAGACAGACTTTCCCTATATTGTTACAAAAAGAAATGTTTTATTGTGTTTGGTGACTGATAGCTAAAGTGACATAAGGATGTGGTTACATTCCATATGTTAGCCTATTTTTTCAGCTGTTCAATCTCTGTATTATGGGACTCATTGAAACAGGTCCCCATATTTCAAATGGTTACCAGCAGGAGTGCCATCATTTGGTAGAGCATGGATATGGCAGTTACAAGTGAGCATGGAATTTTGTGTCATGTAAACAGCTGTGAGCTGTGTCTGTCTGCAGAGTAAGCTGTGGTGCCCTTCTTCCCAAAAAAATTACCCCTGTGCATGAAGGTTAGTTGACTGCTGTAGGTGCCTTAGTATGACATTCTCATCAACATGCATATTAATTGTTGCACTTGACTTGATTTCCATAGATTGTTTTTACCGTTTTTTTTTAATTTTCTTTAATGAAAAAGTATCTTGTATCTCATGGTGCTAGAACCCACAGCCCAGGAGAAGACTTGTGTATTTCACCTTTCTGGTCATGGAGAGACTCAACACCCTTGGTTCAAGTGTAAGGAAGCTATCAGATATGCTACAGACAAGACAATGTGATATTGTGGCATATTTTGAAATGAGCACTATAAGTTTTGTTTTTATTTTGATGCCCTTGGACCTAATTTTTACCATCCCAGCCCTGCAGTGCCCCATTTCCATACTGGGTCTACCAGCCATCTTCCTACTCCCCCCAGACTTATTCTGTCTGGTATTTATTTTGTATGCCCTACTCTCTTTCCCTTTCCCCACCTCCATGCTCGTTGGTTACATCTGAGGGCCATGCCTCCCTTTAGGGAATATCACCAACATGCACCCCCCACCTGGATAGGCATGCTCATACCTCCCTGTCATTCCATAACTTCATTTTAGGGGGTGCATTGTTCTTAGGAGGGGAATTAGAAGGGATGTATCCATGGGAACACAAAGCACTGAAGCTATAATCCCGATGAGCAAGTGTAGGCAGTCAGTTATGTCCATGGGAACACAAAGCACTGAAGGTATAATCCTGGTGAGTGCATGAGGGTGCTCAGTTTTGAGAGAGAAATTAGCTCTACATCTTGAAAACTGGTAGGGCAAGTGTGATTTTACAGTTTACACATTACAAGCAACTCCAGTTGTAACTCTCGACTTTGCTTTGCTTTCTGAACAATGAATAAAATGGGTGGGACAATAAAGTACTAAAATCGGGTACAATTTTTAAATATTACTGTATTTCAATAGTTGATAAAATAACAAGTTTTGTATCAACATACAATTTCTGAACAAAAAGAGGTCCGGAGGTATCTGGCATTATTGACCAACTGTAATCCTCAGTGATTTACTAGAAACAAATAGAAAAACATGAGACAAAATCAGTGGTATTCTAGGCACATGAAAGGCTCGACTCCAGAGACTGATGGAATTTTCTTGGCCCATCTGACATGGGAGAAACAATGAAGCATGCTGGGATAGAGGTGGGTTTGGATGGCAATGTGGACACAAGGAGAATAATAGCTTGGAATGATTCTACCAACACTGTACATCACAGAAAACTGCAGGCACAGGGGTATAAGTTAGGCTAATAATGAAAGGAGGTACAGCTACTAACATGTTAGGTTATGTTAGGCTAATAATGAAAGGAGGTACAGCTACTAACATGTTAGGTTACGTTAGGCTAATAATGAAAGGAGGTACAGCTACTAACATGTTAGGTTAAGATACATGGCAGATTGTTGTTTAAGACTGTACTAAAGATCTTAGAAAGTGGCTTCAGGTGTGATGGATAATTTTGCTCCCTCCATATGTATGATCAGCTAATAACACCACAAGAGCAAAATTAGCAGTTCAGAGATGCATGGTTTATATACAGGACAGTCTCATTGCTTACTGTTTGCTAAGCTTAGGCTGTGTTCGGGGTGAACTAAAGAATATTGATTAACAATGTTTAGAGCTATCCTTTACATTTTGTGTTCATGCACACCTTGTATGCTTTTCATAACCCTTAATTGCAGTTTATTCATAGGTTCATAGTAAGTACTAGGCTAGCTGCCCTTGAAGGCCACTTTAGGCCTAGCCAATTTCTCTTCCAAACTGAGAATCGGACCCTTTACCTTGTGTCTGTGAGGAAACACCTTAGCCATTGTGCTTGTCTCCTCCCCCATTCAGTTAACAAGTTGTCGATGAAAATCATTTGAAGCTAGTACATGTTCACCTGTATTTGTAGACTTAATCTTGGATAGCATAGCAGTAGCTTTTGTATGGTGAGAGTGGCTAGTAATTAATTGTAATGAACAAAATCTTTGTGTTTCTTCGCAGGTGCTTTATCCGTGTTATTTAAAGTTCCTCGCTTACATTATCCAAAGGGGGGGGCAGCACTAACGGCTTGTGGGTACAAAATGGAATTTGCTGGCTACAACTGGATACTGATTATAGTGACAAGGCTTTGAGTCTGTTCATGTAGGACATATTGTTAAGGCTTTGTTTCCTTTTAGCAAGATATTTCTGGGAGTGTTCCAGTTGTTGCATGTGTCTGGGCAGATACATGCCAAAGGGGGCATTATATTCAATGAGTGGCCTAATAAGGGATGAGTAAAGGTGGGCAATAACATCCCTAGATTTAGACACAATCACTTTATTTATAAGCTGTGCAATGTAGAAGGACTTTCTTACCGCAGTAGACACACACTGATCAAAAGTTAGTTCACTGTCCACATACATTCCCAACTGTACTTCGTGCTATTTAAGATTCATCCAGAGATATTGTCAGAACCCATTGATGCAGTATTTTTATCTTTTGATAGCACTTTCAGGACTTGGTCTTCTGTGATAGCTGGAGAGGAGCTAGACAGAGGGGAGAGAGGGGTAAAGTTACAGCTAAATTTATTGGCCAGTAGGTTAGTTATAGCTTCAGCCTCAGTGCAGGTAACATCCTTCACTATCAGCTCAGTGCATCGCTGCATTATGCTTCTGAGATTAGGAACTAGTCTAAAAATTCTTTGTAATTGCCTTTGGTGTGGGTAGCTTTTTTAGCCTTAAACTTGGCTTTGCTGCATCTTATTAAGATAAATTCCAAGCACCAAGACGACCACCAAATCCAATTAGGTAACCACAAAAACCAATAAACTCCAAACAACAAGACTCCCACCAAATCCAACTAGGTAACCGCAAAAACAAACCAATAAACTCCAAACACCAAGATGTCTATGGTTACCTAGTTGGATTTTGTAGTTGTCTTGGTGTTTGGAGTTTATTGGTTTGTTTTTGCGGTTACCTAGTTGCATTTTATTTGGATCTTGCATTGTTGTTTTTCAGTGACAATAGCTCTAGCATTCCGGAAATTACTCTTCTTACTTTTGATCAAAATTCTTTCCTTTTTATTGTAAAGTTTGCTGATATCATGGTTCCACCATGCAGGTTTTTTCTGGAATTTGCATGGCGCTTGTTCCTATGCGGTAAAACTGCAGCTATGCAGTTTTTTACATGTCTGTATAATGTGGTGGTATACATTTCTGCATATTCAGTCAAGTTAACTGTGTTTGGCATAGATTTGAAGCTTGCCAATGTGTTACTTACGAGTAGGTAGTTTGTCCTAAACAAATTTCTAAAGTTACCTTGAGTGGAAAGAATCTCTAGTTTCAGTTTTATTTCAAAGGAGACTGCTTTATGTCCAGACATGTCAAGTGATAAAGATACTCAAGAAATGGTGTAAAATGCTTCCATAATAGTAAGGACAAGATCAAAGATGCTAACCTAGTGGGCACTCTATTTCTTCCAGGTCATTTGTGTTGACAACATCCAGGAATCTCTGTGCTTTTGTGCACGAGTGGTGGTGTAGGTTTCCCAGTTTAGAGCTAGATAGTTATAGATCACCTAGAGAAAAATGGTATTTGGTTCAATACCGAGTGATTCTAGTTCCTGTAGATAGATGTTTGGGCTTTCTTTTTTCATAGAGTGAGTTCTATAACAAGATAATATATGGTACAGGACCTTTCTATCAAGCCTAGCATACGTTGATGTTCACCATCAATGGTTACTTTCCAGAGAAGTTGAGCCATTTTTCAGCCCATGGAACAGATTCTGAAGACCAGCAGGTTTCTGCTACATCACACATAGTATCCTCCCTGCTTTTTCACAGATAGGCAAAGCAGCATGTTGGGAGTGGCAGGTGTCATCGAACCACAGAAGCCACACCAAAGATGGATGACAGACATCAGAGATTCCTTCTCCAGGAAATCTTCCAGTAGGTGTGGTGCTGTCATTCCATTCTGCTAAGTCAGCCCCATAGTTCATCTCTGTTTCCCTATCTCCAGTCAGCTTACTACCTACTTTATCATCTACAGGACCCTAGTATCAGTGACAAATTATTTTTTCCCTTGATGCATCTGATACTCCCACATCTATGAATGATGTTGCATTATACTAGTGTGTGTCATGTGGTCTTCTGTTTTTTGCTTCAGTAATATCTAACATACAGGTCTCCTCCATTCTCAACTAAGTTATTTTCTTTCATAGAATGGAGAAGTAAAATTATGCACACTGCAATGAGCTCTAACACTGAGTGGGATGGGGGGACAAAGAACAGTACAGAGCTTTTTATCCCTGTGGGAAGAGTCTGCGAGTAATCCAGTTTACAGAAGACACCATAATGTAAAGGATTTTAACAAATGCTAAGATAAGTTTATGTTGCAAATAATAAACCATTATAACAGAGTAATTTTTATCTTGTGTGATCTTTTATTCCAACCGCACATCACAGCCAACTTAAATGTTGATATCTTCATTTACTTTGTGTCTTTGTTACTCTGTGTACTGTTTTTGTAAGGCAGTGAAGTTTTAGTTAATGTAGTAAGTTGACCCGACAACTTACTGTCCTCCTTGTTAGTTTGGCACACTGTTTAAAGAGGATTACCTTACTTGCTCACTCGGTATATGAATTCAGAATGCTGGTTTCCGGTTTATAATACACAGTGAGCACACCGCATATTCATTGAAAACACTTGTCTCTGATTTATAATGCAGAGCATAAATTATCCTTCCAGCAGCCTTTGCTTGAGTAGACCAGCGGTCGCCGAAGAAAAGGAAATGATACACTCCCACCCTGCACAGCCAATTATTTCTAGCTTAAAACACAATTTTGGGTTGCTTATATACTTTATTTACGACAGTAACATATCATCATAGTTTGCTCCTTATCCAATTAGTCTGTCCTTTGTTAAAAAAAAAAAAAGACAAAATAAAAAAAAAAAAGAATCTAGTTAGATATAGCTTTAAGGTATATGACAGTTAGTGTGCTGCTTTTCGACTCCTTTTCAAACATCAGCTGTGTATTCATCCATATTGGATATTTCTGGCTTGTATAGAAGCCCACATAACCAGTGTATCATTAGCAAATTGTCTATGATCCAGGTTTCTGGAAGAAAGAGTGTACTCAGTTTAACACTTGTATACAATTTCTTCTGTTTAATGTATAAAAAGAAAAAACAGAGAAGTCAGCTGTCACAAATACTTTTTATGTACTGGGGTTGATTTGATGAAGGCCTTTGGAAAATGAGTCCACAGTTCATATAGATAATTAGATGATACAAAAGGATTTAATGAATGAGCACTGTTGATTAAATGCTACCTGTCTGTTTTGCTGCTATTGGCCAGAACACACACACACTGAGTTTCACTTGACGCATTATGACCTTGACGATAAAAGTAGGTTCTGCAGCTTAAAACCTTAAAATGTAAAATATAGTTCTGTTTTCTTTTATTTTGCTTATGTCATTTAGTTCTGTTTTATTTTGCTTATCTCTTGTGATTCATCACTGTTAAATCAGCTGTCTGTGTACATAGTGCTGAGAAGCAAATTCTTTTTGCTGTAGGCTGATAACTTAACTTCTATGACGTCGCTAACGTTTTTTTTTTCCTGCCCTGATTTGTATCCTTTCACCAGTTATGTGACAAGAACCTGTTCTGCTTGTGACTGTGGGGAAGAGATAAGGATCCAAATCATCTAATTTTACAGCTCACCGCAGGGATGTTGCACAAATGGGGCTACATGGCCTGGCACGGTGATTCACACACCCAGCTCAAACCCAAAGTTCTCATTTATACTCAAAATGTTTTGTTTGACAGCAGGATGTGCCTTGA
Organism: Protopterus annectens; assembly: GCF_019279795.1. Lineage (NCBI taxonomy): Eukaryota > Metazoa > Chordata > Ceratodontiformes > Protopteridae > Protopterus > Protopterus annectens. The sequence goes on from NC_056747.1 coordinate 1,324,892,557, forward strand.
ACTACTGGACTTGCTAATTTATCATGTAAAAATTATGGGCTTCGTTAACTTTTCAGAGCTAACAACTGTAGAACAGTCTTCCAAAACCTCAATCCTGCCGTGCTGAATATGCATTTTCTGTTTTAATTATTTCCCTTGGTTTCAGAATCATTTTATCAATGATACTTGCTACTTAAATTCTGTAGAATGTGAATGTGTAAGCAGATAACCCCCCACCCCTTTTTGTAGTGGAGTGGTTGTGCTAGTTTTGGATATTGTTAAATGTCTCGTCTCTTGCTGAAGTCAAGATTGCCACAAGTTGAGCCCCACAACAGAAGTGTGGGTTGGCAAACTCTGAGGCTGTCTCAGAGTACAAATTCAAATTGTATTGTGCCTTTTCAGCAGCTGTGGAGTCCGTTCCAGTGAGTAAAGAAGAGAGAATGTGGGAGACAGAGCCATTGACATGTGAAAGGGGAGATGACAAGAAACCACTGCTCAGAAGAACCTATACATTCTTCTGTTATGAAATAGCTTTGTTAGTGATTGCTTCGGTGAGCACTTTACTTTGATCTAAACTGTCCAGAACTTCACAGAATGTTCAGATTTTTGCCTTATATTTTTGGTCTCTTCCTCATAAAATTTGTGTTTTTCTGCTACATCACTGAGGACTGAAGTCAATAATGACATTCCTTATGAGTTTGACTTCATATTCTTCAGAAAATGTGTACCAACACAAACCCTTTTATTCTAGTAACTTTCTAAGTTTATAAGAGCTGCATTTAAAATCTGTCCCTATTTGTGGTTGTTTGTCCCCACATTATTTTAGACTTTGTCCAGATTTCTTGCACTGAGGTATGCTTTGGTCCTTCCTCACGACCATTAGGCTGTCCAAGCTTTCTCTTCCTTCCTTGCTCCCCACTCCTTCCCATTGTGCACCACTCAATCAGATTCAAATTCTTCACTGTCGCAGAAAAATGTTGGCCACACGAGTATTCTTGGCCTGTTCTTTTAGAAACAGAAATGCAGATTTTTGCCGTCTACTTTTAGCTTAGTGGCTGCATCATGGTGTGTGCGCATCTGTTCCTTTCTTATACATTCGGCAGTGCTGTGCTAGCTATTAGAGCAGAGCTTCCTTTTAGCAGGTGTAAAATGGAGGCTGTGTAGTTTTGATACAGATTTTTTTTTTTTTTTTTTTTTTTAAGAGCTGGTCAGGGGTTATAGTTGAGACCCCCCCCCCCCAATTTTTAGCTACCCATGCAATGTGTACTGCAGCCCACCCTTCCTTTTTTTTATTTATTTTTCTTGCTTAATGTTAAGATGAGATTTGCGACCTCTGTGACTGCTGATGTGGATTTCTTGTGCCCATCCTTCTTGTACCTGTCCATACAGGTTTGCTCAGCCAAATGAGCCAACAAGGGCCACCATCATTGGCTTTGGGAAGTAACGCCAACATCTTTCCCAACGCTGGATCCCGTCATCATGATAAGCCTCCTGTAGAGAGTGGAGGGCTATCACTAGAGTGGCATTGGGAGTGGGTCAGGAACTACCATCTCTCTGCCTTACCTCTACTTTGGGTGTATCCATCTTCTCTGCCTGTGACATCAAGCATCACAGCCAGTAGTGTAACTCTGTTCACCTGTGCTGTAGTCAGGGCTTTATCTTGTTATGACCACTGGCATAGCCTACTTCAGTTTGCCTTTTAAAGTCTCTGGTGTACTTGTTTCATGAGTTTTTGTATTTCAGTTCTATGAACATCGTAGTTTTGCCTTGCCATAATATTGTAAATGTTTTAAAAACTCCATATTCCAGTATTTAGTTTGCTAACATACTGTGTGCAAGATGTTCTTTGTGTTGCATTGTTGCAGTCATCACTTGTGGGTTATCCCTGCTGGGTAGTCCTCGACCTGCCTTGAATACCAGAGTAAAGGATTTCCCTCCTGCATTGGCTGTTCTGAGTCTGTGGCTGATGTCAGGCCATCAGGGCTATAAAGGGTAACAGACGACACCATTAGATCAAGTCTTTCTTGCCATGGAGCCCAAAGCAGAAGCAGTTTTGCAAGTGAGTCGGTTGGCCATTGCCAGAGTGAGGAAAACTGTTAAAGCCAAGTATCCTGTTGGGGAACATTTCCTTGCTTTTAACTGATGTCAGAGAAAGTCCATAATTGTCTTAGTTATGAAAAGCAGATCCCACACAGAGACTTCCATTCTCTCTGCGCCATTTGTTTAAGCCCAGACCACGATGTACCCGGGTGTCAGTTCTGTGCCCTGTTTAATGCTAGAACCATAAGAAGAAGGGTTGAAATTGTAGCTAGGCATTTTCAATGCAATATGGCATCTGTCTCTCAACCAGCTACTGGCTTATCTAGAAAAAAGAAAGACAAGGATAAAGATAGACCTCAAAAAGTTAGGCCCTCTGACAACTCCAGTCAAAAGTCTGGTATTTTTCAATTCAGTGCTACAGTTGAACTCAGTGAGGTGCATTTGCAGCCCCTGACGCCAGCTGAGGAACCATCACAGGCCTCTACCGAGATCTGTTTGGAGTCCAGTACACCACCAGATCCACCTCCCTCTGCTGGTATGTCACCTCATTTTCACATGATCTGGTTTGGAGCCACTTTGCAGGCACCGGCTTCTGTTGAGACTCCTCCGACTACCGAAGCCAGACTCCGACTGATAACGCTGCTGGTTAAACTCACTTTGTATAAGACTACTGACCAGTCCAGGCCAAATTCTAAGACTACCCCCAAAAAGGTCCCTCCCCAAGGACCCAGCCACCGACTTACACCCAGCCAGCCTGCTCCTCAGTCACAGCAACTGCTCAGAATGGCAGAAGACTTGGATGCTTATTAGAGGAAGCCAGCCCCACCCTCCCACCCCAGCCAAAGGATAAAGGGATACCTCCCCTGAGGCCCTCTCTGACCAGGGATCAGAAAAATCTATCCTTGAGGAGTCAGACATGGAAGACCAGCCCTTTGCAGCTTTTGAGGACTCTGATGCTGATGAACCCCATTCCATCTACCTCCCCCTGAGGACCTTTCTTTTGGGTAAATCTTAAATTCCCTCAGAGAACACTTTCAGTGGGAGGTCCAGGATTGCCCTCAGTCTAAGAAGAGACTCTGAGAGTTCCTTGACCTGCCCCAGCATAAACCTCTGGCCATTCTGCCATCCTGGATGTAGTTGAGGATGTTTTTCTAGAATCTGCCCTTTCACCAGATTCTCTCCCCTCAGCACCCAGAAAATCAGACATATATTACAGGGTGCAAGACAACCACAAATATGTTTTCAAAAACCCTTCTGCAGACCCTGAACTCATTACTCAAGGCCCTAAGGGAGCTAGGGCAAGCTCATCTAAAAATCCCATTCCAGCTGACAAAGAAAGCAGAGCTTTAGACAGAATGGGAAAAAAGGTATACACTTCAGCCACTTCAGCTGTTAAGAGCCTTAAATTGTCAATTCCATATGCTGAAATTCCAGCAAAATGTCCTCAAACTGATTAAACAGGCATTATCTTCCATTCCTGACAATAGCACTACCAGATAATTACCAGACCTCATACAGTCTAGCTTTCACGTAGCCAAACACTGCTTGCATTGTAGATGTTCATCGTGCATACAGCTGCAGTCATAACAGATGGGTTATCCTGCTGTCAGGCGGGTCCTCGGTCGGCCAAATTCCAAAGTCTAGGTCCGGCATCGGTTGTCGTCACTTCTTCCCTGATGTCAGTGCGGCAGGGGTATAAAAGAGCCAGCCAACGCCATCTTCCTCAGTCTTTCTTGCCGCACGGTGCCCGAAGCAGAAGCAGTTCGCAAGTGCCGGTCGGCCAGCTCCTGAGATTTACGAAAATATTTCAGCCGAAGTCTTCTTGAAAGCTAAGTACCCCATTGGGGAAACTTTTCTTGCCTCAGACCGATGTCAGACAAAGTTAATAATTGCATTTCATGTGGGAAGCAAATACCGCATAAGAATTTCCACTCTTTCTGTATTCCTTGCTTAGGCCCAGGCCACGACGTCTCGGCCTGCCGTTTTTGTGCTAGATTCAACAAACGCACTATTAAGTGTCGGGCGGAGTTCACCCTTCACTATTTTGGTAAAAAATTTAATTATATTATGTCATCGGATACTCCGACTCCAGTTTTGAGTAAAAGATAAGGACCGACATACGAGGTCCGCGACTTCTGCTGACACCACCCTAAGACAGACTACCGGTTACCGGTTCTCAGCAAGGCGCCTACGCAGCCCCTGAGTACCAATGACACTTCATTACCGGTGTCTTCAGTACCCGAGGTCGCAGACTCCTCGGTCCCCATTCCAACTACAGATACCGATGCCACTCTTGGCGGGGAAACTCAGAGTTTAGACAGGCCTGCCATTTCTCAAGGTGTCTTCAGGCCTTCCTCCTTTTCTATTAAAGCTTTCACAAAATCTAAAGCAGCCATGAAAACTAAAAAACAGGGACCTCAGACCCCCTTTTAAGGCCCCATGCCTAAAAAACAGATGCTCAAAATGGCTGAGGATTTGATTACTCTTATCAGGGGTTCTCAACCCCCCTCGGACAAAAGGCCCAGATTAGAGGAAGACTACCCTTCCTCAGATCAAGCCTCTATTACCTCTGAACATTCTGAGGACCAGGACTATACCTATTCTCCTTTTGAAGACTCTGATGCAGAGGAGTCTATTCCCTCAGTCTCCCCCCCCTGTGGACTACTCTTTTGGGGAAACCCTGCATACTTTGAGGGAACACTTTCACTGGGAAGGCCAAGATTACTCAGATTCCAAGAAAAGGCTCAGGGATTTTCTCTTGCTCCCCCAGCATAGGCCCCTGGCTATCCCTCCTGTTTTAGATATATTAGATGATGTGTATACAGAAGCCAGCCTCAACCCAGATTCTTTACCTCCAGCTCCTGTTAAACCAGACAGGTATTACCGGGTTCCTGATTCACACCAGTTCCTATACAAAAGCCATACTGCTGACCCAGAAACAATTTCACAGGGTCCCAAGGGAATTAAGGCCTCTACTGCTGAAAACCCATTACCTTCAGAGAGAGATTCCAGAGCTTTAGAAAGGTGGGGAAAAAGGTGTACACCTCGGCCACTTTAATCATGAGGGCATTAAACTGTCAGTTCCATATGTTAAAGTATCAACAGTTTTTGTTATCTCAGTTGAAAAGCAAAATGACACAACCAGAACAACCAGATTTAAAAGAGTTGCAGGATTTGTTGCATGGTGCAGAGCAAGTGGGTAAACATACCTTGCAGTGTGGTTTTGAGGCCTCATGTAGAGCTGCTGTTACAGGGTCTGTCATACGTAGACATGCTTGGTTCAAAGAGCAAGCTTTACCAGATCATGTCAAAGCTAAATTACTAGATGCACCCCTTCAAAAAGATGTATTGTTTGGTGTTAAAGCTGAGGAGGTACTAAAGAAAATGGAGGAAAAAGTGAGATCAATGCAAACAGTGAAAGATTTCCTGCAGGTACAACCTCCACATTTCAGCAGAAACTGGCCTTCAAAAAATTGGTCCTTTCCAGCCATGGACAGACCTCAAAGAGGCAGATACAGACGCTCGAGGGGTAGAGGGCAACCTCAAGGATCATTCAGAGCCAGACAATGGCAAGCACCAACCCCAAGAGGTGGAGAAGATGGATCACAGTCATTCAGAAAGCAGACACAATGACTTCCCCCTTTACCTGCCAAGCAAAGCTTTAATGGCAGCACCTTTGGGCGGAAAACTGGCATTATTCTCAAAAAATTGGCATATTGTCACAAAAAACAAATGGATTCTGGACATTATAGACAGAGGCTACAGATTCCACTTTTACACCCTTCCAAAAATGAGAGGCATGCCAAACCTGCCACAAAATCAAAGGGCAGAGGCACAAAAACAAATTTCAGCTCTCATGGACATGAAAGCTATTCAAGAGGTACCTGCAAAAGAACAAGGTCAAGGGTTTTATTCCAGACTATTCCTGGTACCAAGGAAAGACAAATATTGGAGACCTATTTTAGACCTATCCATCCTAAACACGTATTTACAGGTACCAAAATTCAAGATGCTCACATTACAGCAGCTTCTTCCCATGCTGGGCAAGGAGTCTTGGCTGGTAACATTGGACCTCAAGGAGGCATACCTGCATGTCCCTATCAGACAAGATTGCAGAAGATACCTCAGATTTCTTGCAGGTTCAACTCATTATCAATTCTCTGCATTGCCCTTTGGCTTATCTACTGCGCCCAGAGTGTTTATGAAATGCCGGGCATCAGTAACTGCCTTCTGCAGACTTCAAGAAATACAAATATACCCATATCTGGACGACTGCTTGATCCAAGCGGACAGCAAGGACATACTTCTGAAACACCTGGCGTTTGTAATAAAACTGTTGAACTTTCTGGGATACACAGTCAACAAAAAGAAATCAAAACTAATACCCTCTCAAAAAATAATTTTCCTGGGTGCCAGCTTGAATACAACCACCCAGATGGCCTACCTCACGCCAGACAAACAAGGGCAACTATCTCAATACTTCAGCAAAATGGCAACCTTCACCAGGCTGACTGCAAGGAAAGTCCTGCAGGCTCTGGGATTCATGGCATCTTGCATCCTTCTGATCCCATGTGCAAAGCTGCATATGAGAACTTATGGTACCTAAAAAACGTATGGTCTCAACACAGCCACAGTTTGGAAACAATTATACCGCTCATTCCATGTCTTCAAAAGGAATTTCTGTAGTGGGCTCAAGCATGGCAAAGAAACATAGGTCTCCCTTTCTGCGTTCCTCAAGCAACTCAAATCATCGCAACAGACGCCTCAGACTATGCCTAGGGGGCACACATGACAGATCAGTGCATTCAGGGAAAATGGTCCCAAAAAGAGAAGCACCTACACATCAACCAAAAGGAAATGCTAGCAGTGAAAAATGCTGTTATGGCCTTCAAAGGCCTACTGCATCCAGGCCAGCTATCGATAAGGACAGACAACACCACAGTGATGTGGTACATAAACAAACAGGGGGGAACTCATTCATACCCCCTGTGCAGACTAGCCATGACCCTATGGAACACAGCTCTGGAAATGCAAATCCAATTTCAGGCACAGTTCCTGCCAGGGAAGGAAAACACACTGGCAGACAGCCTAAGCAGAAATATGACAGATCCACACGAATGGAAGTTGCATCTTCAAGTTTTCGCAAAGATAACTCAGGCATGGGGACAGCCAGACATAGATCTCTTTGCTACCCACAGAAATTACCAATTGAAAAAATTTTGTTCAAGGACCTATCATCCACAGGCCTGGAAAGTGGACGCACTTTCTTTCAATTGGACAACGTTGACAGTCTATGCCTTTCCGCCTCTTCCTCTGCTGCCCAAAGTTCTATTAAAAGCCAGAGCAGAGAGGCCGAAAATGATTCTCATTGCTCCAGATTGGCCAAGACAACACTGGTATCCGCTCCTGAAGAGCCTGACACATTCCCCACCTTGGATCCTACCTCTAGTGCCTCTACTGTTGTCCCAGCACAACTTCAAAACTCTTCACAGCCAGCTCAAAACCCTAAATCTAGCTGCATGGAGAATTCCTTGATTTCCCAACAGACCCTCCTCTCCAAGGAGGTGCAGGATGTCATCTTGGAGGCCAGAAGACCTTCTACTAGAAAGGCCTACTCCACCAAATGGAAACGATTTTGTGCCTGGAATCAGAAAAAGGGACAGAATCCTTGGGTAATAAATTTACCTCAAATTTTACAGTACCTAGCTGAGATGTTACAGTGGACTTTCCTTCTCCTCCATCAAAATCCATGCTTCAGCCATTTCTGCACAATACAACACAGATCCTCCTTTCATCCTCTCTTAAGACAGTTCCTCAGAGAGGCAAAAAATATAAAACCCCCAAGGAAACCACCAGTCCCTGCTTGGGACCTCAACTTCATATTGGAAAAGCTGACCCTTCCTCCATTTGAGCCAGCTGCTTCAACAGAACTACAATACTTGTCATGGAAAACAGCCTTCCTTCTGGCTATCACCTCAGCACGCAGGGTTTCGGAACTACAGGCCCTCATGGCTGTGCAACCTTTCATCATTTTCCATCAGGACAGAGTTTCCTTATGAACCAACCCTACCTTTATGCCAAAGGTAGTATCCAGTGTAGCCTTGAATCAGACTATCCACTTACCTACCTTTTACCCTAATCCACAAAACAAAGGGGAAAGACTACTGCATACCTTGGACATTCACAGACAACTTCGTTATTATTTGGACAGGACAAAGCCATTCAGGAAATCCGAGCAACTCTTTGTGTCCTATGCTACAGGTGTTCAAGGAAAGGCTATCTCCAAACAGACAATCTCAAAATGGATAGCCCACTGCATACGCTTTTGTTACTCATTTCATGGAAAAGCTGTGCCTTCAAGCATCAGATCCCACTCTGCAAGGGCCACAGTTACCTCTGCAGCTTTCCTCAGGGGGGGTTCCTACCAACGACATTTTGGAAGCAGCCACTTGGAGTTCAGTGCACACTTTCTCCAAACACTGTCACCTTCCACTTTACTCTAAATCTAGAGCGGGATTTACCACAGCTGTCTTGCAGGGCATCCTTGCTCCTCCTAGTTCCACTTAGTGCCTGCCACCCCTACTTAGCTTTGGGATTCTTCCCATCTGTTATGACTGCAGCTGCATGCATGATGAACATAGTACAGTTTTGTACCTACCATAAATGTAGATGTTCGAGTGCTCATACAACTGCAGTCCAGGTCCCCCCCCCCCTCCATCTCCTCTTAGGACAGGCCTTATGACAAACACCTTCTCATACAACCTATTTGGGGTATTCTTTTATGGTGTATTTGTTTGCAACTACTGTTTTTTGATTATTCTATATTGCATGATTACATAAGTTTATGTTTTGCCTTCCTTCTGGGGGCACCTGACATCTGGGGCAAGAAAAACTGAAGAAGTTGGCGTCGGCTGGCTCTTTTTTATACCCCTGCCGCACTGACGTCAGGGAAGAAGCGACGACAGCCGACGCTGGACCTAGACTTTGGAATTCGGCCGACCGAGGACCCACCTGACGGCAGGATAACCCATCTGTTATGACTGCAGCTGTATGCGCACTCGAACATCTACATTTATGGCAGGTACAAAACTTTACTTTTTGATTCCTTAGAAGCTTCTACCAGGGCTGCAGTCACAGGCTCAATAATCGGAAGGCATGCCTGGTTAAGAGAGCAGCCTTTGCCTGACCAGGTAAAATCCAAACTGCTAGACGCCCACTGTTTGGACCTAAAGTGGAAGAGGTCATTAAGAAAAGTGGAAGAGGACATTAAGAAAATGGAGGACAAAGCCAAGTCCATGCAAACTGTCAAGGACTTCTTACAGGTGCAACCTCCCAGGTTCAGCAGAAACTTCTCCACTAAACATTGGTCCTTTCCTTCTCAGACAAAACCACCTTCTCAGACAAAACCAGTCCAGAGAAAGGGATGCAGAGACAGAACCCTTAGGCATCAGTCCCATAGCCAACAAAGACCCAGGCAGTGGTCCCCTGCTGCTTCTAGGCAAGGGAGTTCTAAACCAACTCCCTTCTTCAAGGACTCTCAATGACTCTCTTCCCACCCCTCTGCCCCTCATGTCACCCAACAGGCTAGGAGGAAGACTTTCCCTCTCTCTAGAAAACTGCAGACCATCACCTCAGATCTATGGGTCCTCAAAATGATTACCAGTGGGTACAGATTCTGTTTCAAAGAAAAGCCAAAAAGTTCAGGTTGCCCAGATGTCCCTGCAAATCAGAGGACAGAAGCTATTCATCAGATTAGAAAGCTTTATGTCCAGGGTGCTGTAGAACCTGTACCAAAGGAACAGATCAGAAAAGGATTTTATTCAAGACTGTTCCTGGTTCCCAGAAAAGAGGGCACCGGGCACCCTATCCTAGACCTCTCCACCCTGAATCTGTCCCTCCTGGTTCCAAAATTCAAGATGCTGATTCCACAAAAACTACTACCTATGCTCCTGTCGCAAGCCTGGCTAGTGTCCCTAGATCTGAAGGATGCCTACCTGCATATCCCTATCAGACAGTCCTGCAGGAGTTTCACCCAGTAGCTTGAAGAGTGGATGCTCTCTCCTTCCACTGGGGTAGCCTGTTTGTTATACTTTTCCTCCCACTACCTCTAATACCCAGGGTACAGCTCAAGATCAGAAAGGAAAGGCCAAGGGCTATTCTAAGTGTCCCAGACTGGCCGAGGCAACACTGGTACCTCATGCTTCTCAGTTTGAGCATGCACCCTCCCATCCCCCTACCCCCCACCATGGCCCTTCTCACACAACAGAGAGGGAAGCTACTGCACACAGGCTTGGTCACACTCAAGTTAACTGCATGGCTGATTCCTCAAAGGCAGATAACACCTCAGCCCTCCGCAAACAAGTGTTAGACAATATTAAGGAGGCCCGTAGACCCAGCACCAGAAAACCTTATTCCGCAAAATGGAAAATGTTCACCTGCTGATGCAGAAGCAGAGGCACATATAGGACCAATGCCTCTTTACCACTGGTTCTGGGCTACCTGGCAGAGCTTCTAGAAAAGGGGTTGTCCTACTCCTCTATCAAGACTCGTGCTTCAACCATCTCAGCCTATGTCCAGGCGGAGCAACCCTTGTTCTCTCAGCACCTCTTAAAACAGTTCCTCAGGAGTGTAGCTCACATCATACCGCCTAGAAGGCCACATGCTCCAGCTTGGGATCTAAACTTGCCTCTACCCCTTTTGAAGAGGCATTTTCAGAAGACCTCAAGTACCTCTCTTGGAAAACTGCTCTATTGCTAGCCATCACTTCTGCCAGGAGAGTATCTGAGCTCCAGGCACTCATGGCCACTGAACCCTTCATCATTTTCCACGCAGACAGGGTCTCTCTGAGAACCAACCCCCTACTTTATGCCTGAGGTGGTTTCTGATGTTAACCCTAAAGTAGACCATTCACCTACCTACTTTCTTTCCAAAACCTACCAATAAAGGAGAAATAATTCTGCATACCCTGGACGTACACAGACAATTGAGATTTTATCTTGATAGGACCAAATCAGTCAGAAAAGCTGACGAGCTACTGGTTTCATTCACCCCTGGAGCAGAAGGGAAACCCATTACAAAACAGACCATTTCCAAATGGATCTCTCATTGCACCCTAGAAGATATACCCTCTCTTGGCTATCAAGTAACTACCCCCCCAAGAAACCATTGTTCTAGGAGACTTCAATATTGACTGGAACAGAATCTCCTTCCACCCATGTAAACCTACATGGGTTTACACAGATCATTTCCTCCTCCACTAGTATCGGGAAACCCAACCACCACAAAGAAAGTATACTAGATTGGATACTTATCAATAGTAGTCTCCATATGTACAAGTCAGGGATCCTCCCTGATGACCTAAGTGATCACTGTCTTACCTATGTAATTAAGCACAAAGCTAGCAATCCCCTCCAACCCACCTACAAAACAGTAAGAAATAAGAATTTTAACCCCACCAACTTTCAAAATTAACTTAAACTATGTAATTGGTCTGCCCTAAAACATCTGCCACTGGATGAAGCAGTAGCATATTTTAACTCCCAAGTTCCTTGCCATTCTTAATTCTCATGTCCCTACACGCTCCATTAGAACCAAAACAAGAGTTACACCATGGCTTTCTAAAGATAATAAATCAAAAAACATTCAGAATCAAGGCTTGGGCCATTTGGCATACCACAAAAATCCCTCTAGATCTAACTAAATATCGGTAGCTAAGGAATGAGACAAAAAAAATCCATTATACTAGACAAAAAAACTTTTTATTGCCGTCTTCAACATAAGAATCAGAACAACCCTCAAAAGTTTTGGTCAGGCATAAATAAACTTTTTCACCAAGGGCTAGGGTTGCCACCTTTTTCAAATGGCCAAAGTGGGACATTTTCGGGACACACATCAGATTTTACAGGCCGACACATACCCACGGTCAGTACAAAGGATAGAACTTTACTTTTTTGCCAGAATAAAAGCTTATTCTTGTAGCAGTTTAGTTGCTTATTCTGTTTCTTGTAACATTTTGGTAATTTAGATACAGAAATAACTATTTTATGCAAGTATTACATAAAATATGGGACATAATTATGTCCTACAATCTCAGGACATTTGCCATTTTTAATGTTTTTGGTCAGGATACAACTGCCCAAAGAGGGACTGTCCCTCGCAAAGTGGGACAGGTGGTAACCCTACCAAGGGCAAACCACAACTCCAACCCCTCAGCCTCTACCCATAAATCCCCAGAAGATGTTGCTAATATACTTACAATAGTTTCTTTACAGAGACCATCCAGCCCCTAGCTGGCAAACTAACCCCCAGTTGCTTTAACTCAAATGTTGCTACACCTTCCACCCAACTCTCCTTTAGCTTCCAACCAGTTTCTAATTCACTTATCTGTGCCCTGCTTAAAAAACCTAAAACCAACTACCCTTTCAGCCGATCTTCTCCCTGCTGAGTATTTGCAAAAAGCAGCAGATGCCATAGCATACCCCATCTCCATCTTAATCAATAGAATCATAGCAGAAGCTACCACCCCCTCCATCTGGAAAATATCCCACATTATACCACTTCATAAAGGGGGCAGTTCCACTGAACTGTCTAACTTTAGACCCATAGCTATCCTTTCCCCTCTGGCTAAAATTATGGAGAAGTGTATCCATAAACAACTTCTTCAATATCTCATTCAGAAAAAATTTGCTGGCCAACTCTCAGCATAGATTTAGGCCCTACCACAGTACCACCTCTGCCCTTCTATCTTTCTCTAATGTTACAAACCAGAACCGTAACAACAATAAACTTTCTTCAGCCCTCTTCCTTAATCTCTCCAAGGCCTTTAACATTGTCGACCACCAGCTAATTATCCACACACTGAAAACGTTTCCTTAGATAACCATGCTCTCCTATGGTTCTAATCTTATCTGAGTGGTAGACAGCAGGCTGTCCTATGGCAGGACAAGCTATCTAGCCTTTTACCCAACACCTTAGGAGTACCCCAGGGCTCTGTATTAGGACCCCTCCTTTTTCCTATCTTTATTAATGACCTTCATACTGTCATACCAGATGCAACCTGCATTCAATATGCAGATGACTCCACGCTAATCTGTCCTGCTACTACCCCATCAAATCTTTTAACATTATCCCAGAATGCTTTTAATACAGTTGAAAATTGGCTCACTGATTGACGTTTGATTTTAAATCCCAACAAAACTAAGTTGCTACTCTTCACCCCCACCCATAGGTCCTCCTCACTATCCTTCACCATAAAATCTTATAATGGTACCGTTATTTCCCCAGAAGGCTATACAAAACTCCTAGCTGTAATCGTAAACAATAACCTAAAATTTGAATTGCATGTCAACCAGACCATTAAAACTATTAATAGAAAACTTGTCTCACTATATAAGATTAAACCTTTCCTTACCCCATCCGCTAGAATGGCTATTGCCCACTCTCACCTACTCTCTACCCTACTTTATGCCTCCCCTTTACTCACTAATCTGAACAAATCTGATCTTAGTAAGTTGTCTACCTGCTATAATCACATAGCAAGATTAGCCACTGGCATGCCCTACAGGACGCTCCACTGTCATAACCTAAAACATCTTGGGTGGCTTGAACTACATAGCCTACTCCGGTACAACCAGAATATAGTGGTGCACAAAGTTCTCAATCAACCCAAAAATGTGCCTGCACTTAAAAATATTATCCACCTCTATAGTAAGTAATCCTAGGCCACTTTGCTCATCTAACAAACTGCTGGTTCAAACATTCATTTCCAACAACTCTGCTGGAAGCTCTGTTTGCCAACTCTCTTGGTAAAATTTGGACCTCTCTCCCACTGACCTTACCTTTGAACCCTCTCTAGCTCCATTTAAAAAGAATCTCCAGCATTATTTTAAAACACATTGGTAATGTCCCTGTTCAAATCCCGACTAGCTCCTTCTCTATAATTGTCTCTAATATTTCTTACTTGCAACCCTAGTTGTGACTTAATTTGTTAGTCCACACCAGTACATAATATTAATTATGAGAGATTGTATAACTTACTTGCCTGAAGTTGATTCTGTAATTGTCCTTAATATGTATAATGAATCTATTTTTTATTATATATGCTTTGATCTTTTCTGTATGTATGCTGGTGCTTTTCTCCCCGGGCCTCTGCTGAAAAAGGACATGTATCCAGCCGGACTATCCTGGTCAACAAATGTAAAATAAATAAATACATTTCTGCTATGCCTTCCATGGAAACAGCCCTCCGAAATTCATCAGATCTTATTCCACTAGAGCAGCCTCTACTTCCCACGGCCTTCCTGAGAGGGGTTCCTACCAAGGATGTTCTGAAGGCTGGTACATGGACATCTATCCACACTTTCACTAAGCACTACCAGCTGGCTACATTCTCCAATACCAGGGCAGGATTTGCACTTAAAATGTAGATGCTCGAGTGCATTCACTGTTGCAGTCCTATTTCCCTTCCACCTTCCCCCTTATTTCTATATCCTCTTAGGGGCTCCTGACTATTGGGGGGCAAGAAAAACTGATGTAATGGTGTCTGCTGTCACCCTTTTATAGCCCTGACAGCCTGACATCAGCCACAGACTCAGAACAGCCAGCGCAGGAGGGAAATCCTTTACTCTGGTATTCAGGCTGGCTGAGGACTACCCAGCAGGGATAAACCACAAGTGATGACTGCAACACTGAATATACTTGAACATCTACAATTGTACTTTCTTGCTTGTATGTATGATTAAGTGTGCATCAAAATATCGTGGTGAGATAGCTTTGTTTATGACTTGCCTGATTACCTGTATGTTCACAAACTCCATAATAACAGAATTTCCTCTGTGCTTGTGATCTAATTCTTGGCAGTGTCAGTGGCTCAACAAATAGATAACACACTTAGTTCTGATGCTGGAAGATCAGACGATTGTGGGTTGTATTCCCACAACAGGTAATTGGACTCATTTTCCAGTACTAACACTGCAGGGCAGCCTAAGGGTTTTCTGCACTTGAGCGTGGCATCTTTTGGATGAGACTTGAGCCAGATTTCCCCTAGTTGGCATTAATACCACCTTGGGTCTTAAGAGGAGGCTGCTGGCCCAGTGGAACTAATCTTGTCTACTAACCTTGTGTGAGTGAGTAAATAAATCATTCCTTATTACTAGATGCACTGACCATGGCACAATGGTGCAAAGCTCAGAGTGAAACATAATAAGGATTCCCGTTGACCTATCTCTTACCTACCACATATCTACATGTTTTGGGGTTTACAGGTCTGCTTCTCAAATTAAAGAATCCATTGTGTCCTACATCCTTACGAGTTTGTCAGATGTACTACTTTTCTCCATGATAGAAAAAGGTAAGCAGCCAGACACTTGCATAGCCACAGACATGAGTACATGTGCATACAAAGACTGTGAGCTATAAAAGATGAGAATGAAACTCTGATGGAAGAGTAAATTTCCTCATTTCCTTGATCCTTGGGTAGGCCGTTGACAAAGATGGTACTGCTGCCTTAACTGGTGAACGCATGATTAAATAAAAGTAGGTCAGTCTTTGAGAATCTACAAGACTGTATGCCGCAGACATTAGGACAATTAGGCTTTCTTAGCCTTCCTTGCTTCCCATCATGCACCACTCGCCCTCATTTTCAAAATTATTGTCATAGAAAACCAGTATATTCCTGGAGAGCTTTGCTTGCTGTTTTCAATGTAGTGGCTGCAGCTCAGTAGTGAGACCAACTATGTTGCATGGGTTGGAGATGGTGGCATTGACAAAAAGGTAGGAGTCTGAGCTGGATGTAGCAGAGTTAAAGACGTTAAGATTTGCACTGGGTGTGACGAGGGTGGACAGGATTAGGAATAAGTATATTAGACTGTCAGCCCAGGTTGGATGCAAGCCAGAGAGGGTCTATATTGGGACACTGAATATTTAACAGTTCGAATCACTAAAGGTCGACCCTTAATGATCGAACTGTTAAAACATCGAATGTTCCAAAAAAATAAATAAAACCAACAAAAAAAAAAAACTAAATGGTGTAGGCAGGGGGGCGAGTCCCTCCGCGCCCCCCACACACCATGCTACTTAAATATACCAACTCCGAGACCGCAGTACATTGAAGTAAATGGAAATCTCCCCTTACAGAGATTTCTGCTTATCTCTTCGATGTTCTGCAGTTTCGTTATTCTCATGTCGACAATATCAGATTCGACATTGCATTCGAGGATTCAATGTAGACCCGCCAGACAGGGAAGATTGCGTTGGTTTGGACATGTACTGAGGAGGGATGCTGGGTATATTGGGAAAAGGATGCTAAGGATGAAGCTGCCAGGTAAGAGGAAGGCCTAAGATAAGGTTTATGGATGTGGTGAGAGAGGACATGCAGGTGGTTGGTGTGATAGAGCAAGATGCAGAGGACAGGAAGAAATGGAAACATATGATCCACTGTGGCGACCCCTAATGGGAACAGCTGAAAGAAGCACAGTTTTTGTGTGTGCCTGTATGTCTCTCTGCTCCATTTTTATACCTTTGTTACCTTTTGCTATTCTGTCAATTTCTTTTATGTCATTTTAGGTCTTAGGCTTGTCTGAGTCACAATGCTGAATCAGCAGTTCAAAATGTTTACCTATGGTAGGGCTATTTCACCTACTGCCAGGCACATGCTATATCTCATTTGCTCAGGTGAGGGACACAAAACATCCTATTGCTTTATTTGTTAAAGTTTTAACCTCACTGTTAAGGAAAGTATATATGAAAAGCTACAAAGTGTTTTACAGAAGAAGGCCATGTGAAGCAAGCCCTCAGTGTCTGAGGAGTGTTTAAGAATGTTCATTAATGTGTATTCCAGACCTTTCTGGAGTCATTAATAAGCTTAAAATGTTATTGTTCCTTGAAAGGAGAAGTACTCCAGTAGTGGTTTCACTTGCTGCAGATAAAGAC
This sequence comes from Protopterus annectens, assembly GCF_019279795.1. NCBI lineage: Eukaryota > Metazoa > Chordata > Ceratodontiformes > Protopteridae > Protopterus > Protopterus annectens. Next base: position 1,324,909,504 of record NC_056747.1, read on the forward strand.
TCCAAAAGTAGGTCAACCAGGTCCAGCAAAAATCAAATGATGGAGATATTTTTGGAACCTACTACCCAAAAACCACAATGCAGATGACTTTATCCCTATCTTGGCCCACTTCACTCTAGGTTTCTGACCCATTGCCTTCTACGGTTTATGAAAAGTTAGCTGAAAAGTGAGCTGAATATATTGGTAAGGCACAGGAGGAGAAGCATACAGCTGGCACTCCTGTCTGCTTTGTTCAGCAGCTCTGATAGTTTTCATAAAGGCTCGAGACTCTCCTTTTTCTTGGCCCTAGAATAATTTCATGCCCTATTATTGTGTTTTTTTTTTTGTCTGACGTTGCCTGTCCCACTTTTTCAGTGGCCCTGTCTCCATTACAGGCCTGACTCCAGGTGTCTTGGTGATGGCATTTTGTTGCTGACGCACAAGACAGTATAGCAATACTTCCATTCCACTGTTGAGGTACTTGGTGTTGATCTACTGCTACGCATGCTTTGGCTTTGGGCTCTGTACCAAACTGTCTGTGTAATGTTATATTACTCTGCATCTGTGATGCGGACCCGAACAACACAGCAGCACTGCTTCTTTTGCTGGACATTATGCTAATGCCAACAGTCCCACTGCTGGGTTCATGTGTGGGCATCTCATCTGTGGATAATTCAGCATCATGATACTTACACCCCATAATGCTTGTGTGAGTACAGGTCATGCACCCTACCAACACTGGTGCTAATACAGCTGACTTTTTATTTTCAACCTCTAGTGAGACTGCAGTGTCTGGGCAGGGACTCTATACCTGTCCCTTTTATTTCTGCAGCAACACTGCACATACCTGTCAACTGTCCAGATTTTTGCCTCATATTTTTGGTCCATTTTTCATAAATGTGTGATTTTCTGACAAATTAGTGGCAAATCATTAAAGTTAGAAAATGACAGACATTTGAGTTTCAGACTTCATCATCATCTTCTTCTTCTTCTTCTTCTTCTTCTTCTTCTTCTTTCAACTTTTCCTGGTTAGGGGTCGCCACAGCGGATCTCCTGTCCAGTCATGATCAGACTTCATACCCTTCAGAAAATTCATGCTAATGCAAAACCTGTTATTCTATCAACTTTCTAAGTTTGTAAGAACAGTATTTAAAAATTGTCCCTACGTTGGGGCTTTTGTCCCACTTTTGCTCATGGTTTTATCCAGAGTTCTTGCTCGAAGAGGTTGAGAGGTATAGCACTGCGTAAGGCTGCAACCCCCTAACCCCCAAGAGCCATGCAGTCTATCCCCTTTCTTTTTGGGTATTGAAGTGTTTCATGCACATGACCTATTTCCTTGTACCCTGTCTGAAATGTCCCTTTACTAAAGGAGCTAAATGGTAGGCCACTTAGACAGAGTCTGCCATAGGCCACAACCTTCTCAAACTTTCCAAAACATCGTGATAAGCATCATTGATAGCAGAAAGTATGGATAGGCCTATGTTAGCAGTCCTAGCGTAAAGTTGTTTTTGCGTGGGAATACAAAGGGGGCCTTTTTGAATTCCCCATTAAAAAGGTCTTCTGTATTTGGTGATTGATACCATAAAGATGGAGAGGAACAAGGCAAGACATTTAGGGGTGGAGGGGAGGGGTAGAGGGACCAGTGCTAGAGGTGGGTTAATGGTGCTCTCAGCAAAACCAGTAGGAGAATACTGAAACGGACCAGTCATGGTCAGCTCAGTTCTGACAAGTCACCCACCTAGTGAAAAAGGTAACCACCTTTCAACAGGAGGTCATGGTCAACCCACAGCTGACAGCAGTACTCCAGAAGCTTTCCATGATTGCTTCTGTCTGAAGGCATTTGAATTATTCTGTTTAGGAGGATAACTAAAATGGAACTCCCCATTTTTATACATGAATGTTGCATGCTTGCCATAGTGCTAGGTACGGATATGCAATTCCAGCTTTAACATACCCACTATCCTATTTTCTTCTTACCTCAGTTCTGACAGGGCCTAGAAAGCCCTGTTTTGTAGTTTGTGTTTCTTCTTCTTTAACAAAAAAAAAAAATCTTTATTGAATTATCACTTTTTTATGCCAAAAAAAAGCACAAAAATACTGAAGAAATGAGAAGTCCTTGGTACAGGCACTCGGAGCCTAAATCCAATTTGAAAGAAAGGTATCCTGCAGTAATTATATCAACAAGCAGGGAGGAACTTGGTTCTGCCTCTTGTACAGGCTGGCCATGACTGCCTTCCTGTTAGTATCTTTCCACACATTAATGATATGAAATGAGGCAAGCACCTTTCAGTTCCCCACAAGTTTAATAAAGTCATCAAAAAGTTAATTCTTTCCACCTTTTCTTGTACAGCCGTGTTTGACAAATGCAACTGATGATTTGTAATCTCACATTTATTCACTAATTTCTGTGTTGCTGGTTTTCTTCCTGTTCATGTCCATCTCCCAACTTTAAACTTGGGTTCAGTCTAGGTTACTCCCGATTCTTCTAGTCGTCTCCTTTGCTTTTCTCTGTCTCTCAAGCATTTTTCTTTAGAACATTGGAAAAGGATTCAATGTCAAAGTCTCTCTGCGAGCTTTATTATAAGAATATGAAGAGTCCCTTATGGTTGATGCCTCACTTTTTGTTGAACAAAACATTTCTATTTCCTCTTTAGCCTGTTGTTCTACATCAAAAATGACTTTGATCCTCCATGAAAATATATTCTGAAGACAGTTGTATACAGCCACTTGAATCTTGCACCTTCCTCTTGAAATTCCCTGATTGCTGGAATAAATGTGTTTCTTTTCTGCCTGGTGTATAGTGAATAATCATTTTCCTCAAACACGTTAGTGTCTCCAGTTTTTAATACTTTGCTCTTCTGCCACAGTTTTGTCAAGATTAACTCTTTCTGCAGGTAAGATTGTATCTTTAATAATACAGGTATTACCTGCTTTCTCATGGCCAGGTGTGGAACATACAGATGATGTGCCCTTTTAATTAACAAATGCAGTTACTTATTTGTGCTTTCATAAAATTAATAGTTTGTTCCTTCCTGTTTCTCTGGTACAGCATAAAATCTCAGGTTTTCCCTACATGCTGTGTCCTCTAATTCTAATTCTAATTTTTTTGAAACTGCTCTTCTTGAGCACCTTGAGGGTAAGTACCAACATCTTGGAAAAACTGTGGTGGCTATAACACATAAAGATGGCAAAGACCCATCAGATTCAGCTTCATATAGGCCCATTTCAGTTTTAACTACGATTATAAAAATGTTTGTCTATAAAAGTTAAAAGAATGATAAAAGTGTTGCCAACATTTATAGATATGGATCAGTGTGGGTTCATGGTGGGGAAGCAAACATTTGATAACATTAATAGAGCAATGGTGATCCAGAAGAAAGCAGTATGTAAGAAAATACAGCTGTTGGTGGGTCTTGATGATGTAGAAGAAAACATTTAACACAGTATACTGGGATTTTATGAGCAGGCCAGTGGAAGCAGTTGCATTCCTGTTAAGGTTAATTAGGAGTATATATGAGGAATCAGAAGCAAAAATCAAGGTGGGAGTGTTATTTTCTGATAAGTTGTGTCTGAAGAGAGGAACCAGGCAGGGGTGTCCTCTTTCCCCTTTGTTGTACATGTTATATTTAGAACCACTGACAAAGAAAATAAGGAACTCAGAAATTCAAGGATGTAATTGGTATGGTAATCAATAAAATTTGGCTTTATTTGAAGAGTATATTATTTTGTTCCTGATAAAACTAGAAAAGCAGATCACAGTGTTGTGGAACATTGAGGCAGTTGCATGTTTTTTTTTCAGGATATAAAATTAATGAAGATGTTATGTACTCTCATTTGAATTGGTTCAGCAATGCCCATGTTTATGAGGACATGATCAAATTAAATATTTAGGAGTATGGGTTAAAAAGGATTCTGTTATAATAGCTAAGGATATGCAGGAAGAAACTAAACAAAAGATAATGCAAAAACTGAGAAACTGTAAACTCTTGTCTGTGGATATAGATAGCAAGATACAAGCTCGTTTTTAGTCCCTTTAGTTTTATGTAGAGGTCAGACTTTTGCCATGTTCCGCTCCCAGATAAGAAAAAAGAGTTAAATGGGATAAGGTGATCCTTCCAACAGAACATGGTGGTTTAGGATTACCTAATTTGAAGGGATATTTTAGAGCCAAGTCCCTCATACTTATCACAAGTAGAAAGCTAGGTTTTGGCTACAGATCCGTAGGAAGAATAACAGTCGTACAGAATATTATATTCATAAAGTAGTATAAACTATTCTAAGAACTTGGCCAATATGGGAATAGAAAAAAGTGATTCTGCTGATAGGGATAACAGCAATTAGGAGTACAAAGAATAGGCAAGAGGAGGCTTACATTTATTGGAGGAAACTGGCAAAGGAGCCATGGTATCGGAACATATAATTAGAGAGGGAATGATAATAGAATGGGAAGAGGCTTTGGACTGCAGTCCAGAGACTGTCTTCACTATCACGGATTGATATCGGAATATATCCAAAGAGAAAGGTATATGATAATCCTAAGTGAAAGATCTGCATTCGTAGAATTTTATTTGAATCTAGATCAGAATGTATAATTTAAGAGATCATTAGTAGGGCACATAAAATATTGCATGATAACTACAGGAGTCAATTAGAGAAGGTTAGAAAAGATGGGGAAGAGAGATTGGATGAAGCAGTTCAGAAAGAAAAAAATAGGAGGGCATATGTATGGCTCCGAAATATGCAACGAAGTCTAGAAGATTTAGCATTTTTCCTTGGAAGTATTTGCATAGGTAATTTTATAGCCAAGCAGACTCCAAAGAATTTTTCCTCAAGTAAATGGCAGCTGTTGGAGGTGTAATGGGGAAGAAAGCGATAGTTGGGAGCAGATGTTTTGGGGGTGGAATGAGTTGGCAGCATTAAACATTCCTTATAGTGTTCTTTGTCAGAAATACTGGCCTACCAAAGGAGTATAACTAAGGAAATGATTTTTAGCTGGGATATCTGATCTGAATTACCAATTCACAGTAAGGCCTCATTAAGTTTAATTCTGGTGGCTGCCAAAAAAGCATACATTAGAAAAAGGTAATCAGCATCTAAACCAACTGAATTTGAAGTAGTGAATATTGTGACAGAGAAGAACTGGAAGTGGGATCTTTAGAAAAGGATAGTAGCAAATTGCATAGAAAAAATGATAATTGTGGATGCATTATATGCGGAATAATATTTTGGAGGAGGAAAGAGGTTTAAGAGAAGGCAGGAATTAAACAATTTATATAATGCTGGATGGATTAAATATCACCTATATTCTTCTGCGCAATATAATGTCTGTAAATGTGAATTTGTTAATATGGTTTCTTTACTTTTATATAAGTGATTTTACCTGTCACCAGTGATCATTCAATAAAAATGTTTTTAGAAAGTGTGTCACTGTAATGGTAAGCCATTACATCTGATGCACTAACCTCACATTAGTATATTTCATTCTGTTCAGCTTTTTCATAAGTAGTCCACGAGCCTCTATGAACAGAGGCAGTGTGTTTCACTTTTTTTTTTTACAGTTTTGGACTTTCATTCTGCTGAGCTGAGGTGACCCCTTCTTTAAAATGACTCTTCTACACAGTGAATAAAAATGGCTCATTACGTGCTTAAAGATTCTCTTCACCAATGTCAGAAGCACTTTTGATAATACCAATCCTGGTTCCCATATAGTCGGTCAGTCCAATACTAGTGGTTGCAAACTGGACAAATTCACTGGAATCCTTTGGACAGAATAGTTGTATCAGGAAGACACAGGCATAGAACAGCCTAAAACCTTTCATCCCTGATGTTGAATGGTTTCAGGGTTTAACATAAAGATACAATGCATTTTCCTAGGTCATTTGTACCCAATAAGTATGGGGTTAGACCATTGCTTCTGCTGCAACCATGAACTGGATTAAGTGAGCAACTGGAGAGTGAATATACTTTTCTTCCTGCAGGATATCATTTGTTTCAAAAGGCTTATTGTATTCATTGTTTCCACTTTGTTGACATTTATTTCACATTATTTCTGAAGCATATTAATAATGCAGATATTTGGACCTTACCTTCTGTTCCATTGACCAGCAAATTTGCTCTAAGTTCTTCCTTGGGTACTCTTTGTGTCAGTAGATTTAAATTTAACATGTTCTTTTAGTAATTGTTTTCTGTGAAAAAAATACTTGACACACTGCCATATCTTCCATCCATCCAGAATTCTTCAGAATGCTCAGATGTTTGCTTCATGTATCAGTGTTGTCTTCTTGAAATTTTTCTGGCAAATCATTGAGGTTTGGGGGTCACCAAATAATGACAGACATTTGAGGTTTCAGACTTCATATCCACCAGAAAATGCATGCTAATGCAAAAGCTGTTCTGTCCCTGATTGTCCTCCCCCCATTATTTTAGTCTTTGTCCCGTATTCTTGTGATGAGGTTGAGAAGTATGCACACTGCAGAACGGAAAAGCTTTGTATCATTTTTAATATATATTTTTTTGCTTCATGCCTGTTGACCAGGTGTTTGTCACAAATGTGTTCCTTTATTGCCTATCACTGTCACAATAACCATTTGCAAAGTGACACTCTTCCAGGCAGCCATGATGATTTTTTTTTTGTTTTGTGCCCCCCGGCAGCTAATCTGCATTGTTGCAACTACAAGGACCTGTTGTACTGTTCCCTGAGTGTTTGTGCTTTCCTAGATATTTATCAGAAATCTTACCAAAGCACAGGGTGTGAAGGAATTGGGTGCACGTCTGTGGCTAGTATGCTGCATGCTGTACAGCTGTTATTTTCCGGGAGGAGCAGGCACTGTAGTGGGACAGATTAGTTGATATAATGTATATAAACAAAGACTATTATATGAATTGCACATTTCCTTTCTACGTTGTATATTTCAACAAAACAGAACCCTCCTTGGTACATTATTGTAAATACAATATATTATTGTAGGTGTATGTCACATTTGATTTTCTTAGCATAAGTTATAACGAACATTTCATGTCTAATACTTTGTATTTATTTTTTTGTTACAAAAAGATGAGAAATGCCTTATTATATTGTCCTTGTGACAAATTTACTAAGCACCTAGTAATTACAAATAGGTGGTGTTTGTCCATTAGCAGGGCGAACCCAAAGAGCATTTCAAAGGCTTGAAATGCCGAGTTCTGACATGCCAAAAAAAGGACAGAAAACTTAAGAGTGAATGTTGAACATCACTCTGCTTCAAACTTCCCTTTTTTTTCAGGGCAGGCAAGTTTCCTTGTAACCCCCCCCCACACACACACACATTGTGTGTGGGGGCAACTACTACCCCCCAAAATGTATATATTCCAACTCGGAGATCACCATACATCTGAAAAAGGAAATATTTCAAGAAATGACAGTCTCAGACTTAGTATATGTAAGTCTAGATTTTCGGCAATTCAGTATCCATATTATACGACTAGCTCATGTAGGTCCCAATGTTTCAAATGGATGCTGGAAATCATACCTAGCTAAATGGAAAATATTTTTCTCATGGTGCTGAAGGAAGAGGTAGGAACCAGCAGAGACTTGCATGTCCGTAATCCTTGAGTTACCTGTCAGGCCATTTCAAGACGGGGTCATTCTGTGCCTTAGATAAGGTATTAGATTTCAGCTATTATAACCTGACTGTCTTTAGACTTCCAGTTTGTCCCTTATTGCCTGTAAAATAGTTTCTGAAGATGGTCCTGCACTTAGTTTCTATCTGGGGCGGGGGGGGGGGTCTTAATTTAGTATTGGATCTCAGTTACATTTCTAAAACTTGCCTTCCTCTTTTCCACACAAAAATGCATACACTTTGAACTAGCTGCTTCTGCACCTTTCACATGCTTGGCCTGTGAAATTATCATTTTATTAGTAGTGGTAACATCAGTGAAGAGGATTGCAGGCTCTTGTGTGCAAGCATTTCTTCCTATCCTACTATCTGTAATGACAGGTCTACACTCTGTACCAACCTTTCATCTACATTCAAGGTAGTGATGGCGGTATTATTAAAGGAAGTTGACAATCTCTGTATGGTGTTCCCTGTACCCCAGAAGAAGGGGAAAATGTATTACACTGCCTGAATTTACATTGGCATCTGAGATTTTACTTTGACAGAGCAAAAGAAATGAGAGATGAAACAACTGTTCATTTCTTTTGCAAAGGCAAGGAGAGGAAGCTTGTCTACAATTAGAGCATTTCTAAATGACTCACACAGTATATTTGTTTGTTATCCTTTCCATGGTCAGACTGTACCAGGTCATATCAAGGTGTACTCCATGAAAGAGAGAGTATAATACCCTGTCCATTCAGGAAGCAACTACAAGGTCATCTGTCCATATGTTTCTCCAAATATTTCAATCTGGTCATTGGCCATATCTGTTGGTACAAACAGATGAAGCCAGACATACTCCAGTTTAATTAGCATCTCTGGCATGTGCTTGTTAGTAGTTTAATGAAGGAAGTGATGTTAACATTTTTGACTTGCTTGTCATTGGAGAGAGGGGATGAGCAGGGTATATGCCTGTGGCACGTGGTCCCATAGTGGTGTAGAGGGGGATGAGTGTGGTATGAGCCTGTGGCACATAGTCCCATAGCAGTGTAGAGGGGATGAGTGTGGCATGTGGCCCATAGTAGTGTTTCTGATAGAGAATGGAGACTACATAGGCTGCTGGCTCCTAGGTTGTCATGGCTGTCTTGAAGTTGCATTACTTGCAGGAGTGAATAACTCCCACACTGATGCCTGTACATGCCAAACCCTGGCTCATGTTACTGGGGATGTGCCATTCAGATAAGGCTAGAAAGTTCACCCTGGGGATCACTCCAGTGGCTCTACTTGATTGAGGCACTGGAAACTAATGTCGGGCAACACGCTACCAGGGCACTTCTATCCACTAGGCTTGTAAAGGCTCCAGGGCCATTAGCCTAGTACACACCTATGAAAAGTAAGAAACTCTGATGGCTGGCTAAATGATGTCCATCTTGCTAACATCTGTGATGAAGGTCGGGACAGTGGGTCAATTGCCTAAGTGAGGACTGATTGGCATCAGGTAGTAGGGTAGAAAAGTTGAGCACATACAACAAAAAAAAGTTTGGACGTGTCTTCAAGGGCCAGGGATGGATTTGTCTAGGCCATTCTTCAGGAATTCCTGTAAGCAGCACATACTAGTGGCCAGACCCCCACTGACTGATGATCTTCCCAGAAGTTACTACTGCAGTAGTCAACCATTTTATGAATGTAATACGGTTATGTAGCAGATCCATCATTGTAGATGGTTCAATGTGTTCATTGCTGCAATACCGTTTCCCATCCTCCTCCCCTGCATTTTCTTTCTTGTGGGTATCCCTTGGTTGTTGGTGGTGGGTACTTCCTTATGTTTATTTAGATCCTGGAGAGGTAGCTTGGCCATCTTGTGGTTGAATTGCTTTCCTGGGCCTCACTCCACCAGGACAAGCAGTGTTCCGATTTCAAACAAATGTGGATACCTATTACCAAGGCAAGAAACATCAGAAGGTGGCACAGATGTATGCCCACGTTTACAACTGACTTTCTGACCTCCAGGTGGAAGGGCATCTTCCAAGCCTAGGGGGAAGGGTGCTAATTTGTAGAATTTGGGTCAGATGTCATGCCTTCTGCAACAGCTGTCCCACAAATTATTGCTGCAGTAATATACATAAACATCTGCAGGTATGGTAATCTCCGGTACAACTATACCTTCTTTCTGTGAAAGAACCTTTATGTTTTATCATGCATAAGTCTTTGTAGATCGTCAGTGGGCAGAGATAATATAATATGGCTCATTGTAACTGTTAATTTATATTATCATTTTGTGAAGTTGTACAGTTTTAACTTCATAACATGTTGTCTCAGAAGTCTTAAAACTTTCCAGATGAGATTATTTGGCTTGCTATTTAAAATATCTGACAGTGATGGTGGTCTAACCTGAAAAGAAAAGACAAAGTCATGCTTTGAACAAGCAGTGTGTGTCAGATGTTAAAGCTTCTTTGGTGTCTTTGATTAATCAATTTCATGAGAACTGGTTTAAGAATAACTCAATTTAATGTTCTCATTTTGTCATTCCATTATAATAAACAATGGTTACCAATTACACTTCCAACTTTTTTATGATAATTTTAATTCTAGGTATTTTCTGCAAATATCCATGATGGGTTTTCACTTCTGTTAATAATAAAGTTCCATGGCAATGTACATGGTGCACTAATTTGTATTTATTTTACCTTTTTCACCATCTTTTTTTGCATGTATCCATTTTTAAGTGAGCAGATCACTGAAAAGGAAAAAATATATTGACATAATTATGGTGTGTGTGTGTGTGTGTGTGTGTGTGTGTGTGTGTGTGTGTCTGTGTGTGTGTGTAAAATATAGATAATGTGAATGGCAGAACACAAGTGTGATTGTATGTTCAAGTCCTACTTAAAGAATCATCTTTTTTTTTATAGTGCTTTACTCTTAGACTTTGATTAGGACCTATGTTTCCAAACAAAACACCTTATTGATATTGAAGTTTAACTGAGTTCTGGTTTTGGGAGTTTTATATTGTAGTCTCCCTTTGATGTCCTTCAAGGATGCATCTGCAGTCATAACAAATGGGTTGTCCTGTCGTCAGGCAGCCCTTCGGTCGGCCGGATTCCAAAGTCTGGGTCCGGCTTCGGCTGATGTCGCACTTCACACGACGTCATCTCTGCTGGTCTTCGGGTATAAAGGCATCAGCCGACGCCATTTTCCTCAGTCTTTCTTGCCGCGCGGCGCCCGAAGCAGAAGCTGTTCGCAAGTGCCGGTCGGTCAGATCCGGAGATTACTACTACCGAATACTACTTGAAGACTTCTAAAAGCTAAGTACCCCGTTGGGGACTCTTTCTTGCCTCAGCCGATGTCAGAAAAAGTCAATAACTGTTTAACTTGTGGGAAACAAATACCTCATAAAGATTTCCACTCTTACTGCCTGCCTTGCTTAGGCCCAGACCACGACGTAGCAGCCTGTTCGGCCTGTGCTTCCTTCAACCGACGAACGCTTAGGCGTCGGTCGGAGTTTGCTGAACAGTTTTTCGGCTCAGATTTTGCGTACATTATGCCGTCGGATCCTCAGACTACCCAAATTGTTAAAAAACACAAAGAAAAAGACCGACACTCGCGGTCCGCGGTTTCGTCCGAAACCACGGTTAAGCAAGCCGCGAGTGTCTCGGTTTCGGCCGAAACCGAGAAAACCGGTCAATCTTCAGCCGAATCCATGACTACTACTGAGGCTCCTGCTACCTTAGTTGAATCGGCCTCAGAAGTTTTGCCTACTTCTGTGGTTCCTAGTGATTTATCAGACACCATTCCTTTGGATGTCTCTACCCCAGCACGTGGTGCTGCTAGGCCTCCTGCAGCCATGTCTATTAAGGCCTTTGCCAGGGCTAAAGCAGCCAAAACTGTTAAATCAGTGCCTGTTAAGCCCCCCTCACACAGGCCCACTTCTAGTTCACAAATGCTTACTCTGGCAGAGGATTTAATATCCTTAATTAGGGGATCCCAATCTCACCCAGACAGGGCCTCTCAGCCCCCAGAAAAGAGACCTAGAGCAGAGCCCCCCGAGCCAGTGTCCTCTGATGATTCTTTGGATGACTCAGACATTACAGATCAGCCAGAGGCTCCTTTTTCTACTTATGAAGATTCCGATGCTGAGGAATCCATTCCATCTGCCTCTCCACCAGAGGAATTTTCCTTTGGGGAACCTTACATGCCATGAGAGAACAATTCCAATGGCAGGGACAAGATTTCTCAGATTCCAGAAAAGGCTTAGGACATTTCTGCACTTACCACAACATAGGCCCTTAGCTATACCTCCAGTACTGCCTGTTGTGGATGATGCATTTAATGATGTTTGCACTGCTCCTGATACTTTACCTCCAGCCCCTGCCAAACCAGATAGATTTTACAGGGTGCCAGACACTCATCACCACCTATACAAGGCCCCACTTGCAGATCCCGAGACTATATCCCAGGGGCCTAAGGCAGTAGCCTCGACCTCAGCAAAAAACCCTATTCCTTCTGAAAGGGAATCCAGGTCCTTAGAGAGATGGGGGAAAAAAGTTTACACCTCTGCTACTCTCTCAGCTAGAGCTTTAAACTGTCAGTTTCATATGATCCAATACCAAGAGTTTATGCTTGATCAGTTAACTAAGAAGCTGTCCACTGATGACTCCTTAGATAAGAAATATGTTTTAGAAATGGTGAATAACATTCAGCAGGTTAGTAACCATTCTTTAAAATGTGGCTATGATGCACTGGAGGCTTCATTTAGATCAGCCATGACTGGCACAGTGATAAGAAGGCATGCATGGTTGAAAGAACAGGTCTTGCCGGATCATGTTAAAGCAAAGCTGTTAGATGCTCCTATGGATAAGGCCAGTCTATCTGGTACCCCTGCTCAGCAAGTAATGAAGAAAATGGAAGAGAAGGCAAAATCTGTACAAACAGTTAAGGATTTCTTACAGGTTCAGCCCCAAGGTTTAGCAGGAACTGGCCTGCCAAAATTGGTCCTTTCCAGACTCCTCAAAATCTCAAAGAGGCAGGAATAGACGCTCTAGAGGCAGAAATCAATCCAGAGGAGGTGCCTACAGAGGACGACAGTGGCAAGGCAATAACCGAGGCACAGACACAACCACTGCCACTGCAACAGGACAATCACAGTGACTTGGCTCTGACACCGCCTACCAGGGAGCAAATAACAGCACCTTTAGGCGGAAAGTTAGCCTTATTTTCGAAAAATTGGCACTATATCACAAAAGACAAGTGGATTTTGCAAACCATAGACTAAGGCTACAGGTTCCACTTCCACACCTTACCAGTAAAAAGAGGAATGCCAAACCTACCTCCAAATCAAAAAACAGAAGCTCTAAAGCAGATAGCGCAATTAACAAAGATAAGAGCTGTGGAAAGAGTACCAATAACAGAACAGGGCAAAGGATTCTACTCCAGACTCTTCCTAGTACCAAGAAAAGAGAAAAGTTGGAGACCTATTCTCAACCTGTCCATCTTAAACACATACATCATTGTCCCAAAATTCAAAATGCTGACCCTACAGCAACTTCTTCCCATGCTGGGCAAGGAGTGTTGGCTGGTAACTCTAGATCTCAAGGAGGCATACCTGCACGTCCCCATACGACCAAATTGCAGAAGATACCTCAGATTTCTTGCAGGATCAGAGCATTATCAATTCTCAGCATTGCCCTTTGGCTTATCTACTGCGCCCAGAGTATTCACAAAATGCCTGGCATCAGTAATCGCTCACTGCAGGCTACAAGGAATCCAAATTTATCCATACCTGGACGACTGCCTGTTACAAGCGGACAACAAAAGCAAGCTGACAACAGATTTACAAAGAGTCATTTGCTTACTACAAGCCCTGGGATACACAGTCAATTTACAAAAATCAAGACTGATACCATCCCAAACAAGAACATTCTTGGGTGCGGAATTGGACACAGCAAAACAAATGGCATTCCTAACTGCAGAAAAACAAAAACAACTCCTTCTTTACTTCTTGGCATTAACAAAGCAGAACAAACTAACAGCAAGAAACGTACTGCAGGCCTTGGGCTTCATGGCATCATGCATAATCTTGGTCCCACATGCCAGACTGCATATGAGAAAGCTACAGTGGTACCTAAAGAATTTATGGTCTCAACACAGGCACAGCTTAGAAACCAAAATCCCACTAATCCCATGCCTGAAACAGGAGTTCCTATGGTGGGCTCAAGCATGCCAGTCAAACCCAGGCTTGCCCTTCCACAACTCTCAAGCAAGCCAAACCATCACAACGGACGCCTCAGACCTAGGCTGGGGGGCGCACATGTTGGACAAATGCATACAAGGATTGTGGACTCCAGACCAGCTGCACCTGCACATAAACCAAAAAGAAATGCTGGCAGTAAAACTAGCAATCCAGAAATTCAGACCATTCCTCAAAGAAGGCCATTTAATGATAAGGACAGACAGCACCACAGTCATGTGGTACATCAACAAACAGGGAGGTACTCATTCATACCCCCTATGCAGAATGACTCTGGACCTTTGGAATATGGCTCTGAGCTACAACATCCAGTTACAGGCAATATTTGTGCCGGGAAAAGAAAACACCCTAGCAGACATGTTAAGCAGAACCACCTCGGATGCTCACGAATGGATGCTACACCCGGACATCTTCAAGGCCATCACAAAGAAATGGGGAATGCCACAAATAGACCTATTCGCATCCCCACTCAATCACCAGCTCAAAAAATCTGCACAAGGACATACCACCCACTTGCATGGAAGGTGGACTCTCTATCCTTCAGTTGGAAAGGCCTGACAGCATATGCATTTCCACCTCTTCCTTTGATGCACAAGGTACTACTGAAAATCAAAGAGGAACGCCCAAGGATAATCCTGATAGCTCCGAATTGGCCAAGACAACACTGGTATCCATTGCTGAGGAGCATGTCTCAGGGGAGAATGTGGTCAATACCCTGATGCCTTTGATGTTAACTCAGAACAACTACAACATCATGCACCCAAACCTAAAAACTTTGCAACTGACTGCCTGGAACATCACATAGCAGCAACTAACCCAGACCTATCCCAAAGGGTTAAAGACATTATCCTTGAAGCCCGCAGACCTTCAACCAGAAGGAACTATGCAGGAAAATGGAAAAGATTTGTCATTTGGAGTACTGAAAGAGGAAAAGATGTGTCGAACATAGATATTGCTAACATCCTGGAGTACTTGGCAGAGCTTCTACATACAGGCCTGTCCTACTCCTCCATCAAGATACATGCATCAGCTATTTCAGCAGAATACAGCTTCGATCCACCTGTCTTTTCGCATCCTCTACTCAGGCAGTTCCTCAGAGGGATCAAGAATGTAAAACCTCCTAGGAAACCACCATTACCAGCACGGGACTTGAACTTTGTGCTAGAAAAATTGACACTCCCTCCATTTGAACCAGCAGCAACAGCAGATCTTCAACACCTATCATGGAAAACTGCTTTCCTACTGGCAATTACTTCAGCAAGGAGGGTTTCGAACTACAGGCCTTAATGGCAGTACAACCCTTCCTAATCTTCCATCAAGATAGGGTGTCCATGAGAACTAATCCTACATTTATGCCTAAGGTGGTATCCAGAGTGTCTTTAAACCAGGCAATCCACCTACCTACCTTCTTTCCCAATCCACAGAACAGGGGGGAAAGACTGCTGCATACCTTGGATGTACATAGACAGTTACGCTACTACCTGGACAGAACCAAAGGTGACAGAAAAACTGACCAGCTTTTAGTAGCCTATGCAACAGGAAGGGAAGGAAAAGCAATTTCCAAACAGACAATCTCCAAATGGATAGGAAATTGCATAAGATTCTGTTACTCCTACCACAGAAAACCAATTCCACAGAACATAAGACCTCATTCTACAAGGGCTACAGCCACTACCACAGCTTTCTTATGAGGAGTGGCAACCAAGGACATTATTGAGGCGGCTACTTGGACCTCCGTGCATACATTTGCCAAGCATTATAATTTACCTCTATACTCTAGATCCCGAGCAGGGTTTGCCACTGCTGTACTGCAAGGGATCCTAACTACACCATCATTCTTCTTCCTCCTCCCCTAGTTTGGCTATGGTATTCTACCCATTTGTTATGACTGCAGATGCATCCTTGAAGGACATAGTACAGTTTTGTACCTACCATAAATGTAGATGTCCGAACAGGATAGCATCTGCAGTCAGGATTACCCACCCTCCTTCCCCTCTGTGGTACTCCTAGGGTATTTACCCTCCTAATAGCTAGCTGGGGGGGAGTCTCTTATGGTGTATTTGTTTGTATATATGTACATACATTGTTATTTTTGTGTTTGCCTTCTACTTTTTTGGAAACATTGGCATTTATCCAAAATTTAGCTTACCAAGAGGGCAACTGGCATCTGGGGCAAGAAACACTGAGGAAAATGGCGTCGGCTGATGCCTTTATACCCGAAGACCAGCAGAGATGACGTCGGGTGAAGTGCGACATCAGCTGAAGCCGGACCCAGACTTTGGAATCCGGCCGACCGAAGGGCTGCCTGACGACAGGACAACCCATTTGTTATGACTGCAGATGCTATCCTGTTCGGACATCTACATTTATGGTAGGTACAAAACTGTACTTTCTCATTGACTACTTTGGTGTTGTATTCTGGGATGGGGCAGGGGTTATTTCCTTTTATTTGTGCTCTACAGTGAGTTTTGGTAGGGGTAAAAAAGGACTCCGGCGACCAAGGCAAATGCAACATAAACGCATGTGCACACACCCACACACTCTTCACTTTTCCTAATGTGCATGTTTTATAGTACAGTGGGTCATATTCTTTAGCATGTTAGGTGGGCATAGATACCCGTCATGCTTTCATAGATTGCCATGTGTTACCATCGCAGAAATGATTGTGGTACTGCCTGGGATGCCTCCCTAATGTAGTGACCTGCACTTAACCCCCCCCAAAAGACAGTGCAGCTTTGGGGAAGGCATGTACCACAACAGTAAATCATTGAGCAGAGGCAGTACAACAGTAAGGTTACCCGCCCTTCTTTATCTGCTGACATGATGGGTATTTGTCAAGTACTACCAAGTACTACTGAGTGATTTTGTTTAGCCTGCATATACTATTTTCTCTGTCTTCTAAAAGCAAATGACTTTTTCACACTGATAGTCTATGGATTCTGTAAAATGATCAAAAACCAGAGAAAAAACTTCACTGTCACAGCCAATGTGGTGGAAGTCTAGTGTACCAATTGGGCACATTTGTGATGCTGGTGCGAGATGTTGCCATTGTTTGTAGGAACCAGGATGAAGTACGGCAAAGGTAATGATTTACTGCTAATCGGACCCCTCTTTGGAGATCTACTGTTGTTCAGCAGTTTCTTACTCAGAACTGTATTTTCTGTCTACACCTCTGTGTTGTAGACCTGTAGTTAATATATATTTAGTTTCTTCCAAAGAAGACATACTTTTGTAGAATGAAATTGGATTCATCTGTTTTGGCATTTAGTAGCAAATTTCAGTTTTTTTTCTGACTCTTACTATATGATTTGAGCATACTTTTTGCAGAATTTCTCCCTTCCCTATTTGTTCATAGATAGTACTAGGCTAACTGCCCTTGTGGACCATTTAAAGCATGTGAGAATCAAACCATGCATCTTTTGTCTGTAAGGCGAATACCTTAGCCATAATGCCAACCTCCCAACTGGAAATGTATTGAAATTCCCTGACTGTGAATTGAATTGAACCCCGGGCAGTGGTGATGAAAGAGCCAAATCCTAACCACTAGACCAACAGGGATCCTATTGTTTAGTTTAGTACCTAGGTGGAAAATCTTCCATCCAATTTATAAGTGTAACTTGCACTATTTTGCTGTTTAAATTTAGGCATACGTGAGAAGTAGAGTTTTCAGTCAGATAAACTATGAGGACATAGTAATGCCAGACTCTTAATCAGTGTGATGGAAATCAGAGCTGGATTTGTGTTTATACATTGGCTGTAATGTTGTGTACTATAAATATGATTTACTGTATTCTGCAGTTATCTGCCATTGCGCACATTTTATTTTTTGAGGCTGGTGTTTCTGTTGGTTTGACCTTTAACCCTGTTTCTAGCAAGAATGTAAACAAGTGTGTGTAAAAGCACTTGGGCAAACTGCTGAGCCGTGGCAGGTTCATTATGTAACTGGTACACACAAGTTTCCAGGACTGGAAGAGGAGATTATATATTGTGAATAATTAAAGTAGCATTCCAGAACTGTTAATTTCAGCTGAAAGAGAACTCATTTTAAAGTAACACTGCAGTGAAACTGAATATTATATTTTGCCCTTGTATTACTTAATAGTAGATTATGGAAGTCTCTCAGTTTTATTACTGTTTCTGTCTTAGTCTGTCAAAATGTAACTGCTGTATTCCTTAACAGCTAATATATGCATTTATGTATCATATATATAAATTTATTTTATGTATACATATAGTATATAGATATATATGTATGAAACATATCCTCCACTATAGTACAATTGCTATGATTAAAGTAGCCAAATTCACATTCTACTATTCATTAGGGATGCTATTTTTAACTGCATTTGAAAGTAATTTTCAAAATCTTTGGCTGTGTTTGACTTCTAGGTGGTAGGCTTTTTTTTCCCTACTTGTTCCTGCTATTGTGAAATAGGGTGATTATCAAGAACTGTAGTATAAGGTTTGTTCTGTCACATGTTTAATTTGGTGATAAAAGATGAATGTTTTGTTTTGCTTCCTGTTTAGACAGTTTCTTTTCTCTCTGTTACCCTACAGGAATAGTTCATTGCATTGCTGGATCCAGAAATATGTTATAGGCACCTCATAAAGCATTTTGAGACAGTGAATTTAATTTATGTAACCCAGAGTTCAGGTGAGGATACATACATACATATGTTTCAAGCACGTGCATTAAAGCCCTTCTAGCTTGCCAATGTGCCAAAACACTTGTTTCCATAATAAATGTCCAGGCTGTTCTTAAAAATATCTAAACTAGTTCTTGCTTTAATGTAATTTGGTAGTCTGTTCCAAGCATCAGTTACTCTGTCAGAGAACCAATTAGTACACTTCTCATTCCTACAGAATCTCCTACATAGGCTGTCTGATGATTCTCTACTACTTTTTAATAACCCCAAACATTCTCAGAGGTAGTTGTCACTAAATGCCCTATATACCTGAATAAGGTCTCCTCTTAAATATCTGTATGAGACACTGTACAAGCTCAGATATTTTAGTCTTTCATAATAACTTAGATTTTCACATCCATGGATGCCCTTAGTATATTTCCGCTGTACTCTTTCCAGTTTATTCATGCTTGTTTTCCTATAGGGTTTCCATATTGTTATTCCATACTCAAATTTGGGTCTAATGTAACTAACAATCAATGACTTCATTATGTTTGATTTCCTAGACTTTATAAATCTTTTTATACAACTTATAGTTCTATAACTATCATTAGCCAACTGGTTGATATGATTAGAAAAACTCATAGCTGAGTCTACCCATATACCCAGGTCCTTAAATGAGTCTACAGTTTCAATCACTGTGTGCAGTATTAAATATTCACCTTTCAGTGTGTCTCCCAAATCTCATATGCTTAGTTTTTGATGTATGACCCCGACATTCAACTCTTAAGAAATGCAATAATTCACATTGCTTTATCTATGAGGAAATCAAATAAGACTTAAGAATAAGAAAACGCACTGCTTTTGGGTTCTACCATCACATAAAACCAGTCAAACAAACTAACTCCTTTCATCAAGGCGTCTTGTAGTAAGATTAGTGTACACTCAACCTAAATGAAAGATGGCATTGAATAGTGTGACTAAAAATACCTCATCAGCTCTGCAGAATTATTGCATTGTTTGAGAAAAGTATTTAGAAAAGCAAGGAGTCTGATTTTAGCAGTCACGAGTAGTTTGGTGTTCCTTTGTCCAGCATTTGGTTTGAGAAAAGCATTTAGTACTTTCCTACTGGTTGTATGGTGGTCTTAATGAATCCACAAAAATAGAATTAAATGGGGTGGTTTGCATAAGTCATGTCCAAGTGCCCTCTAAACACATCTGGCAAGTCCCCCATTCCACTGAAGAGACAGAAAGATAACCTGCAGAGATCACTCAGGTGTGCAGGGCACTGTCCATATAGGACTGTAAGGTTTAGTAGGCCTGTTTGTCAGCATGAGTTACTGTCACTTAAAATCAACATCTGCTGAATGTAAATTTCTTTCTATTTTTTACAATAGTATGTAAGGGAAATGTAGCATTTTGGGTCAATATATAGTTGAGAGGAACACACTGTGAGCATACCTCTCAACTGTCATGATTTTCACAGAATGTCCAGATTTTTCGCTACATGTTTTTGCTCTACCTCCCATGAAATTGTGGTTTTCTGGCAAATCAATGACAAATTATTGAGGATGGAAGTCTAAAAATAATGACAGACATTTGACTTTCAGACTTTGTGTTAATGCAAAGCCTGGTATTCTATCAACTTTCTAAGTTTGTATGAGCAATTTTTAAAAAAAATGTCCCTATTTTTCAGCCTCTGTCCCCTCATTATGCATGTCTTTGTCCAGATTTCTTACTCTGAGGTTGAGAGCTATGATGACTTGAATCTAGGTATATTTACGAGCATAAAAGAAAAGAAAAACACTAAATAGTTATTTAGTTTGTGATTACTAAGGTCAGACATCAATGTTTCGCTGCTGCAAACTGATCTACTCAATGCATTGTCTTAAAATGTTTTACTATCTGTATCATCTGCATGTTATTCTGACTAGAACCATATTTCCAATAATGATCTACATATTTGAATTTTTAAGTGCCAACAATTACAAGAAGCATCCCTTCTTCTGACAATGATATAGTAAGCCTTGCTCTTTAAACCTTTAGTTATTTATTTGCAGGTGTTGAGTGCCATTGTTGTCCAGGAACATGTATTCCAGTTTTCTTATCTTGTGATGCATGAAACTACAAAACAAGACTGACTGTATGTGAAATGTATTGTGCTAAGAAAAAGGCATCCTCTACTGGCTTATTATTTCTTCTGCTTTTTAAAACCCAGGTTTACTGTTTATCAAACAATATTTAAGAACATTTTTTTTATGAGTTCTCTGTTACTTCATATAAAATCCGGCATGCCGGTAAATGTTACACAATTCTGAGTCCAGAATCATAAATGTTCACAAATTATTAGGCAGAGTATCTTTCATTGTCGAATTAACCGATCATTTGACCACTTTAGTTAACAATACTAAAATTGGTATGAATTTTTGGTAATGCTAATTGTATGCACTCGATGTCAGAAATGGGTGAGAGTACCAACAGACAAGGAGAGATGGATTTGTGTGTTATCCAGTCCCAGACCATTCCTACTACATACATTGCCATGGTTCATTTTGGCAACCCCCATCCATGTGACAGTTCAGCCTTAATGTTTTTGTTCCTTGTGCTCAGGCCTCTAGGCTCCTTCAGATTAGATTTGTTATGCCGTACTGTATCTCTGTCTATATCTATCTATATTTGTCTGTCTAGCTATATATGTATATATATATATATATATATATATATATATATATATATATATATATATATATATATGGTTCCCATTCAGAAGCCTGAAACATCATAAGCCTGAAAATCAAAATCCTGAAACCAAAAGCCTGAAAATTCAGAATCCTGAAAACTCAAAATCCTGAAAGCCCAAAATCCTGAAAGACCAAAATCCTGAAACTCAAAATCCTGAAAACACAAATAATGCTAATATGTCACTATAAAGACACTAATATCTACCAACTGACCCTGACCCTAACCCTAACGTCCGTCACTATCACACACTCACCTGACCCGCGCCCTAAACCTAACTCACTTAAACCGCCCCTAACCCCAATATTTGTCACTATTGCATACATGCCTAACCTGCACCCTAACCCTAACTCACTTAAACCTCCCCTAACCCTAAAATAAAACCAACCGCACACTTACCTGACCCCAACGCATGACCTAACACCACAGGGCTAACAATAGCAAAGCCACAATGACATCAGTATGTCTATTTTGTGTTTTCAGGATTTTGAGTTTCAGGATTTTGGTCTTTCAGGATTTTGGTCTTTCAGGATTTTGAGTTTTCAGGATTCTGAATTTTCAGGCTTTTGGTTTCAGGATTTTGATTTTCAGGCTTATGATGTTTCAGGCTTCTGAATGGGAACCATATATATATATATATATAAAATGTGTGTGTGTGTGTGTGTGTATGTATGTGTATGTGTATATATATATATATATATATATATATATATATATATATATATATATATATATATTGTCTCTCCAGAGCATGCGTGCTACTCCTGTGTCATGCCCTGCATCTGGGTCCATATGACATTGCCAACTTTTTAGAAAGTCATATGGTTAAGAACACATGAAAAACAGCAGAAATGAAAGTTTTTGCAGTGAGGCAAGACCCATTGCAGCTCCCATTTCCTCTGCAAATTAAATATACCAACTCCGAGATCACACCATAGTGGTGAAAATTTATACATTTCCTGATCCCCACTGTATCACAATCTTCATATATATGCTTCAACTTTTTGGAAGGTCAAACATATGGTCTCAACCATATGACAACTGACTTTGTGAAAAGTCGACGATGTCATAGACCACCTGCATCTGTTCCTCTCTTCAGGACTTGCATACTGCTGCCATCACATCCTGCACCCACATCCCTCCTGAGGGCCTGCGTCCCAGTTCCGTAGTGTGCTTGTCCAACTGCAGAGCGTCTCAGTGGTTGTCTGGCGGGTTAGTGATCTTAAGGCATTGTAGTTGCTACCATTCTCCTCTCCCACATTGTCCTGTGCACATCGATTGACTAGTTTTCCCTTCAGTCAGTCAGCTAGCCAGTTGAAATGCTGATGGGTACATGTTTACATCAGACTTTGGTGCTCTTGAGTATCTTTCAGTTGTTTGCTTATCGAAACTTTCACTGGGGTTCAGTCTATAGGCTGTGAGCTATGGTGGATGATCTCTTTTTTTCTGAAAAAACTAAGTTGCTATAGCTATAATCTACTTTATACGCCTTGTAAATGCTTTCCTGTTCATATACATAATACCCTTCTGACCTCTGCCCATGTTCGTACGGACGATCCCATAACCTTGGTCATGGATGATTAATGTGGTCGAGAAGGCAGCAGTAATGTCCTCCTTTCCATTGCCTCTCACAGCTAGTCCTTACTGGACAGCCTGTCGGTATTCCCCTTCTTGGGGAGTGTGACGTTATCAGTATTTAGTATGCATCCTGCCTCTGGCTGTCTTACTGACGACCATGTCCAAGTGATGCAGGAAAAGGAACTGATGGACTTCTGGAAGGCTGAAATGAGAGAGAGCACACATGCAGAGTACAAGGTCACAATCCTTATTTTCTAATCTTTTTTCTGTTGTAGAGAATGCAAGCATCATGCCAGCCCATTATGTTCTCTCTCTCCCGTTTAGTGTAGCTCACTTTCTACTGTGATGGCCTCCAGTATGAGCTCCCAACTAAAAATGTCCTTGATTTTCTCCCAGATAGAACAGATAACTTGGATGGGAGGAGGTCTGATCCAGAAAAGGGTTAGTCTCTGGGGTACATGGCAGTCTGTCCAACATGGCCTATTTGAATCACAGGCAAGGTTAAGTCTTCAGAATGGGTAATTCTGGTGCTGTTTGTTTTGCAGCTATGCATGAGGTCCATCAGGGTGGGATCTGGCAATGCCTTGTATGCCAGGCATAGCTCTCCCCTCAACAGTGTGTAGGAGACAGAATACAGAGATAGGGCCCTGAGTTGGTCTGTAAAGGACATGTTACTTGCACCTGTATTCTTTTACTGAGGTACCTCTGTGGATATTCCAATTGAATATGCCTGGTTAGGTACATACCGAAGGGGGCATTGTACAAAGTGATTGGTCTGATGAATGCTGAATACAGTGGAACAATGACTTCCTTGGACCTCAATGCCATACCTTTGTTTATAAGTTGCACGACATAGAATTATTTACTTGTAACTGTAGACACATGATGCCCAAAGGCTAGATTACTGTCTGTGTGTCCCCAAGTCCTTGACTACTGGGTCAGCTCTAAGGAGTGTGCTGACAGTATGATGTTTACCAGGGGTGGATGACTTCTGAAAGGATACTATTATGGATTTCTTGGCATTTAGTTTTAGGCCATGGCTTAGGCACCAGTTATTTGTCTGTGTCCACCCTTCCCGGCGAACATTTATGTCAGTGGATGATTGCATGACCAATCCTAATTTGCAATCATCTGAAAATGTAGTCAGTCAGAGGCCATTGACATTGGCTTTGACTTCAGAGAAGTAGATGCCAAAAAGCTGTCCAAGGACCGATCTCTTGTGACTGGCCACTTTGTAGAGGTGGACTCCCTAATTCCTACTTCCTGGATCCTGTCTGTGAGCCATCTGGCTATTCACTGGGTGATATAAGGGTTTGTAATTAACCTCTTACATTTGTCCACAATGTCTGAGTGAGGTATTGTGTCAAATTGGCCAGGTCAAGGTAGGCAGTGTGAACCATTTTGCCCTCATCCATTGCATTGGTGATCTTCTCAAAGAAGACCACCAGGATGAGTAGACATGACCTGTCCTTGATGAAACCAAACTGGGTTAGGTCCAATGTCTGGAGGTTGATCATTTCCATGATAATATTTTCCATGGATTTGCACATGAGACTAATGAGACTTATGGGTCTGTTGTTTCCAGGGTCTGTAGATGGTTCACCTTTCTGCAGAGGGTTGACTGTTGCTACTCTCCATTTATGAGGCACAAAGCCTGTTTGGAAACTACAGTTAAATAATTCCAGATGGCCTGATGGATCATGTTTCATGCTATTTAGAAGGCATCCTGGGATATTGTCTGGGCCCATTGATGCAGTACTTTGGGCCTTAGAGAGTGCATTAAGGTCCTAGTCCCTAGTGATAGCAGGAGGAGTTATATTTTGATGGTATTTCCTGAGGGAATGTTGATGCAGAGGGAGGGATAAATCTGGAGCTGAATTTGTTGGCCAGTAGGTTTGTTTTATATTCTGGATCAATATGGGTGGGTCCATTAATAATGAGCTCTGCACACAGTTGTGTATTGCTTTGAGGTTGCGGACATAGCTAAAGAATGCCTTATGGTTATCCTTGGCCTGGGTGGCCAAATTTACCTCAAATTTGGCTTTAGTAGACTTTTTGTCCTCTGAATTGTTTAGTCTGAGCATGTTTTTATCCTGCTGGGTGTTGCACCTCCTAATTTTTGTTGTGATTTTCTTCCTTCTGTTATATAGCCTATTGATGTGATTCCACCAGGGCTGCTTGCTTTTTTAAGTTAGTTTTGTACTTCTTCTTGGTGGGTACAACTGACTATGCAGCTATTATGCTTGTACAGGGTTTCTGTGAACAGCTATGCATAGTTAGTAGCTTTCAGAGTTTATGGGGGCTTGGTTATCACTCAGTAGCAGGAAGTTAGCCTTAGAGTAGTGCCTGAACATTCCAGTGTTAGCTGGGGTTCAGATTTTATTTTACTTCAAAGGAGACCATTTTGTGGTCTGACCTTACCAGAGAAAACATTACAATAGGGGGTGTTCAGCACTCTCCCATATTAGTGAGGACCAGACCCAGTATGTTTGTAACCCTCACTGGAGTATTAACAATCTTGCCCTGTGAAGTTTGTGTTTACAAAATCCAGGAATCTCTGTACCTGCACGTTTGGTGTCACATAAGAGTTTCAGTTAATAGTGTTGTAATTAAAGTCACCCATGAATATGGTATTGGGATGGATGGTGAGTGTTTTCAATAAGTTTAAATATACACAGTTTCCTGGGCCATAGAAAGGGACATGTAGCATGTAAGAAAGTGGTATGGAATTTTCTTTTTAGTCATAGACTGTCTTCTGTCTTTGGAATTTTCTTTTTAGTCATAGACTGTCTTCTGTCTTTGGCAGTTATGCTTGACAATCCTAGGTCATCCCTCATGCAGTCCATCAATTTCTTGACTGGATGTCCTCATTCCCTACCAAAATATGTTCTGCTTGCATGTATGTGTCCTGGCCACCATAATCTATTCTACTTGACGCTTTCAGCAACTGGGGCTACTTTGGCTTATATTCTAATGTCTTGATTTTGTCTGTCTCTCAGTTTGCTTCCCATTGCCTATCAACAGAAGCTGCTGCTGCTTTTTTTCTTTTGGCTGCTCCCGTTAGGGGTCGCCACAGTGGGCCATCTGTTTCCATTTCTTCCTGTCCGCTGCATCTTGCTCTGTCACACCAACGACCTGCATGACCTCTCTCACCACGTCCATAAACCTGATCTTGCACCTTTCTCTTTCCTAGCAGTTCCATCCTTGGCATCCTTCTCGCAATATATCCAGCATCCATCCTTAGCACATGTGCAAACCAATGTAATCTCGCTGTGAAGATACAAAACTTGCTTTTTGACTTCACAGTTTGGAAGTGATGGACATTGGAAATGGAACACTCGAGGATAGTAATCAGTGTGGTTTGGTTTTGAGTGGTGAACAAAGAAATATTGTGTGTGGTCAATGTGCTGAAAGCAAGAAACAGAAATTACTGTAGGAATGCTTCACCCTTAATAAGCCAAAACACAAGAGCAAATGTTGCACAGCAAATATACATACTGGAGTCTGCTAGAGAGACCTTGACAAAACAAAAAATTGTCTGCCCAAAGATATTTGCAGTTCTGCCATTATCAAGCATCTGGGAGATGTACAAATTTCACCATGGAAAACATTTTCAGCACACTGGTTCTTTAGTGACACACAGGTCAGTAGTAGTACACACAGGCCAGTAAGCTGAAACACTGGCAAGTCTCGCTTGATGTCTTGATAAAGGGAGCTTTGCTAACATCTTATTCAGTCTGGTCATGTATGTTGTTACTGATGTAAACAACTTGAGTTCACCACCAACCATTATCTTACCCAAGCATTGCAGTTCATTGCTGACAGCTTTACCCATTGAGTGATGTTTACCTTCCTCCCCCACCACACATGTGCCTCAGTATTAAATGTGAACTCTTAATCTTGGGTAAACTTATCCTGCTGAGACAAAATCCTCAGTAAACCATAGGTGGGAGTGATGTAACAGTCTGGGGTCCTCGTTTTTTCTCTTGCTGCAGTTGGGTTGCAGTAACATAGGTACCTTGCAAAATTTGAGAGCATGCAGAAGGCAAAACCGTCTTTAGTAGTGAAAAGGTAGGAGGTCAGGAGTAAGAAAATGGGTTGTACACACAGGGATATAATTATTTGCTCTAAAGTTATGGAACTTTTGGGCAAAAAAACAAATTCTGACCTTAACTGTGTACCTGAAACCTGTAATGCATGAATAAGTCTAAATGTGTATTGAAAACCACCCAGAAAGGTGTCTGTTTAGAAAGACTACAGAGAGTTGTGGAATAAGTTGTCTAATTGGGTGAGTTTAGAATACATTTCTTCTGGAAGGTTGTTTAGGTTTCTGGAGCAAAATAACTTTCTGATTTTGAATTTAGTGATGAAGCATCTTGGTTTTCCTACACAGGAACAGGTTCTCTAGGTTGTTTTTACTGTTTGTAGGTTTTCTACTCTAGATAACAAGAAGAGGAAAGTATAGCGGTTGGAAACATCTCTGCTGTCCAGGGGGTTAAGGCTTTACCTTACAGGTAGAATTTAATTTTGACTATTTGGTTATTGGTTAGGCTTGTAATAGTCTTCTGACTGATAGGCTATCATTTACCCAAGAACTTGTGGTAATTATCAGCAATTCAGGGAATTTACCCAAATGCTCATATTTTTGCCTCATATTTTTGGACTCTCTCTCATACAAATTGTGGTTTTCTGGCTATTCATTTAGGATTGTCACTAGAAAATGCCAAACATTTGAACTTCAGAATGACAAAGGAAATCCTGGTGTTCTAGCAATTTACTAAGTTTATAAGAGCAATATTTAAAATATGTCCCTGATTTGGTGCCTTTGCCACCCCCCCCCATTATTTTGGGTTTATCCAGACTTCTTGTGCTAAGATATTGAGATGTTTGAGCAATGAGGCACTGCTTCCGGTTTGATGTACCAGAAGTGAGATTTAGGCAACAGGTACGGATTCGGAATGCTGCGTATTTAATTTTTTTTTTTAATATGGCAAATTGAATATGACAAGTTGATGAATTCACTTTTTAGTCTTGAATTTTGTAGCTAATGTCCATATTGTGATAGTTGTGTATTGTGAACATCTGGTCTTTATTACATATTTTTATGTGGATTTTCCATTGGACAGGCAGATAGTACCCCACACCATTTTTCTTGCTTGTTGCCAAGTATAAATTTCCATGCACAGAATCCATCCATCCACCCAATAGTACCCCACACCATTTTTCTTGCTTGTTGCCAAGTGTAAATTTCCATGCACAGAATCCATCCATCCACCCACAACCTCTTTTTTTTCTCTCATCTTTTTACATGGGGTTGGGTAGTCACATCAACAGTGGCAATCATCTCGAGCCAGTTTTTACACCGTCAGGTGGTTAGCCTTGCCACTGTTCTTTCTTGCCTCGTATGTGCAAACACTAACTTGCATCCAGTTTAGTGTGTTGATTCTACTTGCTGTACATCTCTGAAATGTAGAAGGAACTGGAGCACTCAGAAAAAAACCCACACAAAGACCAAGAGGACATGCAGATTCCACACAGTTAACACCCCAGCCAAGAATCAAACCGGAGAACCTCTTGTTGTGAGGCTGTTGCTGCACCACTGTGCCACCCATTTGAAACACAATTTTGGTGACTGTCATTTCAACCATTAGATTTAAATAACTGCCTAGAGATGTTGTATGCAGTTTAAACATTCAGAGAGGAGAGGCTATCATTGTCAACTATATGCATTGTACCCAACCTTTAAACCATGTTTTAAAAGTTGTATGTTGCCGCAAAGAGCATAGCTTTCCACTCAGCTTCAGAATCCAATGTTACCTTTAAAGTGGGTGAGTGTCGGTGAGTTTGAGATAGGGGTGGTGGGTGAGTGTGGGTGAATTTGGGGTGGGGGTGATGTTGGGGCATTCAAGGTTTGGCAACTATGTAGGTGTCCTACAAATCCTGCTGCTTATCACTGGTGGCATACACTCGCTCACTCACTCGGTCTGTTACATCCCTCATTTAAGATGATCAGTTTCTGATTTAATATGCACTAAATGAGTGTGCTTCCAGTTGCTTGGCATATACTTGCTCAGTATTTTGTTCAGTTGCAGATTGCAGATGTTGGCGGAAGGTTTCAGCCACTGACTGCCCAGAAAGGCAGAGGTGTAGTTACTCAGAAGGGTGGTGGTAGAAAAGCAAATGTCAAATTTTGAGCAACTTTTTGTGTTTCATAGTTTGACAGGTCATGTTTCAGTGAGTGACACAGCTGTATGATTTCCATATCAGCTGAAGAGCTGTACAAAACCACATATGGAGCTTTGTTTAGGGATTGTAGAATGCTGCTGTTTTTTTTAACAGTCTGAGTTACTGCACTGTGAATATTCCCTACAGTGTTGTGCACCATATGAAGAACATGGAAACTGCAAATAATCAAGCTGTTACCTTTAAATAAATGAAAACGGAGAAATAGTTTCTGCAAATATGTATTCACCTTAGATTTGCTTAAAACAGTTTGTTTCAGTATTTCACGTTCTTTTAGATTGTGATAGTATTACTATCTATTTGTGTGTGTACATTTTTATCAGGGCACACTAATACGTGGTGAAATAGAAGTAGTTTTAAAATAATGATGCAGTGTTATAATACCATTAACAAATGCTGCCATAGTTTGTTACAAACAGGTACCTTGTACCAGTTAAATCGGTCATATAGTGGGAGAAACGAGAACCATTTTAGGGAATTTATTATATGAACAGTAATGTTAGTGGTCATATTACATGGATACTTTTCGTCTTTGGGATTTTGGTGTCATGGGAGACTTCTGACTATTGTCCTCAAGACTGTGGTGAGGCTACCTGAATTTGCAGTGTAATCACAGACTTGCCTGTATAATTTACCTGCACAGGCTTGCTTTTGTGTTTCTATAATGGTGCCTTTGATAGCTCAGTGAAACCTCAGGCATGTAGTTATACACCTACAAGACTAAGCCTAAATACTGAAATTACTCAGATTGTATTTTCACTAGATTGTTTTACAAACTCTGTGTGGCTTGTCATGCTACAGAGCAGCAAAACTAGTCATAGATGGCATTATGGCATGGTGGTTAAGGATATAAACTGTTAGCATATTGCATCCTAGAGACCTGGTTTATTAGAAACACTCACTGAATTTCATTAAAGCCTTTGACTCCAATATAATGCATAAAACTAAACTGAAAAAAGGTCTTCACAGGCAGCAGGTATAAGTTGGGGGAGTAGAAATAAATCTGCAACACTGGTGGAGAACTGCCTGATAGACATTGATCATAGTAGGAGGAGCAGCATTAGCTGCTGAGCTGAGTAGGTATTAAGGACTGTATTGGGTCACATATTAAGACTAGTTCTGAGGCCGTCAACAAAACTGTTGAGAGAGAGAAAGCAGAGTAAGTAAGTAAGTACTTGCCAGAAATTCCTGCAGCTCCTTCAGTGTTGCTGTAGGTCTCTTGGCAGCCTCCCTGACCAGTTTTTGTCTGGTCTTTTCAGCAATTTTGAAGGGATGTCCATTTCTTTGCGATGTTTCTGTTGTCCCACATTTTCTCCACTTTTTGACGACTGTCTTCACTGTGTTCCATGGTATATCCAATGCTGTGGAAATTTTTTTGTACCCTTCTCCTGACTGATACCTTTCAACAATGAGATCCCTTTGATGCTTTGTAATCTCTCTGCGAACCATGGCTTTTGCTGTAGCAGGAACTGAGTAAATGTCAGGAAAATACTACTAGGACAGCTGAACTTTATTTGGGGTTAATCAGAGTCTCTTGAATTTACGGCAGGTATGTACCCAAGAAGACTGAATGCTGTAATTAAATCAAAAGATGCTTCAACAAAGTATTGGTTTAAGGGTGTGCACACTTATGCAACCAGCTTATTGTATATTCTTCTTTGTTTTTACCCTAACAGATTTTTTTTTTTTCAATTGAATTGTACAGGTTATAGGTCATATTAAAGGTGGGAAAAGTTTTGAAATTATTTATTGTGGTCTCATTTTTTTATATCACAAAAACCTGACATTTTAAAAGGGGTGTGTACACTTTTTATATCCACTGTATGTTGGGGGTAGGTTGGACACATTAGTACATGGTTTGAGTTTAAGGTGTAGTTTCAAGATAGTTGAGGTAGGGATGGGGGAGATGATGAAGTTTGGTGTGGAGTTTATATTTGATGAGTTGTTGTGTCTTTCGGCTTTTCCCGGTTAGGGGTTGCCACAGCGGAACTCCGGTCCGCTAATGATTGGCAGTAGATTTTTATGTGCTGAGTTGCCGGCCCTGACACACAACCTTCAATGAAGGTACGCCCATTCATGCATGTCTCCACACAGAAGACGCTCTAGCTGAGAATCGAACAGGACAACATCTTACTGGGAGGCGACAACGCTACCACAGCACCACCACCGCAGTATATATTTGATGAGTGTGCTGTGATATTTATTTGAGGGAAGTTTCCTGGAAGTTTAGCAATGGAGTCTATAAAATATGAGTTGAATGTTGCAGCAGTTTCTGTGGAGGATTTGTCTGGGTCAGGTCAGGGGTTGTTATTGGATCATGGGATAAGTAAGGTTTTGTTTATGCCATTTTTAGTTAGATAGAATTGTTTTTGTCTTTTACTACTACACATTTTGTTTGGATTACGAAGTTGTTTGAATTGTAGGAGGTATTGGGGGTCTTTGTTTTTTTGCCAAAGTTTCCAACATTTGTCGCTCGTAGACATCAGTTGTGTTGTGGGATGAGTAAGCCAGGTAGTATTGTTGTTTTTAATTCTTTTTTTGCCGTATGGGGGCTAGATTGTTTAGGATATCTAAGAAAGTTAAGAGCTCAACAGCTTTATCTAGTTGGGAGGACTTTGAGAATGCTCCAGTTTACTTGTACCAGGGTGTCATTTAGAGTTGCTTGGTTGAAATTGGAGCTATTTCTAGTTGGTCTGTACTGGTGTTGGCTGAGTGCTAGGGTGGATTTACATATTATGTATGCTGGGAGGTGATCACTTGTGGTTTGAGGGACAGTCCCTGCTGAAGCTACTTTGTTGGAGTGTGAGACTAGTATCCAGTCTATGATGGAACCACTAGCTCTTTTGTTATGTCTAGTTACTTCATTGATAAACTGGGTCTAATTGAATAGATTTATATTTATTGAAGGTCTGTTTTTAAATGCCTTCTGTCCAATCTGTTGACATCTCCAAGGATAATTGTCCCACTGGTAAAGGTTTTTGAAGTCCAGGCATGGAAGCCTGGAATTTTATTCCTGGTACTTTGCAGGCTAATGGTTGCTATGTTGAGAGATTTATTGGTTTGTTGGGTTGTGGGATTTAGGATTGGTCTGGTGTTGGGTTGGATGTGCCCACATTGGGGAAGTTTTGCTTTGTTGAGAGGTAGGTTTTAAGTATGGGATGTTTTGTATAGAGTCAATGTGGTCCAGCAGGTGTGTGTGGTTTTAATATTTTAAAGCCTCATATAGCATGGTCTGGTAATTGGTGGACATTTGTTTTCATTGATAGTATTTATTATTCCTTTCTCCTGGCTTGGGTTTACATGCAGTGAAAAAACTATTTGCCAAACGTCATAGTAACAATTTGGTAATTTATCTTTGTGCTCTTATTTGTTGCCCATCCATACCATACTGCAACAGATGTTAAAAGAAAGCTTTATTATCACTGCTAGTTTAACCTCCTAGTTTCTTTTAGATCAATAAAACTAATTTCTAAATAGATATTTTACCATCAAATGTATTTTATTGCTCACAGTGGGAAACCTCTTTGCTTTCCAAAGGTGTTTCTTTATACCTCAGTGTTGTTAACTTTCTGGTTCACCACAGAAAATGCATTTTGTTTATCACTAATACTCAAAGGCACATTTTTTGCCAAGTATCATCATTTATGTAGTTATAACAAAATTCCGAACAATCCCCATACCCTCTGAATAGAACTATCACTTTCAAAGCTTTAATGTAGAGCTGATGGCAGAAGTTTGATTTTATAAAATGTCCTTTAACTAACTAGGGGGTGCCTTTAGTTTTAAAATCTCAGACAACATATTGAAGGCTCGAGTTATCAAGTTCAGATTCTACTGCATAATTAACCTCCAGATTATTCTTGAACCAAACTGCATCTGTGGTATTTTTACATGTTGTAGTTTATTGCACTGTTTGTGTAATTGCACTCCAGGCTATCTAATCACTAGGCACATTTATTATTAAAACAGATGTCCTTCAAGGATGCATCTGCAGTCCTAACATATGGGTTGTCCTGCCTCAGGCAGCCCTTCGGTCAGCCGGATTCCAAAGTCTGGGTCTGGCCTCGGCTGATGTCGCACTTCACCCGACGTCATAGCTGCTGGGGTATAAAGGCATCAGCCGACGCCATTTTCCTCAGTCTTTCTTGCCGCGCGGTGCCCGAAGCAGAAGCTGTTCGCAAGTGCCAGTCGGTCAGATCCAGAGATTTCTACTACTGAAGACTTCTAAAAAAGCTAAGTACCCCGTTGGGGACTCTTTCTTGCCTCAGCCGATGTCAAAGTAAATAATTGTTTAACTTGTGGGAAACAAATACCTCATAAGGATTTCCACTCTTACTGCCTTCCTTGCTTAGGTCCAGACCACGACGTATCAGCTTGTCTAGCCTGTGCTTCCTTCAACCGACGGACGCTTAGACGTCGGTCGGAGTTTGCAGAGGAGTTTTTTGGTCCCGCTTTTGCATACAAAATGCTGTCTGAGACTCCGACTACACAATTAGCTAAAAAGCGCAAGGAAAAGGACCGACACTTGCGGCCCGCGGTTTCGGCTGAAACCACGGTTAGGCGAACCGCGAGTGTCTCGGTTTCGACTGAAACAGAGTCCTCGGTTCTTCCTTTGGCCGAAAGCATGCCCCTGATAACCGAGGCCTCTCAGAGCATGGCCGAATCTGCTACTGAAATTACTGCTACAGAAGCAGGCACCCAGGATTTGTCAGACACTATTCCTTTAGACATTTCTACCCCTGCACGTGGGGCTGCTAGACCTCCTGCTTCTATGTCTATCAAGGCCTTTTCCAGGGCTAAAGCAGCTAAATCTTCTAAGGCCTTACCTACCAAAGCTCCCTCACACAGGCCTACCTCTAGTTCCCAGATACTCAGCCTGGCAGAGGATCTTATTTCTTTGATCAGAGGATCCCAACCTCACCCAGACAGGGCCTCTCAACCTCCTCCAGATAAGAGGCCTAGGACTGAACCCCCTGATCCTGTCTCTACAGACTACTCCTCGGATGACTCAGATATTTCAGACCATCAGGAAGGCCCATATTCTCCTTATGAGGATTCTGATGCAGAAGACTGCATTCCTTCTGCTTCTCCTCCTGAAGAATTTTCTTTTGGGGAAACCCTACATTCTATGAGGGAACACTTCCAATGGCAGGGCCAGGATTTTTCAGATTCAAGGAAAAGGCTAAGGACTTTTTTACACTTACCACAGCATAGGCCTTTAGCCATTCCTCCAGTACTATCAGTTGTTGATGATGCATATAATGATGCCAGTACTACCCCTGACTCTCTTCCTCCGGCCCCTGCCAAGCCTGATAGATATTACAGGGTCCCGGACACACACTACCATTTGTATAAGGCTCATGTTGCAGACCCAGAAACCATTTCACAGGGCCCTAAGGGTGTGGCAGCTGCCTCTGCCAAAAACCCTCTTCCCTCTGAAAGGGAATCTAGAGCATTAGAGAGATGGGGTAAAAAGGTTTATACATCTGCTACTCTTTCGGCCAGGGCCTTAAACTGTCAATTTCACATGATTCAGTACCAGGAATTTTTGTTAGACCAGCTAAATAAAAAACTGCCCTCTCCTGAACCTATAGACCGCAAGTCCCTTCAGGATTTGGTACATAACTCTCAGCAGGTCAGTAATCATTTCTTAAAATGTGGCTATGATGCACTGGAAGCTTCCTTTAGATCAGCTATGACTGGAGCAGTGATTCGAAGGCATGCCTGGTTAAAAGAACAATCCTTACCAGACCATGTTAAGTCAAAACTCCTAGATGCTCCTATGGAGAAACAAAGTTTGTTTGGCTCCCCTGCACAGCAGGTTCTAAAGAAAGTGGAAGAAAAAGCAAAATCTGTCCAAACAGTCAAGGATTTTTTACAGGTCCAACCTCCGAGGTTTAGCAGAAATTGGCCTTCGAAGAATTGATCCTTTCCAGACACCTCCAGAGCACAGAGAGGCAGAAATAGACGTCCAAGAGGCAGAGGTCAATCTAGGGGTGCCTACAGGGGACGTCAGTGGCAACCTGCCAACCAGAGAAGTGCTGCCACAGCTGCAACTACAACCACTTCCACAGGACAGACACAATGACTTGGCTCTGATTCCGCCTACCAGAGAACAACTGAAAGCACCCTTGGGCGGAAAGCTAGCCTTATTTTCAGACAACTGGCATTGCATTACAGGAGACAAATGGACTTTACAAACAATAGACAAGGGCTACAGGTTTCACTTCCACACTCTACCAAAAAAGAGAGGAATGCCAAACCTTCCACCAAGCCAAAAAACAGAGGCTCAAAAGCAAATCAACAACTTACTAAGCATGAGAGCTATAGAAAAGGTACCACCTATGGAACAAGGCCAAAGTTTTTACTCCAGGCTTTTCCTTGTACCAAGAAAAGAAAATCAATGGAGACCTATTCTCGACTTGTCCGCACTGAACACATACCTCATTGTTCCAAAATTCAAAATGCTGACCCTCCAGCAACTTCTTCCCATGCTGGGCAAGGAGTCTTGGCTGGTGACTCTAGATCTCAAGGAGGCATACCTGCACGTCCCTGTACGACCAGATTGCAGAAGACACCTCAGATTTCTTGCAGGATCAGAGCATTATCAATTCTCAGCATTGCCCTTTGGCTTATCCACTGCGCCCAGAGTATTTACGAAATGCCTGGCATCAGTAATTGCTCATTGCAGGCTTCAAGGAATTCAAATTTACCCATACCTGGACGACTGCCTAATACAAGCGGACAACAAGACAAAATTAACAAAAGATTTGGAAAATGTCATACAACTGTTGCAAGCCTTGGGATACACAGTCAACATTCAAAAGTCAAGACTAGTACCATCCCAAAGGATAACATTTTTGGGTGCAGAACTGGACACAACAACTCAGATGGCTTTTCTCACAGAAGAAAAACAAAAGCAACTACCAGTCTATTTCATGACATTAACAACACAAACTCAGCTTACTGCAAGGAAAGTCCTGCAAGCACTGGGTTACATGGCATCCTGCATAATATTGATCCCGCATGCCAGGCTGCATATAAGAAAGTTGCAATGGTACCTAAGGAATGTATGGTCTCAACACAAGCACAGTCTAGAAGCCCAGATTCCAATAATTCCATGCCTGAAAAAAGAATTCTTGTGGTGGGCTCAGGCCTGTCAGATGAACAAAGGATTGCCTTTCCACAAACCACATCCAAGCCAGACCATTACCACGGATGCCTCAGATCTAGGCTGGGGGGCGCACATGGAGGACAAGTGTATACAAGGCCTATGGACCCAAGACCAGCTGAATCTACACATAAATCTAAAGGAGATGCTGGCAGTGAAACATGCAATCCAGGCATTCAGACCTTTCCTTCAACAAGGTCACCTGCTGATAAGGACGGACAATACCACAGTCATGTGGTACATCAACAAACAGGGAGGTACACACTCATATCCTCTATGCCGGATGGCAATGGACCTGTGGAGTTTGGCCCTGAATCTCAACATTCAACTACAGGCCAGATTTGTACCAGGAAAAGAAAATTCACTAGCAGACACCTTAAGCAGAACTACCACGGATGCTCACGAATGGATGCTGCATCCAGACAT
Source organism: Protopterus annectens (assembly GCF_019279795.1). Classification (NCBI taxonomy): domain Eukaryota; kingdom Metazoa; phylum Chordata; order Ceratodontiformes; family Protopteridae; genus Protopterus; species Protopterus annectens. The sequence continues at coordinate 1,324,946,083 of NC_056747.1, forward strand.
CTTCAAAACCATAACAAAGAAATGGGGAATGCCAGAGATAGACCTGTTCGCCTCCCCACACAACCACCAATTGAAGAAATTCTGCACAAGAGCATACCACCCACTTGCCTGGAGGGTGGACTCCCTTTCCTTCAGCTGGAAAAACCTGACGGCATATGCATTTCCACCTCTTCCTTTGATGTACAAAGTCCTACTGAAGATCAGAGAGGAACAGCCAAAGGTAATCCTGATAGCTCCAGACTGGCCAAGGCAACATTGGTACCCGCTACTGAGAAGCTTGTCTCGGACACACTCATGGCCTCTACCTCTACGTCCCTTACTTCTAACACAGAAAAACTACAAGACCCTGCATCCAAACTTGAAAACACTGCAGCTAACTGCTTGGAATATTGCACAAAGCAAAATAAACCAGATTTATCTCAGAGGGTTAAGGACATTATCCTGGAGGCACGCAGACCCTCCACAAGGAAAACTTATTCAGCCAAATGGAAAAGATACCTCATTTGGAGTGCAGCAAATTGACAAAATGCCTCATTGGCAAACATAGCACACATCCTGGAATACTTAGCAGAACTGTTCCACAATGGCCTGTCCTACTCCTCCATTAAGATTCATGCATCAGCAATTTCAGCAGAGTACAACATGGATCCTCCTGTCTTCTCTCATCCTCTACTCAGGCAGTTCTTGAGAGGAATCAAAAATGTAAAGCCTCCAAGGAAACCACCTTTACCTACATGGGATCTCAACTTTGTGCTGGAAAAATTAACACTTCCCCCTTTTGAACCAGCAGCAACAGCAGACTTACAGTTCTTATCTTGGAAAACTGCTTTCCTGCTAGCAATCACTTCAGCAAGAAGGGTATCTGAGTTACAGGCATTAATGGCAGTACAGCCTTTCTTATCTTCCATCAGGATAGAGTGTCTCTGAGAACTAATCCTACTTTTATGCCAAAAGTGGTCTCCAGGGTATCATTGAACCAAGCGATTCATTTACCTGCATTCTTCCCCAACCCACAGAACAGGGGGGAAAGACTACTACATACCTTGGATGTGCACAGACAATTACGCTACTATCTGGACAGAACTAAGACCAACAAAAAAACTGACCAGCTTCTGGTAGCATATGCAACAAGAGTGCAAGGAAAAGCAATTTCAAAGCAGACAATCTCAAAATGGATAGGAAATTGCATTAGATTTTGCTACTCTTTTTCATGGAAAGACAACTCCTGAAAATATCAGGCCTCACTCCATAAGAGCTACAGCCACCACTACAGCTTTCCTACGAGGAGTGGCTACCAAAGACATTTTAGAAGCTGCTACTTGGAGCTCCGTGCATACATTTGCCAAGCATTATAATCTTCCTTTATACTCCAGATCCCGAGCAGGTTTTGCAACTGCTGTTTTGCAAGGGATCTTAACTACACCATCTTTATCTTAGTGCCTCCTCCCCCAGTTTGGCTATGGTATTCTACCCATATGTTAGGACTGCAGATGCATCCTTGAACGACATAGTACAGTTTTGTACCTACCATAAATGTAGATGTCCGATAGGTATGCATCTGCAGTCAGGATTACCCACCCTCCTTCCCCTCTGTGGTATTCCTAGGGTACTTACCCCTCTTTAGCTAGCTGGGGGAATCTATTATGGTGTATTTGTTTGTATGTATATATGTATATATATATTGTTTGCTTTCTACTGTTTGGAATTATTTGCATTTATCCAAATTTAGCCTTCCTAGAGGGCACCTGGCATCTGGGGCAAGAAACACTGAGGAAAATGGCGTCGGCTGATGCCTTTATACCCCAGCAGCTATGACGTCGGGTGAAGTGCGACATCAGCCGAGGCCAGACTCAGACTTTGGAATCCGGCCGACCGAAGGGCTGCCTGAGGCAGGACAACCCATATGTTAGGACTGCAGATGCATACCTATCGGACATCTACATTTATGGTAGGTACAAAACTGTACTTTTTGATAACTTGCTCTGAGGGTACCCTTAACTTCTTTTCAGCCTTGTCACTTTCTACTTCAGCTCAGGTACAACCACACTGATAATTTTTTTAATAAATACTGTACATATGAGTACTTTGTACTAATCTACGAAAATTGTCTGATGATGTTTAGTGTGATAGTATCCACCTGGCTACATGCGACTTGACCTCCGCAAACAGACCTAAATAAATAAAATAAGCTAAATAAATGGTAGTAATGCAGAGTACTGCGATTCTGCATTTCCTTAGTTTTTTTTCTCAGAAAATGTGCCAACAGCAGGGTTAAGCTGACCCATTTAATACTGGGTAGAAAGTTCAAGCCTACAACACCACTAACAAATGTGGTAGATACAGAAAAACAGTGAAAATCTTGAAAATTAAGCCAATGTGGGCACCATCTGCAATAAGCAAGTTTAAAATGGGTAGGTTTAAGACCCCTGACTATTTGTAGTGATACTTGCCTGATAATTTAGGGCAGAAAACATGAGTACATGTGCTGGAATGTACTGCAGAGAGACCAACACCAGAACCCAATCTGCATTTCAGACAGGTTTGGTGGGTATCATTAGGTCTCTGGTTCATTTCTTACTTAACGTAAGTTAAGATGGTTTTAGAAGTTGACTGTTCTGTGTATATACCTCTTTACTGTATGTCATGTTTTACAACCATGTAGTAAACCTAAGTCATGCTTGCATCCTCTTTACCTACACAAGTGTAATTATCAAAGTAATAAGTTGATTTAGAAATTGTAATATTAAAGCTTCAGTTTTGGGTTTACAGAGCATAGGTACTTAGGTGGTTATTGGGCTATTGACCTGAAGGCATTTATAAGCCTAATTGTGTGCACCCAATATAACACTAGAGAAACTGAATATAAAGGACCTTGCCTAAACTTTCAGTCTTGGTTAGCAATGACTACCCCGATCTAGGAGGGTCATAGGTGAAATCGTCGGCAGGAATTTATGGTTTTTCATCCAGTCATCCAGGCTATGCTTAAACATGGTCATAGAGGGGCTTTGTTTGATGTGAGTTAGTGGCCTATTCCAGAGGAGTGGTAACCTCCATTATATTAAGCATGTAAAACATTTGTTTGTGTGAATTTCCAAGCCTGTTCGGGATAATATGCAGTTAATGATTTTCCCAGAAAATATATTTTCTTTAGCATTAAAACAGGAGTGCACTGGGGGAGTTTGTTTTCTTTGCACATTAAATGGACTATAATAAACTTCTTATAGGGAAAATGGATTTTTTTCTTGGATATTTGCTGTCAGCAGCAGGTGGTGATCTGTATTAGTTCACCATCTGCTGAGCAGTTCTTGGTACTGCAAGCATCTTCCTCCGAACTCTTGAATCAAAACAGTTAGTTGCTCTATTTTCTGAAATCATTTAAGAAAGGACTGCATCTTTATACACATACGGAACTAAAAGGGAAAACTGGTGGTGAATCCATGTGACTTGTCTGCTGACTTCGTTACTGCATTGTCCAGCTTGCACTCGAACCCAGTGTGGTTTAGGTTATCTGTATGCAAAAGATTAAATATGTTTGTTTACCATGTAGGTTGATTTAGCCCAGTGCTCTTTTAAGCCATTACCCATGTTTAACTGAGCTAATAATAGAAAATCTCACACACACTTGTACAGTTCACGCTGAGCTTACAGTAATAGTAAATTACAGAATCTGTGCCTGTGTATACATAAATAATTTTATTCTTGTTGACTGAGTTAGTTACCTTATGGAAAGCATAGTTAGAATTTTAGAAAAGCAAAGGCATCATTTGATTACTGGCACTAAACTAAACATTTTTACCTGATGATCCATCTATTTCTTAAGAAATTATTCATGTTATGGACAGATCTGGCTACTCTGCCAGGGTTCATATTAGTGGATGTCCTTCTATTCACATGTTGCAGTATTCTATACTCTTGGGGTCGCCTCCTCTTGCTACCAGAATGTCTAGCTAGTCTTCAAAAGTTTGTAGTCACTGCTACGTGAGTGGGACGTCTGACATGGCTAGACTAGCATGGGCCATAAAAGTGATGCCTGCACAAACCAGACCTCAGAACTTTTCTGCCGCCAGTCGAACATCAGCTGTTCCTGTCATAGTGGCCATCAGATCAAGTACCACATCGGGGATCTTTTGTTTTGGGTCATTGCATACTGGTATATGTTCATGTCATCCAGAAAGGGTAAGTGCGAGTACAACCAGCAGATTCCCCACAAAGACACCCATGAGCTTTGTTTCTTTTGTCTGGGACCGTCTCACGACCCTAAGGCCTGCTCTGTTTGCCAGGCCTTCATCCCAAAAACCCTGCATAGCAGATTGCACACTTTAAGCATATACCTAGAGAATCAGCAACTCAAGCATTTAGCATTAGGTATGGAGGAGATGTCCAGTCTGCCTGCCGAGCTACCCAAGAAAAAGGCCAAGACCTCAAGGTCTGAAACCACAGCTGCGCCTCCACCTCACAACATCCCTCCTGTGGCCGGAGTGAGCCTGGTGGGATGTTCGGTTAACGACGATTTGGGTACAGCAGGTACCAATGTGGAAGCTGTAGTACCTGGTGTGGAAGGCACATCCTCGGAGGCCCTGCAGATGTCTGCTTCTGCCACCCTGCAGATGTCTGCTTCTGCTGCTGAGGGAGAATGTAGGCTTGCACCGGCTGACCGGACAGATCCCTCCCCTATCGAGCTGCTGCCCGACTCCAGGCCTACTCTGGCCCAGATGCCTGCTAGGCTTTCTCTGAAAAAGAAAGAAAAGAGGAAGCATACCTCTCCTCCAGCAGAAAGCCAGCCAGATTGGCAGGCTTTCTCGCAAAGCCTCTTTAATGCTTTCATGGCCTTATGGCCTGCTTCTTCTGTACATTCACCAATGAATCCCCCCGGTGTTGAGTCCTAGGCCCCAAGCCTTAGACTCCTCTCAGGTAGAAGAGGAGGAATCCTGTGACTCTTCCTCAGAGGAATCTGTTTCTTATGTTTCCCAACTTCCCTCCCCTCTTGGATATGCCTCCTCCAAGGAAGAATCTGCTGAAGCAGGTTCCCTCGCAGAGGATCTCACCTGTGGTGAGACCATTGCTAAGATGAGGGAGCACTTTAAATGGGATTTATGTGAGGTGACAGAGGTTCAGAAAAGGTACTACGAACTCCTCCAGATGGATTCTCCTGCTCCTTCAGCTCTATCTCTAGTACTGCCAGCCTTTCTTGATTCTTTCAGTACAGCTTCCCCGAACCCAGACTCTCAGACCTCTGCCCCCAGCACACCTGATAGATTCTACAAAGTTCCAGAGGGAGCTAAATTCTTGGTGAAATGCCTTGCAGCTGACCCAGACATAATCTTAGTCTCTGTAGACAAGGCATCCAGACTCCTTCCTTATTCCCTCCTTCCTACTAACAAGGATGGCAAGGCTATGGAACATTTGGGCAAAAAGGTCTGCACATCTTCCACCCTGGCATTCAGGGCTGTCAACTACCAAACCCACATGTCCAAATATGCCTTAGCTCTTTTGGAAAAAGTGTCATAACAGTTGAATGACATTCCTGATTCCCCGGCCAAAGCTCAACTATCCAGCCTCACACTAGACACTCCATTAGGTGCAGCTATGATGCTGTTGAAGCCTCAGCAAGGTCAGCTGCATCAACCTCTGTCTTTGGACAGTATTCGTGGCTAATACTTCAGGCACTACCTGATGACAACAGAGCAAAACTCGTAGATGCACCTTTAGACAACTCAGCTTTTTGGCACCAAAGTAGCAGAGTTATTTAAGACTTTGCAACAAAAGGGGAAGGAGCTACAAGATCTACCTGTTTGTCACACCTGTCCCCAAGTTCCATAGAAATTATCTGTCAAAAACTCAATTTATCAGGAAGCACTCTACTCACCCCCCCCCCCCCCCCCAGCCCTCCAGACCTAGGAAAGCTGCCAGGAAGCAAACCACTCCTGCCAGACCTGCCCAGCCCCCAGCCCAGAAGCCTCAATTTCAAGACTGGACAGGTAGTCTGTGACTACCTGCCACTCTTGAACCCCCCCCCCATCCACTATCACTAAGGCTCTCTCACTGTCTCCTGGTGTGGAGAAACATCACCACAGATAGATGGGTCCTATCACTAATAGAAAACGGTTACTTTATGAGATGGATCACTACTCCATCTGAAAGGGGTATCCCTCAGCCCCTCAAAGAACAGCTACACCTCTTCCAACCAGTTTTGGACAACCTCATGGCCCAGGGTACCATTCCAACCCCTTCCTCAGACAGAAAGGGGAAAAGGATTTTATTCCAGACTCTTCCTAATCCCAAGGAAAGATGGTCCCTAGAGGCCAGTTCTGGACCTCTCCCACCTAAATCTTTTCCTGCAAGTGCCCACCTTTTGGATGCTCCCCTTGCAAACTCTTTTCCCTTAGATCTTGCCTCAGGGGGTTCATGGCCACCTTGGACATCAAGGATGCCTACCTTCACATCCCCATAAGGCCCACTTTCAAGAAATACCTACATTTCTCGGTGGCCTCCCCTCATTATCAATTCTCAGCCTTGCCCTTCAGTCTCTCCACGGCACCAAGGTTCTTCACCAAGTGCCTGGCACCAGTGATGGCTTTCTGCAGGACTCAAGAGATCCAAATCTTCCCTTACCTTGACGACCTACTCATCCAGGCAGATTGCAAAGAATCCATCCTGCTCCACTTAGTCAACCCTCAACCTTCTACAGGGTACTGGGTTTCCAGATAAATTATCCCAAGTCTAACCTGACCCCTGCTCAGGACCAAGTCTTCCTAGGGTGCAACATTTGAACAGATATCATGAAGGCCTTCCTACCACCACAAAAAGTGGAAATGTTAACACAGTACTTGCTCTTGGTCAAGTCAGGCCACAGAACTGACTGCCAGGCAATACCTCAGGCTCCTGGGCCACATGGCTTCAACTATGTCTGTGTTACCATTGGCAAGACTTCACATGAGGAAGTATCAGTGGTACTTGAGATCCATTTGGACTTGGCACTCTCATCCTCCCTTCTTACCCTGACTCAAGACAGAGATTCAGTGGTGGTTGAATCAGATGAGCTACAACCTAGACCTACATCTTCACTCCCCCCAGCCAGTGCAGGAAATGTACACAGATGCCTCATACCAGGGGTGAGGAGCAACTCTGGGCCCCCTAAAAGTCCAGGGCACCTGGTCAGACTCCAACAAATGGGAGCACATCAGTGTAAGAGAGATGAAAGAAATTATTTTGGCCTTGAAGTCCTTTCAGCCCAAACTGAGACAGGGCACTTTAAGACTGTTCACAGACAATACTACAGCTCTGTGGTATGTCAACAAGCAGGGGGTAACAAAATCATACTTGCTATGCAGACTAGATCTCCTAGTATGGGGAGCTGGCCATAAAACAAGGAGCAACACTTCAGGCAGTCTACATCCCTTCAGAACAGAACTCTCAGGGCGACACCTTAAGTAGGTCCATGTCACAGTCCCACGATTGGATGCTCTGCAAGGATGTGTTCATGGACTTAGTCCACAGATGGCGTACACCTCAAATGGATCTGTTTGCCTCCCCCTTGAACAGACAATTTTCATCCTTTTGCACCAGGCTGCCCAGCCCTCTGGCGAGGGCAAAGGACACCTTCTCAATATCTTGGAAGGAAATGTTTCTCTCTGCATTCCCCCCTTCCCTCTTATTCAGAAAGTCCTACTGAAGATTCAGCAGGAAAGACCATAAATCTTGTTGGTGACCCCCTTTTGGCCAAGACAGCACTGGCTCCCCCTCCTTCTGCATTTAGGCAAGGGCAATCACCACAGCTTACCCCATAGAGTGGACCTTCTCACATAGGACAAAGGATCTCTAATCCATCCACAACTCACCCTGTGGTGATAGAATTTTGATCCCTTATAGACACCTATACAATGAGACATGCTCACAGTCCTGCAGGAGGCCAGGAATCCTAATATCAGGATATCTTGTGTATCCAAATGTAAAAGATTCTCCATATGTTTTCTTCAGAGACAGTTGGACCCATTACAGAGCTAAGTCCCTTTGGTACTGTCCTAGCTGTGTGAACTTTTGCAGATAGGAATAGCGTACTCCTCCATCAAGGCTCATCTGTCTGCCATCTCAGCTTGTCTGCCTCTGGAACCCCCTCTGGCTTCCAGACTACCTTCAAAGTTGTTTTTTAAAGAAGTGCTGCATCTCAGCACCCCCCCCCCCACAAAACCCATCCCCCCTCCTTGGGACCTGAATTATCTCTTGGAGCCAGCATCCCAGTCTTCTCTGAAACACTGCACATGGAAAACAGTACTCGTAGTGGCCTTGACTTCAGCTAGAAGAGTGTCTGAGCTACAAGCTCTCCTGGCCACCCCCCCAATTTCACATTTTCCACAAAGACAGGATAATGCTTGGGACCAGTCCATCATTCATGCCCAAGGTGGTCAATGAGCTTTCTTTAAACCAAGCCATCCACCTCCCCACCTTCTTTTCCCACCCACAAAGTGACAGTGAGAGAGTCTTACACTCCTTTGATGTGCACAGACAGCTTAGGCTCTACCTGAACAAGACTAAGTCCTTCACAGGAAGTCTGACCAGTTGTTTGCCTCTTTCCACCCCAGAACCCTGGGGAAGGCTATTACAAAACAGACAATCACAGCCTGGAATTCCAGGGTAATTACATTGTGCTATGTATGCACACCATGGCAAATCATTGGGAGCCAAGGTTAAAGTACACTCCACTAGGGCTATGGCCTCTTCTGGAGCCTTCTTTAAAGGTGTGGCCACCTCTACTATTTTAGAGGCAGCCACTTGTACATCTGTCCACACATTCACTAAGCATTACAAACTAGATCAAATGTGTAGATCCAGGGCTGGGTTCACCAGGACTGCCCTCTATGGATTCGTAGAGAATTCCTCCAAGCCACTACCCTCTTCCTCACAGTGAGCTTTGGCACTCACCCAAGAGTACAGAGTACTGCAACATGCGAATAGGACATAGAATAGTTTTGTAAAATCTTACCATAACCATAGTGGTCCTTCTCTTCCATGTTGCAGTATTTCTTCCCTTCCTCCTGCCGCTCCTGTTAATATACCTCTCCTCTTTGGATGGCGCTGGACTGGCTCCATATGTCCTAGGACTGGGGTGCTCATTTCTGAGGTCTAGTGCATACAGACATCACTTTTATGGCCCCCACTAGTCTAACCATGTCAGATATTCCATGCACCTAGCAGTGACTATAAACATTTGAAGCCTGGCCGGACGTTCGGATAGCAAGAGGAGGGAAACCCCAAGAGTACAGAATACTGCAACATGGAAGAGAGAGACATCTGTGGTTATGTTAAGATTTTACAGAACTATTCTTTCTACGCATATTCCTAGTACTGTCTCTAAGGGATACAGTATTTATCTGTGCAGAAATAACTAAACCATTCATAATATAAACATCAACAGAACATTTTGCTAATGTATATCAAGGATGTTGTAATTCTGGTGTCTGCATTCTGATGCAGCCTTGTGAGAAATGTTACATCAGACTAATAGGATTGTTCCACTATAGATGCTGGAACAGTTGCTGAACATTAGGAATGCTGCATTAACAAGTTTTGTTGCTGAGGTTTGCTTTCTGTGAACTTACTGATTTTAAACTGCTAAGATTTATATTCTATATGACTGTTGAAATCATTTATACTTTAATTTTTCTGATATTATATTACTGAAAGAAGCAAGGTTTAGTATTGCATTTAATACTATGTATCCTAATAGTATGAGCAATGAATTAAATTGTATATAATTATTAAACTGAATGTTTTGTATTTACTGGAAATCTCTTCCTTCCTCCACCCTCCCTTTTCTGTTGATGGATAGTAGACATAGTATTGCTATAAACTAGATGTCTGTAATTACTGTGATTTAACCAAGAAGACCAGATGCACTGAATCGTTTTATTGTGTAAAACTGAGTTTTCTTTCTTTTTTTTTTTGGCTCCAATTTTTTTTTTTTTTTTTTTTTTTTTTTTTTTTTTTTACATAAAAAAGTACTGGGTGATCTGAAGCAATGTAAAGAAGGGCTAAATAGGGTTATATTACAGGAGATGTATTCAGAAAACTGTGTATTTTTTGAAGTTAAATTTACACAAATTACATCACAGCACATTTTTAATAGCGGTCATATTGTTATCATGTTACAGATGTGGTAATGGATCTGTTTTCAACATATGCATGCTGATATATGGTTGCTAGTCCCAACTCTCTAGTTCTGGCAATTCTGAATGTCAAAGTGAAGAAATTCAATGAAGTGCAGGTAAACGGTGGGAGTAACTATGACTGTCTTACGGTAGCCAAATGCCTCGTCATCTAATTAGTGATGCACATGAATGTGTGAATGAGATTCCTACTTGTCCCTACCTACTGTCTAGCGAAACCATAGCCAGGGGAATGGGCTTGGCAGAATCAGCAGGGAAAGAAGACCCTGTTGAGCTTGACTCTAGTCTGGCACTGAAACAATAACCTATATCTTCTCCATTATTTTTCCACAAAATGAAAGTGCTCTGTATGACTGAGTTTGTCCTACTCTCATTTCCCTTAAAGACAGTTTTAACAAGTGTGCGGCTCCAATCATGAGGAATCTTTCTATATTTTATTTGACCTAGTTAAAAAAAAAAAAAAAAAAAAAGTTAATGCAGAAGTATTCACAGGCCATTATTACTAATTCTCTCTCCTCCCAGAGCTTGTTTGGATCCAGTTTGAGTAGTTCTTTTAAAATATAATCTGATTTCAATATCTGAGATTACTAGGCTGTCACTAGGTCAATTTATCACCCACTCTGTGAAGCCAAACTGCTTTGCATATTATTTTGTAAATAATATAATCTGTAGTATAATAACAAGAAATCCACCACTAAAGAATGCTGCCACTCAGTCCACACAATAAATGTCCAAAGAAAGATTAAACCTTTGGCAGCTCACAGCAGGAAATCACTCATGTAAACAAAGCTGGTTGACAGAGTATACGTTTAATAAAAATAGGTAAGCACTTTCACAAATGACATTTGTTTCATCAGACCTTCACTTACACTTCTAAAACAGTCATTATATATACAGTGATAAATTCAAATCAGCCAATCACACATCATGACATCATAGCAACCAACAATAGCTCAAATTAACCCTTGTGCTGCTTGATAAAATAGCATGCTGATCATAAAGAACTAATACAAGTAAAAACTGTCTTTTGGCTTTTCCCGGTTAGGGGTCGCCACAGCAGAACTCCGGTCCGCTAATGATTGGCAGTAGATTTTTACGTGCTGGCTTGCTGGGCCTAACGCACAACCTTCAATGAAGGAACGCCCATTCACGCCTGTCAATACACAGAAGACTCTCTGAGAATCAAACGTGCAATGTCTGTGAGGCGACAACGCTACCGCAGCACCACCGCCACATTATTAAAAGTACGATGTAAAATCTTTCTCCAACTTGTATATCAAACCATATATACATATCTGTTGATGAAAGATGTGCAAATAATGCTAATACTTTAATATTTATTTCTTCAATTTTCTGTTCTTCAATTTCAAAGTGATTGCTATGTGATCATTAAGACCCTTTCCCAAATGGGCTCTGAGCTTAATGATCCACTTAAGTTCCTTTTCCTCAGTGACATTAGAAATGTTACCCAGCCTGATGGCATCTTACTATTATATTTTAGAGATGGGACCTGAGCATCAGTTTAGATTTAGTGTTCTAGAAAATAGTTAAAGATGACAAAGTGGTGAAAGCGCTTAACTTAGACTGTTCTTGTGAAGTGGAATAAAATTTCTTGGATTTTCCAGTGGCCTGTAGTGTTTCAGTTTTGGAAATGCGTTCAGTAATAACGCAAACGTGCATGTAACCGCCATTGTCACACGTCTACTTGGTGTGACTTAGAGACATATTAATGACTGTTAATGCTGTGCCCCATAAAACTATGGCATCATTTGAAGGGCATTAAAACTGATCCAAATATTACAATCAGTAGCTGAATAATCTTTCAAGATACTGAGCAGGGTGACAAAAAAGCAATACATCAGTAATTAAGTAATGCCAGGAGTGCCATTTCTGGAGTCTTAAGCTTACTTGTTCCTATCCTGGTTTTATTACTTGTTGCATGGTATAGTGGCTTGAGGCTCTGTTTGACCAGGGGTAGGTGGATGTCATACAGCTTTTAGAATTTGGGTTTGTGTAAAACTTCTGATTTGTGTTGTACATTTCAGCATAGGAGATCCATGGTTTGCTGGATGCTTAAATAGGGTAGCCAGTTATTTACAATTCTTTCCAGGCTTGTTAGTTGTTGCTGAAGCACCTAACAAGGGTAGAAAACGCTGAGAGGAGAAAGGAGCCACTTTTGAGATTTTAAGTATTTTCTTCTGCTTTTTTTTTAAGAATTACTGCTTTGCCGTCTACTTTTCGGCATTTTCCAGCTTGCTAAAGTTTATATCTGTATTGGAAACCGTATTTAGAACAAATCTAGAGCCTGTTTACTGCATTTCCTGTGCTGCACTTAATTTAAAATTGTTTTTTTCTCTTAAAACTGCATTTTACCTGACTTTGGCCTAGCACTCAAGTGTGGGGTCATTTATTGCACTGTTGTGATTATTTTGCTACTTGTGTATCTCTGCTACCTTTAAACTAAAACAAAAAAAAAAAAAAACTAAAAAAATCTTGCTTTTTTCCCACTTTCTGAAGTTTAAGAAAGTTCAGTTACAGATTTGCTGTTCTGAACTGTTTGTAAGTTTCTTGGAGGCCAGTGCTTACTTGGACTAAAGAGAAGTCTCTGTGTTCACCAGTGGCAGTGGTTAACACTGAACAGCCTGTCTGTCCCTGTAGGAGTGGTTACTGCCTAGAAGCTGTAGTTTTATTGGTCATTTTGGGTCAATTCTAAACTCCTTGATTCTATCTCTTAAAACCCTGCAACCCTCTTTTAGCACGGTCTTGCGCACAGAGCAACGCCGCTTAAACAAGCTTGAACTATTCCCAGCTCCACAAAGTCTACACTTCACTTTTTCCCTTAGAACTGCTCTAAATCTCAAATTAAGCACTCTATTCTCATTCTAAAGCCCTGCACTTGCTCGTATAAGTAATCTCATAGGTAAACACTAATAAACTTAAGCACTACATCCTCTTATACTCCTTCAAAGCCCTTGCTCCCTATTGGTTCTTTCTGATCAGTCAATAAGTAGTTCCCTATATTATTCAGGCATGTCCAAAGGTCAGTTTCGAATTTACTCTCCGGTCCAGCTGGTGAATCTGGAAATCTTGAGGCAATGTTACAACTGCTTTATGTATACAGACCATCCTCTCCTCCTCCCAACAAGCTCAAATATATGTGAGAGATGCAACTATATAGCCAAACTGGAGGCTAAGCTCTCTCAACCCAGTACTGGCACTTTCTTTCTTTTTGGTTACCCTGGATGTTACTAGTCTCTTTACAGTAATACCGAATGAAGAAGGGATAGAAAGGGTTTATAATTATTTAACCACACACTCAGCTTTTGATACAAAAACGATTGATTTAATAGCTTTGTTTTTGGAAACAGTTTTATGCAACAATGTATTTATGTTCGAAGACACTTTATATTTACAAAGAGATGGCGTAGCTATGGGTACTTCTTGTGCTAATAGCTACGCCAATCTCGTTATGGCTAACTGGGAGGAAGAAAAACTATTTCCACCTGAAAGTTACAAACAGAATGTAGGTTTTTATAAGAGATTTGTGGATGATTTGTTTTTGATTTGGAATGGGGATGAACCATCATTACTTGAATTTTCCTTGCAGTTAAATACTTTGACAAGTTATCTTAATTTTACCATGAATTACTCCACACAGAATATCTCTTTTCTTGATGTCAACATAGAAAGATTAAATAGTGGGCTAGTGAATAGTGGTGTACATAGAAAAGCTTGTTTTCGGAATACATTGTTGCACAGAGGGAGTATGCACCCTCATTATGTCTTTAGGAACGTTGTGAAGGGTCAATCTATTTATTTAGTTTTATATATTATAGTTTCTAATGTTCAATGTGGCATTTTGGGTATTTACTTAGAACGTGATAAATTAGATAGTTGGCTATAGGGTTATTAGAATGTTTGAGACGCATGTCTTAGCCCGTTTTACATAACATAAGAATAAAGCTATAGGGAGTAATATTACAACATATTTTAACATTGTTTTACTAACATCCTCTCAGGGTATGTAAATGTTTTTATTTTAGTGCACTGTGGAGAATGTTAGTTGTATATTGTAAGTGTGGCTAGGTTTATTATTATATTGAGCATATAGTTCGATTGTTTTTTAGTAAGTCACATTTGAATTGTATATATTTTTTATGCATTTTATGTTGCAGTTTGGTAATTACTTGATTAGCAGGAAATGATGTAATTAATTTAGTTTGGGTAATGAATACTATTTAAACCAATTTTATCTCTATGACTTTTCAAGGTCTGATGAAGCCTATATGGTGAAAGCGCTTACCGTTTTTGATATTAAAGGTGTTTTTATACTACGGACTTTTGTCTTTGCCTTTGCTTTTTGAACATTTTGGGACTGTTGTAGAGAATTTTTTGAGGACACATAGAACTGCCGTGTTAGACCTGTGGATGCTAATAGTATCTGTTTTTCTTATATTACCAGTTTGGTGAACCAGTATTCGCGATATTGCACTTTTGTTTAAATGCACTTTTGTGTAAATGGGGTCGTACTTTTATTTTTTGAAAGAATGAGCTTTCGGCAAAGAAAAGTAGACCCGGTATAAAATATGCACATACTGTTCTACTGCACTATGCCCCTTCTGAGAGATAAAACTACCTCTGACTGTGAGAGAATTGCACAAATGTAATGGCAACATTGTTCTTTTGCACACGATACTCACATTTTTTATATTTCTAATTTCTCACTGAACAGAAAACAAGCAGCCACATCACCCAATTTCAACTTGCTGCTGTTAGGCATATATAAGAAGCCGTATCACTTTTTGTTGAACTGTGGGCATGTAATAACCCTGTACATGCATTAGTAGCATGTCTTTTCAGCCCCTTCCCCTAAAAGATATCCACCTTCTGTATACACCTTTGATGTTTGATTATAAGGAAAATGAAAGAAACAGTGACTGCAATTTCTTTCAACCTCTTGTTCTTGGATACAAGTTATATCAATAATTGCTTTCCATGAGCCACATAACTGTCCTTGGATTTCATCTGCAGACTGACCCCCCCCCCCCCAAACAGATGGGAGTTGATTGCCAGCAGTGACCATGTGTGATTACCAAAAGTGGTCAAAATACAGCTGCATTAACATATTTCCACTTGCTGCTATATGGCATCTCTCCCCACATTGACTGGCCATAAATAATAAATAAATTGCATTGCACTGTGGGCATTGTATACTGTTACCACTGTCCAGAGATCTGGTTTCATGACGGAAAAAAGTGAAAGGTGACAAATACAGTAATATAATTCATCTTGTGTTTTCAGACACATTGTTGTTCTACCCCTTCTCCCAGCAAAGCCCCAGCAGCTATCACTTTGCTATGATCAGACTGTCTTTTTTCATTTATTGGCTGCCTTGCTACACAGACAACCACTTCTGGCAATCAAAATATCAAAAATAGTCACAAAAGTGGTTAAATACAGCTGTCTTACTTCAAAAGTTACATTTTATGTACTTTGTGCACCTCGTACTTCAAACCCTTGAAATAAGTTATTTATCTGTAAAATGTAACGCAGTGAACAGGCTTATGATGGTGTGTTATGATGCATGTCTGTGGCTTATTTTAAAAATTATATAATTACGGTTTCTGTATTTTATCGATCTAGTTTAATTTTATTTATTTATTTTTATTTTATTTTGCTTTAGTTTACTGAGCTTGTCTGAATAGGTTTAGTCAAAAAACTTTTCAGAGGACGCCACAGAGAGAGAGGGAGTGAAAACTCCCAACATATTGCAGACATTTAGACATTCAGTAATATACATAGGTTCATAGATTAGTACTAGGCTAACTGCCCTTGTGAGCCATTTTAAGCTTTGCCAGTTATCCCTTGTGAGACTCAAACCCTTTACCTTGTGTTTGTAAGGCAAGCACCTTAACCATTAGGCCACATGAACAGCCATTAAATATATTTTGAGTATTGCACATACATTTGACAATTAGATTACATTTATATGAATGCAGAGGCAGCTATTATGTATTGGTATTTTAGGTAACCTGTACTTAGCAGTAGATGAAACACCTGAGTTAAAATACTTGTAACTTAAGTACTGTAGTCAAGACTGGGTGCTAAATGTTATTGAACATATCCCAGTGCTGGGTGCTAAATGTTATTGAACATATACCCAGTGATGTCTTTTGAGGTGTTTGTCTTCAAATATAAAGCTATATGTAGCAAAATGTCTATTATTGTTGTTATTGCATTTGCAGGCAGGAATTTTGCCATTTTATAGCTATCGTGGGATTGGCAATTGTAGAATTTAAGTGGAAATTTGATAAGATACTGATTAACCTTAAACTTAAAATCAATTAAAAAAACCTGTAATAGTATATTGTAGGAGGATACAGCTGTGACTCCTGTTCTTTAACTGTTCACTTCCCTGACAGACGTAGTTAGCAGCTGAATGTTAGTAGTGTACAAACCTACTAGTAAGAAAAAAAAAAAAACACTAATAATAAAATCTTGGAGCCCTACTAGGATCATTAGGAGACCAAATGCTTTAAAAAAAGTCCAAAACATTGTAAGAAGCACCAGAATAAGTGGGTCTATATTACGTTGCTGAAATGTAATTTTGGTGAACACCTCTACATCGACACCTAATCGGCAAAATGATTCGCTGAATTTAATCAGGGCAAGGAAATACTTGCCCTCAGCATGACATACCAACATCTCCATGGAATCCCCCCCCCCAACTATATATACCAACGCCAAGATTGCACTACATCGGAGAAAAGGCAAAGTTCTGTTGTTGGCCAACTACATCTTTGCCCCAATTACATTCAGCGAATCGCTTAGCTGATTAGGTGTAGATGTAGAGGTGTTCACCAAAATTGTATTTCTGCGACATAATATAGCCCTGAATAAGCTGATAAATTGCTGTGATTTCCAGTGTTTATTCAGGCCTCTGTATGGGTGGGGGAAGTCATAGACAGTTTATGCCCATCACCCCATCCCAGCCAAATACCTTACTAGCTTGGATTCATTTACACCTTGCTTCCTTCTCCCCTCCCCATTAGCCAGTTGTAGTCAGTTGTGTGCCTATAAATGCATCAAAGTGATAACCATTATACCACTCTTTTGTACACCTTCAGCTGTGTTAAAAACAACTACTTTGTCTACTTTTAAATTTAGTCTAGCCAGATACTTGCTTCTTGATGACAAAATATTCTCATATATATGCCTTTATACCATTTTTCTTCTAACATCTGAAAATGTTTCCTATTTTATCATAGAATACTGTATCTAAAGTCCATTGCACGCCGTTATAAAAGATTAATAAAACCTGTTCTTCTCAGCACCATAAGAACTGCTATTATGGCTACTATGCAAAAAAAAAAAAAAAGGGATACTGATGTCTATAGGTAGACATCCCAGACTACGTCTGTTGCTGCCATTAATGTTGTATGTAGTACTCCAAATATGGTCTAGGAAAACGTAATATACGCATCTCATATAAAAAAGTGGGATGTAACATATGGGGTGTTCAACTTTTAAACACGAATGCATAACTACAGAGAATTTGTCATGTGCTATACAATTTTTTTTCTAGAAATGTCTCTCTGAATAAACACCTCTTGAAGGCTAGAATCTAGTTCAGTGACTGTATTGATTGCTGAATATCTTAACAAGCCACTATATGCTATACTCCAAAGGTTCTTAAGCCAGACCCCTACTCAAATTCTATATACCTTACACACCTTTCAATATTTCCTAAATTCCATACTATGCAGCTCTTTGCTTCCTAGATCTTTTTTTTTTCTTTTTCCTCTTATTCCTTTTTTTAAACCCTACCATGGACCCGCTTAGGCTTTGGGCTGTTCTCCCAGTTGCCATGCCCATAGAACTTTGGATCCCTCCCTCTTTCCTATAAGGCTGTGACCAACATAACCCTACTGGTGGACTTCCCAAATTATCAGAGTCAGCCTTTTGTGTACTCACATTTTACTCTGGGAGAACAAGTGCTCCCTTTATGGGGTACAGGATACAGCACCAGAAGCTGTCATGTACAAGGTGGCTGGTTAGCTGGCTCACAGGATACAGCACCAGAAGCTGTCGTATACAAAGTGGTCAGTTAGCTGGGTCTAGTCCTATCGTATACAAAGTGGCCAGTTAGCTGGGTCTAGTCCTGTTCCTCCTAGTCTGTTGATGTGTGTAGTTCAGCTGGGAGGGCAGTGAGGACTGGCTTGGTGTTGCACTCATCCAAGCCCTTAGATAGGTGTACCTTCTAGTCTTGCTATGTATCCATTCTGCTGACCTGTCAGACTGAGAGCTGGCTCCCACTACAGGTCAGTGAGATCTCTGCCCAGTATCCTCCAGTCCACCCAAGGATAGGCAATACTCATCCTAATTGAACGTAGGTCATCTGACTCTTATTCGGGTCCCCCTTTCTTATTCATGTCTCTCCTTGCTTATCTTACTACTACTGTTCAGTAATTCTTTGTAATCCTTCCTTGTATTTTCCTAGTCTTGTGACTAATTATTCCTTGATTGGTTTCCTCTTCCATTATTTTTATTTATTTATTTTATTTTACATTTGTTTAACGGGATAAGCCAAATGGACATGGGTCCTTTTTCAGTGGAGCTCCACATTTACTTAATAAATCATAGTACAATGTACAATAATAAATGACAAAAATAAAAAAAATAATAAATGAATGACAAATTCAAAAAAATAATGCAGAGAAATAGCAAGTAGTACAAAATAATACCAGAGAATACAATGCTATACAAAGAAAGCGAAAGAGTATAATAACATGAAGAGGTAGTAGTACGCATGCAACCAAGGTGTGTAAAAATATTTCATAGTTTGGAAAATATCTGTTGTTTTAATTCATTTGTCATGTATTGATCAGTGATATAAGCTGACAGTGGAGATGGAGAGGGTGTGTAAAAAAATACAGTTGGAGATAAACAGAATACATAAATCTTTATGCAGGACTGACTGAGCTTGAGTGCAATACAGTAGCTAGTTCCAGTTTCAAATCCTGGGGAAGACATTTGAAAGTGGTTATTAGCTACTGATGAAAGAAGGCTGGGCTATCATGTAGGGTTACAGAGACAGGAGTTTGTAAGATGAGTAGCTTTTTGAATTGTGGGATAGAGCTGTTGGAAATAAGAGGACTTGAAAGTTTATTCCATAATTTGTAAATGTAGTGTGAAAATAATTCACTGGCTGCGTTGTTTGCTTTGGAGACCTGTAGGAGGGATTTGTTGGATGAGCGGAGATGCCTAGAGGAGTTGTATGGCTGTAGCAAGTTTTGAAGAACTGGAGTTTTATCTGGGTGATGGAGGATTTTGTGAGCAAAGGTAAGTTGATTAAAGTGCATTAATTCTGGAGGTTCAAGCCAGTTTAGTTGTCTAAGTGATGTGCAGTGATGGGATCTATATGAAGCACCAGTTGCAAATTTGGCTGTCTTATTGTAGCAAGATTCAAGTTTGGCAAGGTCTGTTTTGTGGAGGTTGGTTAGTACTGCGGAAGTATATAAGAGAGTAGATAGGAGGTGAGTTTGGGCAATAGTGGAAGAGACAGAGTTTCTTGGGGACATTTTTAATGGTTTGGGCAATATGTGTATCGAATTGCAGGTTATTGTCTATTTCAACACCTAGCAGTTTTGTGTGGGTTGAGGGGGTAATGATGGTTTTGTTTTTGGATAAGATTCTGAAAGTTGGGGGTGTTGACTTGAGAGGAGGGGGTTGCCTGTATGAAGAATGAGAAGTTTTGTTTTGTTTGGATTAAGGATGAGGTGGGATTTTGTGAGCCACTTTTCAGCCAGTAGGAAAGATTCCTGTTTTATTCCTATTATTTGAACATTCTATGTAGTCCTGAGTATTCTGGTATGTTTTGTCCTTATTATTCTTCAAAGGATTGTACTGAACAACTCCAAGGTGATTCTGCACTATCTTGCAGTTTCCTGCACTCAGTTGCACTTCCCTACTGTGTGTGTGTGTGTGTGTGTGTGTGTGTGTGTGTGTGTGTGTGTGTGTGTGTGTGTGTGTGTGTCTATATATGTAGATATAGATAGATATATATAGATATAGTTAGAAGGGTCCCTGTCACATGGTCGACTTTTCAAAAAGTCAACTTTATATGGCCGAGACCATATGATCGACTTTCAAAAATCCGACCATGGGGAACCGCTATCTCTGTACAGTGCGGAATGGAAAATTTCCTTCTTACGCACTGTAGTGCGATATCGAAGTTGGTATATTTAAGTTATGGGGGGGTGGAGCCCCCCACGGGGGGGGTGCAGTAGGGCTTGTCCCCCTGCTAACAGCTGAAAGGTAAGTATTTGTTGTGTGTTTTTTTACATGGTTGGCTTTTCAATAGTCGATCATATGCTCTCGGCTATATGAAAGTCGACTTTCTGAAGAGTCGACCATGTAAAGTAGACCCAGTTAGATATATATAGATATAGGTAGATATATATATATATATATATATATATATATATATATATATATATATATATGGATAGATATAGATATTTTATATATATATATATATATATATATATATATATATATATATATATAAATATTTAATATATTTGTGTGTGTTGGTACATGTGTGTCTGACATTGTCTTGTTTTGTGGTAACATTAAGGAAAGTGTGTTAAGGTACAGGGTTAGGGTTAGCTCGCATTACTAAGGCGGTGGATCTGAACGAACACAACTCTGATATCTACTTTGAGGCCTCTATAAACCATCACATAAGTAATGGATGTCTCTCAAGCTGAACCCCTCCAACCACTGGTCAGTATTCATGAGCTTTGGTATCCAGCTGCCATATTATTGTATCCATTAGTGAGGGTGGTGTTGCCCATAAGGGCAAAGACTTGAGGGATCAGCTGTTACAGGACTGAGGTCTGATTCTCACATCTCAAGGACAAGGCTGCTAAGATGGTTGCTACTTCTAGTTTAGTGTCAAACAGTCCAGACAAAAATGGACATCTCCTAGCTTGCCACAGTATATACTGGACAGGCCTTTACCCCATCTACCAGGCTCCCTGCTAAGATCTCGTGAGGCTAGCCCCAGATTTTGTGGTTTTCTTGAAGATTCTGCAACCTTCCTGTGAGCAGTCATCAGTGTCAGAGGTCTCCTATGAGGAATGATTAACCCCCTGAGAACTCTTGACTTATCTGACACATAATTAGACAAAGTAGCCTATACTAACCAAGTTTTCTGTACCTCTGTGCATCCCTGTCACTGAGAACACACTATACTGTGCTTTTCCATCAGAGCAGCATCCTTAAATGAGACATCCTCTGAGAATGCGTGATTAATTGAAATAGGAGGTTAAAGCATTAGCTCTGGTCCAGGTATGATACCAAGAGCTTTCTGGGCTTGTCTCATTTTAAGCCCTTAGCAGTTCTTCCATTCATTGAAGCTTGGGGGGATGCCTTTTTAAGTACAGTTTGCAGCCTTTTTCCCACCCCCTGGAAGCCCAACTGCTTTACAGGGTTGGTAATCCCTCGGCTTATAAAAACCCTATTGTGAATGTGTGGTGTCCATGAATTCCACCAGGGGAACAGCTGTGGCTACCTACAACCATGAATATACTTTCCAGTTACTACTGATTTGGGAAGAAAATCCATCTCTGTTGTTCTCTCATAGGGAGTTTTTTTTACTGCATCTTACAGAAATATTTACTGCAGCTGTTTGCTAGTAAGAATTACACCATATCCGGTTTTAAATTGTCATTTAGCAAATGGACTGCTTTATATTATGTTGCATACTCTAGACATGATTTTCTCTGTTAAACAACTACAAGAAAAGTGCGGGGAGCAGAACAAACCTCTGTATATTGCCATTATTGATCAGACCAAGGCATTCAAATTCATCAGTAGGAAAGGTCTAGGTCTGTTTACAATTCTGGCAGAGATTGGCTGCCCTCCAGTACTGCTTAGTATCATCAGGGCCTCCCATGAAGTAATGAAGAAGACCATCATGTATGACAGATCCACAGCTGAACCTTTTGAGATTTTCAGTGGAGTAAAGGAGGGGTGTGTACAGGCTCTAACATTGTTTGGTATCTTCTTTTCAGTTCTTTTGAAATTTTGCTTTTGGAACAGCTACAGAGGGCAACCTTCTCTGAACCAGAATGGATGACAACCTCTTTAAACTTTGAAGACCAGGGTGCTTAGGAAGCATTTATGGGAATTCCTGTTAGCTGATGATGCAACTGTTGTGGTTCACACTCAGCAAGAACTTCAGTCACTCGTGACTCACTTTGTGGATGCATGTATGGACTTTGGCATCATGATCATCTCAAAGAGGACCCAGGTGATTGGTCAAAATGTGGGCAGTGAGCCATCAATTATGGTGAGTGACTATGAGCTGGAGGGTGTCCATGAGTTCATGTACCTAGACTCTACAATCTCTGACAACTTGTCACTTGACAAGCGAGATTAACAAGCGCACTGGAAAAAGTAGTCACAAAGTTTTTTCCAGGCTGACAAAGAGTATGGGCTAATAATGAGATCACTGTGCACACTAAGGTGCAGATTTACACAGCCTGCATTTTGAGCACAGTATGTTGGTGGTCAAGCTGTGGTGGTGGTGCTGCAGTAGCGTTGTCACCTCACAGTAAGACGTTGTCCTGTTCGATTCTCAGCTAAAGCGTCTTCTGTGAGAAGACATGCGTGAATGGGTGTACCTTTGTTGAAGGTTGTGTGTCAGAGCTGGCAACTCGGTAAGTAAAAATCTACTGCTAATCATTAGCGGACCGGAGTTCTTCTGTGGTGACCCCTAACCAGGAAAAGCCGAAAGATACAACAACAACATCAACTGTATGTTGGTGAAACATGGACTCTCCGCTCAAAACAGGAGTGGTTCAATGTATTCCATATGCACTGCCTTAGGCACGTATTTGGTATCTCATGGTAGGACAAGATCCCCAACAGCACAGTAAGAGGACAGACACCACCTCCATGTTCACTCTCCTGAAATAGAGAGGCGTACGTTGGTTGGGTCATGTCTCATGCATGATCGATGGCCAAATACCAAAAACCTCCTTTTGGGAGAGCTGAAGTCTGGAAAGAGGCTGAAAGGGCGACTCAAATTGCTCTTCAAGGACATATGTAAGGGTGACCTCAGTGCTCTGTCCATAAGCATGAACAACTGGTATTTTCTCGCCTCTGAAAAGATTGCCTGAAAACAGGACGTGAAGGAAGCTCTCACTATATATGAAACCACCTTGGCAAGGAGAGCAGAGGATAATAGATTCCTCAGAAAGATCCATGCCCATGATACCAGACCATACTGCCTACCCCTGCCCAGATTGTGGAAAGGACTGCCACTCCTGGATTGGATTGCACAGCCACAGAAGATGCTTGCTCAAATCAATCCAATAGAGGCACAAAGCCATGATTCTTTGGGACCAAAGGATGCCTACTACTCTATATTCTTTTGCTAAAAAATATTGTTAATATAATTTTTAACTTCATGTGGTTGAATGCTAATATTTTAATCTGTACATTTTATTTTTCTGAAGTTTTCTGATGGAAGGTTTAGGATAACTGCTTATGCTCGCCGGACTACAGGTGAGGAGGAGTCTGGGAGCACATTTTGTGGCCAAGAAGGGAAATCCAAGGTATTCGTAATCTTAAACAAGGGCATGGCCAGGTTATTTATTATAAGAGATATGCAGTCGGAAGGAACGAGAGGAGTAACTTTTATTTAGGAAACATATTACATGTAGTCAGAGGTCTGTAGTAATGAGGGGAAATTGATCATGTGGCATAGCAGGATAAAAAGATCTTATTGAAAAACCTGGCAACATTAAGCTTTTTATCAATGAGTTGGACAAACTCAAATCAGGAGGGGATTCCAACGTGCAGCTGAATTCAAGGAAGGAT
This sequence comes from Protopterus annectens, assembly GCF_019279795.1. NCBI lineage: Eukaryota > Metazoa > Chordata > Ceratodontiformes > Protopteridae > Protopterus > Protopterus annectens. The sequence goes on from NC_056747.1 coordinate 1,324,970,139, forward strand.
GTGAACTTTGTTAAACAAGAATAACATAAATATGCTTTGGGCATACTCTGAGAAGATATGCTGAAGACGACTAGGTGGATTCATTGAGGGAGAAGAGCAGTCGGATCAGGCAGTTACACATATAAGAAATGTCATACAATCTAGTAGATTAGACATGTGTTTAAAGATGGTGGTTAAGGAATGTGATCAGTGATACTGCACCTGGTTACTATCACCTGTTCTAGTGCCCACCATCAACCTTTAGTTGAGGAGCAAAAAAAAAACCTCTTCTCTTCTACCTGCTACAGTTTATGCTACACATGGACTGCTGCAGTTTGTTGTTTGGCTTTTTGGCTTGTCCCAGTGAGGGGTCGCCACAGCGGAACTCCAGTCCGCTAATAATTGGCAGTTGATTTTTATGGAGCTGAGTTGCCAGCCCGACGCCCAACCTTCAATGAAGGTATGGCCATTCACGCATGTTTCTTGGAGGCCACTCGACTGCGGGGAGAACATGCAGACTCCACACAGAAGGCACGCCAGTCAAGAATTGAACAGGAGAACCTCTTGCTGTGAGGCAACAACGCTGCCGCTGTACCACTGCAGCTACATGGACTGCTGCAGTGCTTCAGTTAAATGCTCCATCACCATTCATGGTTGAAGACCAGTAATGCACTGAAGTCCAAATGCAATCCATCAATCAGTTCCCCGAACACTTTGCACCTGACTGCCTTTGCTGCACCCTAGCTATGCCTTTGACTAATTTATCAGATTAAAAAATTAATGAAGATGGGCTCATTGCAAATAGAAAAAAACAGAAAATGTCTTTAAAAGAAGTTGTGGAAGAAAACATTAAGTACTTTGACAATACATGATTTGGCAGGATGCTATAAAAATGATTATGAGAGCAAAATAATGACTGATAAATACAAAGCAAGAAAGTGAAATGAAAACTCAAAGAAATAGTTTACATTTTGAAAGATACAAGGAAAGTTAGATGATATGCTATAAAAGGAAGATGATCCAATCTCATTGATAATCTGATCCTAACAAAAGTAGAAGTAGCTGCTTAATTTGGTGGAAACTGAGAAAAATGACTGCCAAATATTTAGCATGGACATGTAAGAAAAGGAAATGTGAGTGCCACCCACAAGGTATTCTGATGGTGAAAGTTTTTTTTCAGTGCATAAAACTGAACAAGAGTTAAAAAAACGACAGTCTTTCTGATGGTTCATGAGTTATGTTCAAAATATTACTGGATTAGATTATGCAAAATGTTTCATCTCTTGTAGATGTGATAAAACTACAGCGGAAGTAAAAATGGTTGTTAAGCAATACATAGTAATATCGAGGCCTAGATGTTTATTAGTCAAACTGATTAGTAGTAGAGATTAAAAGTATTTAATTGTACTTTTAATTAAATGGCTGGAATAATACCTCAAACAGCACTGTAGATCTAGTAAAAATCTATAGGCCAATTTCATTAAAGATGGATATTAACACATATCAACATTCCTGTAAGAATACTAATGGACTAGAGATGATTTAATGTAAACTGATTCATAAAGGACATTTATATGTATTAGAGGTAGATAATTGGGTGGACTCTGCATTCAAACTGAAAAGGGGAAACTAATGATTCTCAAGTAGACATTATTTTATTTAACCATTAGACAAGTATTTCATATAATCATCTGGGAATTGAAGCTAAGTTTGAAACTTTGTTGGCACTTTTCTGAATTTTGGTTAGATGTGAGTGTATAAACATTTAGTAGGGGTAGTAAACAAAGTTGTCCATTTTCTCCTTATTTATGTGTACTAACTATTGAAGAGCTTGCTATAAATGCTGGGAAAAGAACTAATGCTAGCTTTTCAAAAAGGAAAAGGTAGGCTTTGATTTGGATTATTAACTGAACGTTGCATTCTGATGACAGAAAAGGTAGACAAAATTCTATCAAGAGTGTTAAAACACTTTGGAGAGTATTTAGGTTTAAACTGTTAAAAAAGTAATTACTGAAACATCTTCTTTTTCATGTTTTAGTAACTGATAAGATAACTGAGAAAACTAATAATTTATTTGGGTTTAATAATGGGAAAGGACCTTCAAGATACAATTGGCAAAACATTCAGAAACATAAAAACAAACTTGTAAGCCTTTTGCAAGACAAAAGTTTAAAATTAGTAGCCTATCAGGAAAATTCATGCTTTTGAGGTTATAATTTCATCATTTAATTTGTATCTGATGACGCATTTACCCATTCTACATGGTAAGGATGAAATAGTTAAAATACTGGGCAAGATCTGGAAATATGTAGAAATTCGAATGGAGAAAAAATAGCTCTCAAGGGGCTAATTATAACAGGGAGGATGAGGGGTGCAACATTATCCAACTGCATAGATGCTGTGTTGTGCAATGGATTCACTTATGTAAAACAGATTTCCTTCATTGCAATGTCTTAAATGGAGCCAGATTGATAAACTCTAATTTAGCAGGGGTAAATTGGAGCTTGTGGTTAAGAAAAGAGAAAATATATACTAGGAAATAAAGTGCAAAAGTAAATTGATAGCTGCCTCTTGAAAGAAATGGAAGAATGTTGGAAAAGGCAGCTGTGCAACAATTTATACCTGTATACCGGAAAAATACAAATATTTATGAATTATTTAATGAATGGAAATTTAGTGTGAAAATTGCAGCTTGGTGAATGTAAGGGACATATTTTGTTCCTTTAAAAATAAATAAATAATTAGGAGAAGGGCTTTTGCCAGCATGAATAGCTTCTATAATTTATTTTTATTTAACATTTAACTGGGCTAGTCTGGTTGGGCAGAGTGCCCTTTTTCAGCAGGGACCCGAGGCGAAAAGCTCCATTACATAAAAGTTAGAAATACAGAGAGTCTTAAACATTTGGAGGAATAATTTTTTTCTTATACATAGCTAGAACCAAAAACATCATACAATATTTGAGTAATATATAGTTATAGCAAAGAAACAAAATACAATAATTATAATGAAATGGATTAAAGGGAAGTTATGGCACACACAAATCAGGTTAGGAATCCTATCATTATTAAGAATGCAAATTTCAAAAAATGTAATTATCCTATGCCCATGTTTTTTGATTGCGGTAGAATACATTTGGGAAAAGACACGCAACACGAGTCACTGTGTTTTTTTTTCCCCAAAAACATTTCATGGAGTTTCTGCATTTTAGGCAGGGGTGGTGATACATAGGTCTCTAGTAATGCACAGGAAGTACGTAGGTTTTTTTTTTTTATATGTGGGTATGCTGGATTTAACCAGTTGGTGGAAAACAACATGACAATGCACACAAAGGAACTTTGATATTACCACAGTGAAGTTAATTGGAAGAATCTTGAAAGTAAACAAAATGAAAGGACTGAAACGCTAGCTTTCACCAGGCTGGACAGAAAACCTAAAATACTGTATTCTGGATTCAGACTAATCTAATAGTCACAAGACTACTTCCGATAGATACAACAAACAAACATGAACAATTGTTTTTATTTTAGAAAATGTTAAATAAAATCCTTGGACATGCTGCTAAAACGCTGTACTCATTTAGATTATACATGCTATCCTCTGATATGTATCTGTGTGTTGGTGGGGCAGACTTCTGCAGAGAGGCTTGTATTTTTTACCCCCAGTGTGGGTCAGTAAGTTGTCAGCCACTTGATCCTACTTTTTCAGCAGTCTGGCCAGTCTGGTGTAGAATTGTTGACTGATTCTGGAACTGTTGTACTAGTATCTGCCACCATGCCCCACTATATTAGGGAGCTGAACTAGAAACTGATTTAAACCTTGCAGAACTTTTATGTTTGTTTAATATGCGATAATGAAATGATTTTGACATTTGCTTGAATTGTTCAGTTCTTATTTTCTACTGATAATATGCACAACAATTTCCTCATCAGAGTCTTCAGATTCACCAGAGTTGAGCAGTCCAGCAGCTTCATCATCTTCATCAAGTACTACAAGTCCTGCTGTGTCAGTTTCAGCATCCACAGGTACCACAGTAAGTTCCTCATCAGGGTCTTCAGATTCACCAGAGTTGAGCAGTCCAGCAGCTTCATCATCTTCATCAAGTACTACAAGTCCTGCTGTGTCAGTTTCAGCATCCACAGGTACCACAGCAAGTTCCTCATCGGGGTCTTCAGCTTCACCAGAGTCGAGCAGTCCAGCAGCTTCATCATCTTCATCAAGTACTACAAGTCCTGCTGTGTCAGTTTCAGCATCCACAGGTACCACAGCAAGTTCCTCATCAGGGTCTTCAGCTTCACCAGAGTTGAGCAGTCCAGCAGCTTCATCATCTTCATCAAGTACTACAAGTCCTGCTGTGTCAGTTTCAACATCCACAGGTACCACAGCAAGTTCCTCATCAAGGTCTTCAGCTTCACCAGAGTCTAGCAGTCCAGCAGCTTCATCATCTTTATCAAGTACTACAAGTCCTGCTGTGTCAGTTTCAGCATCCACAGGTACCATGGCAAGTTCCTCATTAGGGTCTTCAGCTTCACCGGAGTCGAGCAGTCCAGCAGCTTCATCATCTTCATCAAGTACTCCAAGTCCTGTTGTGTCAGTTTCAGCATCCACAGGTACCACAGCAAGTTCCTCATTAGAGTCTTCAGCTTCACCAGAGTCTAGGAGTCCAGAAGCTTCACCATCTTCATCAAGTACTACAAGTCCTGCTGTGTCAGTTTCAGCATCCACAGGTACCATGGCAAGTTCCTCATCAGGGTCATCAGCTGCACCAGAGTCGAGCAGTCCAGCAGCTTCACCATCTTCATCAAGTACTACAAGTCCTGCTGTGTCTGTTTCTGCATCCACAGGTACCACAGCAAGTTCATCATCAGGGTCTTTAGCTTCACCATCTTCACAAGCAGCTTCACCATCTTCAAGTACAAGTTCTACTGTGTCAGTTTCAGCATCCACAGGTACCATGGCAATTTCCTCATCAGGGTCTTCAGCTTCACCAGCAGCTTCACCATCTTCATCAAGTACTACAAGTGCTGATGTGTCAATTTCAGCATTCACAGGTACCACAGCAAGTTACTCATCAGGGTCTTCAGCTTCACCAGAGTCGAGCAGTCCAGCAGCTTCACAGTCTTCATCAAGTACTAAAAGTTCTGATGTGTCAGTTTCGGCATCCACAGGTACCACAGCAAGTTCCTCAACAGCGTCTTCAGCTTCACCAGAGTCGAGCAGTCCAGCAGCTTCACAGTCTTCATCAAGTACTAAAAGTTCTGATGTGTCAGTTTCGGCATCCACAGGTACCACAGCAAGTTCCTCAACAGCGTCTTCAGCTTCACCAGAGTCGAGCAGTCCAGCAGCTTCACCATCTTCATTAAGTACTACAAGTCCTGCAGTGTCAGTTTCAGCATCCATGGGTACCACAGCAAGTTCCCCATCAGGGTCTTCAGCTTCACCATCTTCATCAAGTACTACAAGTCCTGCTGTGTCACTTTCAGCATCCACAGGTACCACAGGAAATTCCTCATTAGGGTCTTCTGCTTCACCAGAGTCGAGCACTCCAGCAGCTTCACCGTCTTCATCAAGTACTACAAGTCCTCATGTGTCAGTTGTAGCATCCACAGGTACCACAGTATCATCATCATCATTGTCGCAGTCATCATTATCTGCTTCTGTGACGTCTGCAGTGTCTGGAAGTACTACACCCAGTTCATCTGTATCTACATCAAGAACAAACAAACCCTCGAGTACATCACCTAGCAGTTCAGCTGTGTCTGTAGCTACATCACCTTCACAAAGTTCAGCGACAGCAAATGTTGGAAGTCTGACTACATCAGCATTGGTTTCTGCAGTAGATGGTTCATCTAAATCCCCACAGACCTCTTTGCAAACGACGTCCCCAAGTAAGTGCAGAATATAGCATGCTTTGTATTTGTAAATGTTAATTGATTTGAAGGCAGTGGTCATACACAGCTAATTGCACAGTATGGTGCTACGGTATATATATCAAACGGATGTCTCTGATAAGAAGGTATCTATTAACGGTGTAAATATATACTTTGTGTCCACATTGATACCATTTCTTCACTCTTGTAGCTGCTCTCATTTTAAAGCTTTTCACATTTTGCTGCTATAGTTGCCATTCACACAGTTTAGATAAACATATCCCTAAATAATGATTATGACTGCACAATAGTCAGTTTCAAATATGGTGGTTCACTTATTTTTTTTCCAGACTTGTAACCTTAAGAGCAAATCATAAAAGAAATGGTAGGTGCTTAATGCGGTAGATCAGTAAAATACACTTTTCATTTTCAAGTTCCAAAAAACCCTAGACTTATTCAGAAAAAAGTCAATGAATTTAATCATGGTTGTTGATTCTCATGCAGTGAGCCTTGTAATAGGGGGCAAACCTTTTACCAGTTTAAATCTTCATGGTTTAATAGGAATTATGTAACGGTATCTATTGTCAAAAATTATGCAACACGCTGAGTGCCGTCAGACAGAAGCCTGCTGAAACAAAGTTTGCCACAGTGGAGAGTCCCCCTTTTTATCCACTGTTGTGCAGCCTTTGAGTAAGTGTGTATAAGGTCAGGTTGTATGTGGGGTATCTCCCCACATAAGGGGTGCTTGTACCCTGAAAAAAATTGCCTCTGAAGTTTGTTGAAAGGTGTTTTGGCACAATTTGTTTAGTCATGTAGATTTACTGTTGATCAGTTAACATGCTTCCCATTCAGGTATGGCACCTCTATTGGCAGTGACATCCTAATTCAAACCCATGTGGCTTATCCATTGTAGAGATTCTGGTGAGTTACAGATAATTTAATCATGTATCCCTACCAACTTAAGAGTCTCAACAATTGAACCAAGTAAATTGTTTCCCTAAGCATGTATCATTGATAGGGGAGGGAAAGCAATACCCCAGATTGACACCTCACTTGTCAACATCCTTAGCATACTGAGATCTGGGTATAGACTTAGTTTGGTGGTTTTTGGTTGTGGATTTCTTGCATACAGGCACAAACAGCGATGGCACCTTTTTCTGGTCTCTAGTTAGTGTCATTGTCATCATAGCTCATTATAAATGCTGCCACATCCACTGTTTTGAGCACTTAAATTACATAGACAATGCTTTTTGAGTCTGAGACTAAAGCACATTTACTGTTGTGGTGTTCCAGGATACATGGGATCATGATGCTCTTGTCAAATCTCCATCCTGTATCTGAAGCTAATAGGAACATGTGGAAAATGTGTCCTGGAAATAGCTATGTTTTGTTAAGGTTCTAAATTTCTTTGATTTCATAGCATATTGTAATAATACCATTCTCAGCCAGATTGTCTGCAGGACTTGTTTATCCAGTAATTGAGCACAAGAGAGTCTGCACCTGTGCATTGTCTTGGTCTTATGTTCCCACAAGTTAAAATCAGCAAATTTTAAACCATTTATGGCTGGAGAGACCCTACCTATCATCTAGTAATAATTTCTTTAGCTTTGGCTGAACCGTATCGTTAGTTGTGAGATAGATGAGCAGCTTCTCACAGTAGCTCTGCTCACGTAAGCTATAAAAGTAAAAAATTTAGTCTCACTATTAACCCTTTACTTACTGCAGCACTGACTGCTCAACTTTTCAATGAGTCAGCAACATCTTGGTGAAGTGAAAACATGTGAATTTGGTGCAAAGCCTCTCAATCATGTCCACTGGTGGACCCACTGAGATCTCAGCCCTTTCCTCCCAACTTGTGCTCGGAACTGGATAATCTTACACTAGTAATAACCAATATCCTGAATTGAAAGCAGAAGTAGCAACACAGTGGACTGTTGAAACAGTATGGGAGCTCTATTATTTTATTAGAGACTACGCTGAAGCAGTAATGCACTACAATGCAGGAACATTCCAGCCACATTACATGTCACAATTGGAAAGTGCAAGCCTTGTGAGATAAGTTGGATGATCTTTAAAACAGAAGCTGGAGGAACAACCTCTATTTCATAGGCCTGCCAGAAACAGGTTACGTGAGTGGATTTTTGCAAAAGCAGTTTCCCAGTGCTTTAAATATGCTGTTCACCCATCCCTAATCATTGAGCAAGTGCACAGATCCTTCCATCCACCATTAGCACTAGGAACCCCCCCCCGGCACATTATAATGCATTTCCTGAATTATGCAGACAGTAAGAGGATACTATGGGCAGCAAGAAAGGGACTTCGTTTTGTGTTGTGTGGCAGCCAGATTAAATTGTTTCAGGACTTATCTCAACATGTGATTAGGAGAAGGGCTTTTGCCAGCATGAATATCTTCTGTAATTTATTTATTTTTATTTGACATTTGTTAACTGGGCCAGACTGGCTGGGTAGCGTGCCCTTTTTCAGCAGAGACCTGAGGCGAAAAGCTCCATTACAAAAAAAGTTAGAAATACAGAGAGTATTAAACATTTGGAGGAATAAAGTTTTTCTTATACATAGCTAGAACCAAAAAAAAACATCATACAATATTTGAGTATTACATAGTTATAACAAAGGAACAAAATATAATTATAATGAAATGGATTAAAGAGAAGTTATGGCACTCAGAAATCAGGGTAGGAGTGCTAAAGGTAATGCTACTCAATGCCAGAAGTCTAAACCTCAAGATGCACGCACTCGAGGCTCTCCTCAGTATGGAGAAAATCGATGTCTGTGCAGTAACAGAAATCTGGTTCAGGGCTACTGAGAGCACCCCAGCACTACCAGGTTATAACTCATACCATGCGTTTCGGCCCCAAAACTCGGACTGAAGCACAAAAGGAGGGGGGAGTATCTATATTCATCAAAGATACCTACACCTCCAGGTTAGTGGCACTGCACGAAGCATCGGAAACAATCCATGTGCAACTAACAGCGGGCAAAACTGCCTTTCAGTTTGTAGCCTGCTACAGAACACCCTCACTATTACAGGAACCCCACTTGGCATTCCTGAGAACACTGGAGAATATGAAGGTCTCTCCAAACACTATGTTATTGGGTGACTTCAACTACCCAAACATTGACTGGGAAAACTACTCAAGCCCAAACACCCTCGCCCAACAGTTCCTTGAATTTATAAACTCTTAACGCAATAAAACAACTGGTCACCACTCCCACAAGAGGGAACAACATATTAGACCTGGTCATCACCAACATGGGGACTCTATGTTCCACACTAGAGGTAAACCCCTCATTGGTAACATCAGACCATAAACAAATTTCCCTGGACATCCATATCCCATCCCCACCCCCAGCCAAGGAAATCACTGTAAAGAATTTCTCAAAAGCCAACTTTGCACTTCTCAAGACTGAGGTGGAATCCTTCAAAGCCCCTGGGCCAGAGGATAATACAGCCCAATCCGCAGAATCCTTTACAAATGCATTCTATGAGCACTTGCAGGAATGCATGGATCATGCTATCCCAAATAAAACCAAGACTCACTCCTCCAAAAACAGGAGACAGGTCTGGTGGACCCCGGCCATAAATAAGCTATACAACAGGAGGAGGAAGCTACTACATGACTGAGCAAAATCCCAAAAAGGGAAGGCATCTCTGATCAGTATTAGCAAGAAACTTCGATCCCTCATAAAATCATCAAAGGCCAGTTTCGAAAGAAAAATTGCCCTAGACACTAAAGATAATCACAAGGCCTTCTTTAGTTATGTCAGGAACATGGGCAGAAACTCCCAGATATGCTCTGAATTGTTGCATAACGGTACAAAATATACCGAACCTACAGACATAGCCAACATCCTGGCAGACAGATTCAGCACAAACTCCCCCCCCAAAGGAGCAAATGCCTATCCCAACTGAATGTAACCTCCCTGACATCACAGATGCACAGGTGAAAGCTGCCCTCTCCAAAGCAAAAAACACAGCATAATGGGACCAGACGGTGTCACAGGCTTTGTCTTACACGAGCTCCAAGAAGAACTGAACCTTCACATAAACTCACTGTTCAAACTTAGCCTTACTACAGGATATGTACCCAAAGAATGGCGTACAGCTACAGTGGTCCCACTCCACAAAGGTGGTACCACAACAGACCCTGGAAACTATCGCCCCATAAGCCTGACTAGTCTGGTCTGTAAAGCTATGGAGCGTATTATCATGGAACTCATAAACAAAGACATTGAGAGCCTCCAGACACTGGACCCTACCCAATTCGGCTTTAAGGGCAGATCTTGCCTCTTAAACCTAGTTGATTTCTTTGAAACAGTTACCAAAGCCATAGATGAGGGCAAGGTAGTCCACACAGCCTACCTGGACCTCACAAAAGCCTTTGACACAATACCCCACTTGGGCATCATAAATAAGCTTACCAGCTTAAATATCAATCCTTATATCACAAGATGGGCTGCAAACTGGCTCAGAGATAGAACCCACATGGTCAGAATCGCAGGTGCCATGTCCGAATCCAAACCATTTACAAGTGGCATCCCACAGGGCTCAGTTCTGGGACCTCTCTTGTTCGGTATATACTTCTCTGAGGTTCAGGCTAACATGGGGTGATTATGGCTGACAAAGTTCGCAGATGACTGCAAACTGGGGGCCATAATCGAATCTCCAGCTGACACAAGCATCCTCCAAAAGGGTCCCACAGAGACGGAAGCTTGGTGCCAGAGCCATGGTCTCAGGCTAAATGCTAAAAAGTGCACAGTCATCCCCTTTGGGAAAAACAAGGTGCCCACAAATTACCACATAGGTGGTAATCCATTAAGAATGGAAGAAGTAATAGAGGTATGGGGACCAATGTAGATAGTAATCTCTCCTTTGATAATCACGTTGCCAAAGTGGTTAGAAAGACCTTCTATATAGCCCACCTTATCACAAAAGAGTTCGCATCTAGATCAAGAGAGGTCATTGTGCCCCTCTACTCGTCACTCATCAGGCCCATAATTGAATACAATGCCCCTTTTGGGATGTACCTTACCCGACACCTGCAGCAACTGGAGAGACCCCAAAAGTACCTCACCAAGAGGATCATGGGCTACAAACAGATGTCCTATGCAGCTCGACTAAAGAAACTCCAGCTCTACTCAGTTGCTTACTGCCTACTCATAAAGCCATGTCAAACCCAGAATTAATGGACATGCTCCACCTCAAAAAATCCAAGTCCCTTAGAGCTACATGCTCCAGGGACCTAAACCTCAGCACAAAAATAAATAGGACATGCTGGAGGGACAGATTAATTTCCCAGAGGCTCCCCTCACTCTGGAAGAGAATCCCAATTCATGCTAGACATAGCCCCTTGCTGACCCTCTTCAAGCGAAATCTGGACGCGTGGATGGGAAATCGTAAATTCACCCCTGGGATCTCTTCTGTGTCCCTGCTAAACAGAGGCACAGTAAACTAATCTTAAAAGGGTACCTTCTGTGACCTACTTTAGAGGCACAGTAGGCTAATCTAATAGGGAGGCGGAAGCCAAATACACTCTGGCTAGGCTTATAAATGCCCTAGGGCAGATAGCCTAGTATCTACCTATGAACCTACCATTATTAAGTTAAAAAAAAGAAAACCTAGAGAAAAAAGAAATAAATCAAGACACATTTGTTCTTGAGGAGTAAACTATGAAGATGAAATGAAATGACTGGAGGATCGTTAGTGGTATAGGAATAGTCTGAGCAAAAGGTTATGTTATACAATAGACAGGGGATAAGATGAGCGGTTAAAGGAGAAACAGGGTAGAGGCAGAGGAGGTAGCTTTCAAGTGGGGTGTATTACAAGAGCAGATCCAGGAGTTGAGCAGAAATTCTTTTAATGTGATTTTAAAACAGATTAAGTGAGTGGATGTGGAGAAGTTTGTTCCAAACCGAGGTGACTGAGTGACTATAAAGTATTTTGCCAATGGATTTGTTGGGTTTGGAAATTTGCAGGAAGAGTTGGTCAGAGCTACATAGATCACAATTAGGAATATAGGGGGAGATGAGGCTTTCCAGAGATGGACAGGCTAGGGGTTGGTAAAGGATAGAGTGGGTCAGGTGAAGCTGTGGCAGGAGGAGTTGATAAAATTCAAGCCAGTGAAGTTTTTTTAAGGAAAGGTAGTGATGTGATCGATAAGGGAGGATTACTGGCACATGTAGCTATTTTATTGTAAGTGAGTTCAAGTTTAGTAGACATTCTTTTGGAGGCTGGCAAATTTTGGGGAGGGGAGTAGCTAGGCTTGAGCTAAGGACAATTTAGATTCTGGAGTTAGGACTTTTTTTGTTCCTATACAGTAGTCTAAGGTTTTGGTACGTCTTTTTAATACAAATTATAAGAATGGTATCTCTTTCGGAACCTGTGTGTCTCGGCCTTAAAGTATCAGAACTAGTAGTACTCAGTACTGAGACACAGCTCTGAATGTTTTAGGAGTATTTCCTGCCTGTATCGGTACACAATGACTCTGCTTTGCTGATACATATTTGGGCCAGAATGAAGGCATTGTTCCTAACCACATAAGTACCAGTAGCCCCAGTAAAATAAGCAGCTATGGTGGATTTAAATGCAGAGGGACACATGTTGCCCCATAACACAGAACTCTCAGATGTATTTTAACAAAAGACCTGTCCCAGGTCCAGGACAAGGAAACCTTCGAATAAATCAGTGGTCAAGACTTTGTTTGACAAGGAGCCTCTTGAGATGCACACAAACATTTTCTACCTTTGCAGGAAATGGAGGAATGTACTGCCTGCACTAGGTCTTGGGGAGCCATTATGGAAGAATGTTGATGCAATAAATGTAAATAATTAAGAGAAGCTGATGCCACAGGATCACCTATCAACAGATAATGCAGGACTTGAAATAGCTAAAAGCAAAAGATATTGGAAAAATGTATGGTGAAACCTAAAAGCAAGAAACTGACCAGAGGGATCAGGGCTGACAATAGGGTGTCCATCCAATGTGTCATTAAAGGTTAGTGGACTAAAATGTTCAATATTATATGTTGAGAGTGATGACCAGTGATTGCACTTATCTACGTATGGGAGCTGGCATGTCACCCCTAATAAAGCTCCTAGATTCTACAGTTTTTGTTAATTGAGCTGAGTTGTTGTTTTTTGCACTGTGTGTATTAGAGCATATAGCAAATATTGCTGTAGGCCTAGTTTAGTAGTTTATACTTTGAAACACAATAAACTATTTGTTTCAGTCAATGTCAGGCATCTAAATTTGAAGGTAAAGCGAACATTTGTGCAGCAGTTTGTAGAAGGAGCACTCTGATACTGTTCTGTTTTAGGAATGTAGCATGGCAAACTGCTAGATACAGTTGTTAAAAAGTTGTACCAAATATAATTCATACTGTAACTGATTTGCATGCTGAACCCAAGGTCAGAGTTGTCATTCTGATTAAAAAGTTTCTTAAATGGCTCCTGAAGGAGCAACAATGGATAGGGGAAGTTAGGGTGTTATGGATAACCTTGGGTATGAGGCATGCCAGTGTTAACAGTGGTCAATATCTATAGATCCAAAATAGACCACCCTTTCTTCTTCGGAGACCTCTTCTCTTCTTTAGATTCCCATAGCCATTTAGACTCTTCACTTCTAATAGTGGAGATTTTAATGTCTCTCTAAACTCAGGGATTGAACATTTTCTACAACACTAGATCTCAAAGGGTTATTGACGTTATTGTACGGGTCTATATCAGCATTTCGAACGCTGACAATATTGAATATGATATTGTCGCCTCAAGAATGCTGAAAGTGCAGAACATCGAACAGGTAAACAGAAATCTCCATAAGGGGAGATTTCCGTTTACTTCAATGTAGTGCGGTCTCGGAGTTGGTATATTTAAGTATTGGGGGGTGCAGGGTGGCTTGCCCCCCTGTCTACACCCTTTAGGTTTTATTTTTATCGGCATTCAAAAATTTAATAGGTCGATCATTTCAGTTCGACATTTAGTGATTCGACCTATTACATTTTCTAAATGTTGATATAGGCCCTTATTATACATCTCAACCTGTTAGCAAAAGAAATGTGAACAAAGCCCGAAAAATAAAGACAGATTTTAAATACTGCTCTTAAAAACTTCGAAAGTTGCTAGAAAAAGTGCTTGTGTTACCATTTTTTCTTAAGTAAATGAAGTCTAAAATTCTACTCTCTCATTATTTAGCGAGTTCAATCCTAACAGATACACACCAGAAAACCCCAATTTTTATGAGGAACAGATCAAAAATATGAGGCAAAAATTCAGGACATAATGTCAACAGTTAAGAGGTGGGATCCTACTAACAGCATGTATTTGGAAGATGCGTGAAGACTACTGCACCCAAGAAGGAGAGTTACACTATCCCAAAAGCCCCCCAGTCCAGCACATTAGACCACTGGCTTATTTCTGGTCTTTTTTTTTGTGAATGTTTTATTCACAACATTTAATCAAAAGGTAACAATACGGACATTTCATGCAGTAACAAATCACAAATGCCTTATTCTAAACAAACTAAGAGAAGGAACAGGTAATAAAACCACATACCAAACTATATACGCATCAATTTTGGCAAAATTGTTTCCAATGAGCTCAAGTAAAAAAAGAAAAAAGCCCATAAAGGCATTATGTGGCCATACAGCATATTAAGTATATGAAATTAGAATTACCCTAAGTAGCAAATTTAGGGAAACATACTGTGAATCTAACATGCTGTGAATCTAATGACAGATGACAGGGGAACTGGATAAAAGAGAGGTTGCATGTATACTGCTATACTCTGAGTCAGGGGTACAGTAACAATGGTGAATGATCAGTTACACTAGCTGGGTTCAGAAAAATAATTAGACTCTTGCCATTTATAAAAGAAGAGAAACCATAGTGAGGGTGTATCCCTATTATAAAAGTGGTACAATGAAAAGTTAGACAGTAGTTGTAGTAATTAGACTCCTGAACAGCTATCTACTTTTGTGGATAAGCTACAGTCCTAGTTCTTTAAGCATTAGTTGGTTATGATTTTTCCAGTCTGAAGCTATGCAATTCCTGATAACTAATGAAAGTTGAAGTAAACATAATCTAGGACTAGTCTGTACTCACCCAAAGAGCTAATTTAGAGCTCAAAATATAACAGGGCATAAAGCTATGAATCCAAGAGACCATTGCAGACCAACGATGCAAGACTGTGGGGCAGTTCCGAAAGGGCTGTATCACAAATTGAAAAGACTGGTAATCGAACGGCATTTACATTGAAAATGCCATTCATTGAAGTTACTCTTGTGGGGGACTGTGCCCCTCACACTCCCCCGCTAATGATATGTACCAACTCAGAGATCACACTACAGTGACAAAAGGGCAAATTTCTCGATCTTCACTGTACCACGATCTCGCAATAAACACCTCGATGAACAGCATTTTCAATGTAAACGCCATTTGATTACCAGTCTTTTCGATTTGGTGATATAGAGACCCATTCCAAAATCTGTGCATTAAAGCAGGTGTGGGCAAGCCACACACCACACATTTATTCATAGGTAGGTACTAGGCTATCAGCCCAAGGGCCTACGTAAGCCTAGCCAACAAGGTTCCATGGCTTACGCCACCCAAGAAAGTTATCTTCCTGTGCCATTGTCGAGCAGAAACACAGAAGTGATCCCTGGGGTGTATTTCCTATTTCCCATCCACTCATCAAGATTTTTCTTGAAGCGTGCTAATGAAGACCTTTGCTTGACATAGATGGGTAGCCTGTTCCAGAGTATGGGAAGTCTCTGGGACAGAAATCTATCCCTCTAGCATGTCCTGTTTATTGTGGTGACAAGGTTTAGGTCCCTAGAGCGTGTAGCTCAGAGGGATTGGGATTTCATTAGGTGTAGCATGTCAAACAGCTCTGGGTTTGACATAGCTTTATATGTTAGGCAGTGATCACCTTGGAGTAGGCGATATGCTACAGAGTAAAGCTGGAGTTTTTTTGAGACTGTCAGTGTAGGGCATTTGTTTGAGGCGAGTAATCTTCTTTGTGTGGTACTTCTGTGGCCTTTCCAGCTGCTACAGATGTCTTGTGAGGTACATTCCAAAAAAGGCGTTGTACTCTATAATGGGTCTAATGAGTGTTGAGTAGAGGGGAACAATGACCTATTTTTTCCTGGATGAGAACCCTTTTATGATGAGGTGTGCCACGTAGAAGGACTTCCAGACTACTGTGGCGATGTGACTATCAAAAGAGAGACTACTGTCCACCTGGATCCCAAGGTCTCTTATCACACATTCAGTGTTAAGTAGATTGCTGCCTATGTGGTAGTTCTGACACCAGGCATCTGTCTCAGCGAGGCCCTTCTGTAGGATGTCCACATCATTTGGGGACTTGACTATGGCTCCTAGTTTGCAGTCATCTGTGAACTTCATTAGCCAGCGGCCTTCTGTGTTAGCCTGTACTTCAGAGAAGTAGATACCAAACAGGAGAGGTCCCAGGATGGAACCCTGTGGTACTCCACTTGTCACTGCTTTGAGGTCAGATTTGGAGTCTGCAACTTTCACAGTATGGGTTCTGTCAGTAAGCCAGTTGGCAACCCATCTTGTGACGTAGGCATTTATACCTAGTTTAGTGAGTTTAGCTATAATTCCAGAATGAGGGATGGTGACGAAAACCTTGGCAAGGTCAAGATAGACTGTGTGAACCATCTTACCCTCATCTACAGCTTTGGTGACTGCCTCAAAGAAGTCGATCAGATTCAGGAGGCATGATCCGCCTTTCACAAACCCGAACTGGGTGGGATCCAGAGTTTGGAGGTTACCAATGTCTTTGTTTATGAGTTCCATGATGATACGTTCCATGACCTTACAGACCAGGCTCATCAGGCTAATAGGGCGATAGTTCCCAGGGCAGTGGTGGCTCCCCCTTTGTGGAGTGGAATAACTGTTGCTGTGCACCATTCAGTGGGCACAAAGCCTGATGCAAGGCTATTATTGAACATGGTGCTTAAGTGGGGAGCCAGTTCATTCTGAAGTTCATGTAAAACGCAGCCTGGGATGTTGTCCTATCCCATGGATGCTGTGTTTTTGGCTTTAGAGAGTGCAGCTTTTACCTGCGTAGTTGTGATTACAGGGACTCTGCATTCTTCCTGTATAGATGTGGGTCCTTTAGGGGGTGGGGGGGTAAAGTTAGCACTGAAAATATCTGCCAAGATGTTTGCAATATCCGTTGGTTCTGTAATTTTTGTGCCGTTGTGCTGTAACTCAGAGCAGATCTGGGCGTTGCCATTGAGATTCTTGACATAGCTATAGAATGCTTTGTGGTTGTCCTTGGAATTAGTGGCGATTTTGTTTTTGTAGCTAGCTTTGGATGATCTTATAAGGGAACTAAGCTTCTTACTGAAGCTGACCAGGGAGCTCCTCCACTCATGGGATTTTACTCTCTTTTGCAAGAGTTTCTTCCTTCTGTTGTACAGTTTGTTTATGGTAGGAGACCACCAGATTTGCTTCCTTTTTTTTGGAGGATAGTGTCTTGGTTCTGTTTGGGATAGCATGATCCATGCACTCGTATAAGTGCTTATAGAGTGCATTTGTGTAGGATTCAACAGTTGTAACTGCATTGTCCATCTGCATGGGTGTCATGAAGTTCACCACTTCTGTCTTAAGAAGCATGAAGTTGGCTTTGGAGAAATTTTTTACCATGGTTACCTTAATGGGGGTGTGGGTGGGATGTGGATATCAAGGGTGATGAGCTTATGGTCGGATCGGACCAACGAGGAGTTGACTTCAGGTGTGGAACATCAGTCACTCATGTTGGTAATGACTAGATCTAGGATATTGATGTTCTTCATTCCACATTGCTGCAGTCCTAACCATTGGGTAGTCCGCTGTCCCAGTCGGCCCGAATACCAAAGTATATGGCTGACGTCGGTCAAGGCGCATTAGTCTGACGTCAGGACGTCAGGGTACTAATGCGCATGACCGACGTCATATCCTCAGTCTTTTTTGCCGCATGGTCCGATGCAGAAGCAGTTTTGCGAGTGCAGGTTGGCGTTCTGAAATTTTCTGAAGTCGGAGTTTCAGACCGAATCAAAGTTGGCTAAGTACCCGTTGGGAATATTTTGGTTTTTCTTGCCTCAGTATTTAACCGGATGTCAGAAAAAGTGAATAACTGTATTTCTTGTGGGAAACAGATACCTCATAGGGATTACCATACTTTGTGTATACCTTGTTTAGGGCCTGAGCACGACGTTGTTGGATGCCGCTCTTGTGCTAGATTTAACAAATGCACTATTAAGAGAAGGTTAGACTGCGCCAGGTTAGTTTTTGGGAAGCGTTGTAATTATAAAATGCCGTCGGATGCTCCGACGCCCGCTTCGTCCAAAAAGCGCAAGGACAAAGCAGCAAAGCCTAGAGTGGAAGAACCGACAGTCCCGGACGTCGGTTCTTTAGAAGGCTCAGTGGAGCCGGAGGTTCTGCCAGGAGTTTCTTTGGAGTCTCAGGAGAGACTTTACTGTTACAGGATGTGTCCTCTCAGGAGGTAGGCCAGGCTGAAGGGGCTTCTCAGGTGGCTGTTCTTCCCTCTCTTCCTAAGGTGGTTAGAGCCTCCCCTTCTGTTTCCAAGGCTTCTTTGAGAGGCAGGCCAGGTTTAACTTCAGTGGGGGTTTCTCCTAGCTCTTCAGGATCTTTGCCTAAGAAACATATGCTTAAAATGGCAGAGGATTTGATTACTATGATTAGAGGTTCTATGCCCCCTCCTGATAAGAGGCCTAGGGTGGAACCTGAGTTTGAGAGTTTTGAGCAGTGTTCGGAGGCTTCTGAGTCTTCGGCTGAAGACTTGCAGGAGTATCCTCCTTATTCTGATGTGGATGATTCTACTCCTTCAGCTTCTCCTCCTGAGGATTTTTCATTTTCAGAGACTCTGCATTCCATGAGGGAGCATTTTAAATGGGAAGGTCAAGATTTCTCTGATTCCAGGAAGAGGCTTAGGGAATTCTTGTTTTACCCCAGCATAGGCCTTTAGCTATACCTCCTGTTCTGAATGTGGTGGAAGATGTTTTTGCAGAGGCTTCCCTGAACCCTGATTCTTTGCCTCCTGCCCCAGTTAAACTGGATAGGTACTATAGGGTGCCTGAAGCTGATAAGTATCTTTATAAGAGTCCCAGGGCAGACCCGAAACTGTCTCTCAGGGGCCTAAAGGTCTTAAGGCTTCTGTTGTTAAAAATCCTGTTCCTCCTGATAAAGAGGCAAGGGCTTTGGATAGATGGGGAAAGAAAGTGTATACTTCTTCCACTTTAGCCATGAGGGCGTTAAATTGCCAGTTTCACATGTTAAAATATCAAAATTATCTCCTTTCACAATTGAAGTCTAAGGTGGATGCTCTGGCGGAAGGTATTGAGTGTAAAGAGTTGCAGGATTTAGTTCATGTGTCTGAACAGGTGGGTAAGCATTCCTTGCAATGTGGTTTTGATGCTGTGCAGGCCTCCTCGAGGGTGGCTGCCACTGGTTCTGTTCTTCGTAGGCACGCCTGGTTGAGGGATCAGAATTTAGCTGAGCATGTTAAGACAAGGATTTTGGATGCTCCTTTACAGTCTGACGTGTTGTTTGGTTCGCCTGTGGAAGCAGTTTTAAAGAAAATGGAGGACAAGGCTAAGTCTATGCAAACTGTTAAAGATTTTTGCAGGTGCAGCCTCCAAGTTTAGTAGAAATTGGCCTACTAAGGGATGGACATATCCTGCTTATGATTCCCAGTCTAGGGGTAGGTCTAGGCGTGGTAGGGGCAGAGCTCAAGGTTCTTTTAGGCCTAGAACAGGGAGTTCACCTGCTCAGACTTCTGGTGAGGGCAGGGGCAGTCCTTTCGTAAACAGACCCAATGACCTGCCTTTTCAGCTGCCAGTACGTTCTCATCTGGCAGCACCTTTGGGAGGAAGGTTGGCTCTTTTCAAAGAAAATTGGGATTTAATTACCCAAGACAGATGGGTTTTGGATATCATTCACCACGGTTACAGGTTTTATTTCCATACCTTGCCTCCTTTCAAAGGCATGCCAGACATTCCTCCTCTACAAAGAAAAGAGGCTCACAAGCAAATTTCTCTGTTACTCCAAATAGGGGCCATTCAGCCAGTTCCTGTGCCAGAAAGGGGCCTAGGATTTTATTCTCGCCTGTTCCTAGTACCAAAGAAGGGGAACACATGGAGAC
This sequence comes from Protopterus annectens, assembly GCF_019279795.1. Lineage (NCBI taxonomy): Eukaryota > Metazoa > Chordata > Ceratodontiformes > Protopteridae > Protopterus > Protopterus annectens. The sequence goes on from NC_056747.1 coordinate 1,324,990,171, forward strand.
CAATTTTGGATTTATCTATCCTCAACACTTATCTGGACATTCCCAAGTTCAAAATGTTGACGTTACAACAGCTTTTACCTCTGCTGGGCAAAGATCACTGGATGGTAACTTTAGATCTCAAGGAGGCTTACCTTCATGTGCCTATCAGACTAAGTTGCAGGAAGTATCTGCGTTTCGAGCTGGAAATTCCCATTATCAGTTCTCTGCATTGCCCTTTGGCTTATCTACTGCACCCAGAGTATTCACAAAGGTTCTGGCTCCAGTGATAGCTTACTTCAGGCTAAAAGGAATTCAAATCTATCCTTACTTGGACGACTGCCTGATTCTGGCTCAAGAAAAGGAAGACCTTTACAGCATTTGGAATATGTGATAGCAGTGCTAAGATGCCTAGGGTATTCTGTGAACGAAATAAAGTCCAGTCTAGTACCCTCTCAAGACATGTGCTTTCTGGGTGTGAGACTGAATACAGCAGCCCAGATGGCCTTTTAACCCCGGACAAACAAAAGAATCTTTCCATTTACTTCCATCAACTATCTCTTCAGTCCAGGCTGACTGCAAGGACAGTCCTTCAAGCCTTAGGGTTCATGGCATCTTGTATTCTGGTGCTTCCCAATGCCAAACTGCATATGAGGAAGCTGCAATGGTATCTCAAAATGTATGGACACAGCACTGCCAGGATTTGGACACTGTCATTCAAATAATACCTTGCATTCAACAGGAATTTTGTGGTGGGCTCAGGAATGTCACCTAAACAAGGGACTCTCTGTGACCCGCCAGAGGCGAGTCAGATTCTAACGACAGATGCCTCAGACATTGCTTGGGAGCTCATCTAAATGGAAAGTGGATACAAGACAAGTGGCCTGCCAGACTACAGCATCTACATATCAACATGAAGGAGATGTTAGCAGTCCAGTTTGCATTAATGGCTTTCAAGGAGTTACTTCTTCCAGGGCAGGTGTTGATTCTAACAGACAACACAACTGTCATGTGGTACATCAACAAACAAGGGGAACACATTCTTACCCGTTGTGCAGGCAAGCAATGATTTTATGGGAGACTGCGCTCAGCTTGCAACTAACTCTTCAGGCAAGGTTTCTGCCGGAGCACAGAACTCCTTAGCAGATGTGTTAAGCAGACAAATCATGGATCCCCATGAGTGGAAACTGGATCTTCATGTATTTCGAAATTGACAGTGTCATGGGGAACTCCAGACATAGATCTGTTCGCTTCTCCACTAAACCACCAGCTGCCAAAGTTTTGCACAAAGAGGTTTCATCACACAGCTTGGAAAGTGGATGCTCTTTCTTTCAGTTGGAAAAATCTTCATGTGTATGCCTTTCCACCTCTGCCTCTTCTTCCAAAGGTGCTCCTAAAGGTCAGACAAGACAAGCCAAGGATGATTTTAATAGCTCCAGATTGGCCTCGGCAACACTGGTACCCATTACTGAGGAGTCTGGTAAGGAAGCCTCCATGGCCTTTACCTTTGATTCCACACCTGTTGTCTCAGAGGGACGGTCACCTGCTCAATGTCAAGCTTCACTCTCTTCATCTAACAGCCTGGCATATTCTGTTTTGAAACACAGCAGGTCTCAACTTCCTCAACAAGTTTTAAGTGTGATTATGGAAGCCAGAAGACCTAGTACAAGGAAAGTGTACGCAGAAAAATGGAAGAGATTTTTATTTTGGAGTGCAGCAAAGAATTTGGAGATTTCTGAGCCTAATTTGAGTGTGGCTCTTCAATATCTTACTGAGTTATTGGACAAAGGTTTGTCCTTCTCTTCCATTAAGATTCATGCTGCAGCAATTTCAGCTCACTATGATTGTGACCCACCATTGTTTTCGCATCCTTTGTTCAAGCAATTTCTTAGAGGGCAAAGAATATAAGACCCCCAATGAGCTCCTACTCCTGCTTGGGATCTCAATTTTGTGTTGGAGAAACTTACTCTACAACCTTTTGAGCCTCACGGCTACTGCTGAATTGAAATACTTGTCATGGAAGACTGCTTTTTGTTGGCCATTACTTCTGCAAGAAGGGTTTCTGAATTGCAGGCCCTTATGGCGGTAGAGCCTTTTTTGATTTTCCATAAGGATAGGGTATCATTACGTACTAATCCTTCTTTTATGCCTAAGGTGGTTTCTAGTGTGGCTTTAAACCAAACTATTCATTTGCCTACTTTCTATGCAGATCCCCAAAATAAGGGGGAAAAGATTTTGCACACTTTAGATGTACACAGGCAGTTGCGTTATTATTTAAGCAGGACCAAGGATTTTAGGCAGTCTCAGCAGTTGTTTGTTTCTTTTGCTTTGAGTTCTCAGGGCAAGCCTGTGTCAAAACAAACTATTTCTAAGTGGATTGGGTTTTGCATTGCATTTTGTTATTCCCATCATGGCAAGGAGATTCCAGCTGGGATTAGGCCTCATTCCACTAGGGCTACTGCCACTTCAACAGCATTTCTAAGGGGGGGTGGCAACTAAGGATATTTTGGAGGCAGCTACTTGGAGTTCAGTGCATACTTTCTCTAAGCATTACCACCTTCCTCTCTACTCTAAATCTAGGGCTGGTTTTGCCACAGCTATTTTGCAAGGCATGTTGACAGCTCCTGCTTCTTTATGAGTTGCCAGCCTCCCTTACCTCTGCTTTGGGATTCTACCCAATGGTTAGGACTGCAGCAATGTGGAATGAAGAACATAGTACAGTTTTGTACCTACCATAAATGTAGATGTTCGAGGATCCACATTGCTGCAGTCCAATTTACCCTCCCTCCTTCCCCTCTGTGTTTAGGGGTGGTTGTGTGGGTGAGGTTATACTCTTGTAATTTTGTATATATTGTACATATTTTTGGTGCAGGAGTGTTTGGTGTTTTTGGTTTTGGCCTTGTCTTTTTAGGGTCTTCTGACATCTGGGGCAAGAAAAGACTGAGGATATGACGTCGGTCATGCGCATTAGTACCCTGACGCCCTGACGCCAGACTAATGCGCCTTGACCGACGTCAGCCATATACTTTGGTATTCGGGCCGACTGGGACAGCGGACTACCCAATGGTTAGGACTGCAGCAATGTGGATCCTCGAACATCTACATTTATGGTAGGTACAAAACTGTACTTTGCCCCTGGTGGGGGTGTTAATAAGTTGATCCAGGGCATTGGAGTTTATGAATTCCAGAAAGCGTTGAGCCAAGGAGTTGGTACACGAGAAGTTTTCCCAGTTAATGGTGGAGTAGTTGAAGTCACCCATTATTAGGGTGTTTGGTTGAACCCTAATATTTTCCAGCACATCAAGAAAAGAGGAGTGGGAATCCTTCTAAATATTTTGGATCACGTTTTAATTATCCAGAAATGTCATTGGTTAGCAATCCAACTACTGTAATACCTAAAAAACACAAAGAAAAAGACAGAGACAGGCCGTCAAGGTCCAAAACTGATGACACTTCTCCTAAGCCAGTCGCCAGTTCGCCGGTACTCGGTGAGGCGCTTTTGCAGCCCCTGATACCCGCTACTTCTGATTCGCAGGCTTCTACTGAGACCCTTTCAGACTCCAGTATGCCGCAAGATGCTTCAATTATGGAATCCACGGATGTTTCTACCTTGGATGGGTCCTGAGCCGCTGTGCAGGTACTGGCTTCTGAGGGTGTGTTCAGGCCTACAGAGGGTGTGTTCAGGCCTACAGATTTGTATATTAGACTGACGCTATCTTCAAAACTAAGGCCAAAATAAAAATCTATGTCTAAAAAACCGACGCCTGGGCCACATGTGCAGGCCCCTATGCCTAAAAAACAAATGATCAAAATGGCTGAAGATTTAATTACTCTGATCAGGGGGTAGCCCCCCTTCTAAGAGGCCTAGGCAAGACTTTGATTATGAATCTTCTGAACAGGATTCTATGTCTTTTGACTCTTCTAATGAACAGGATTTGTCTATACCTCCTTATGAGGATTCTGATGCAGAAGATTCCATTCCTTCTGCTTCTCCCCCTGAAGATTTTGCTTTTGGGGAAACTTTACATACATTATGGGAACATTTCCACTGGGAAAGTCAGGATTTCTCTGAATTTAAAAAGAGACTTGGGGATTTTCTTTTTCTTCCTCAGCATAGGCCTTTGGCTATACCTCCTGTCCTAGACATTGTTGATGATGTTTTTTCAGATTCTAGTATGGCTCCTGATTCTCTGCCTCCGGCTCCTTGTAAGCCAGACAGATACTACAGGATACCTGACTCCCACAAATCCCTTTTCAAAAATCCTATTGCAGATCCTGAAACCATTTCTCAGGGTCCCAAGGGCATTAAGACCTCTACTGTTAAAAATCCTACCCCTTCTGATAGGGATTCCAGGGTGCTGGATAGATTGGGTAAGAAGGTTACACTTCTGCAACCTTGGCAATCAGGGCTTTAAACTGTCAATTTCATATGCTTAAATACCAGCAGCATATCATGGGATTGCTTAAACAGAAAATGATGTTAATTTCTGATTGTGTGGAAAATAAAGATTTACAGGATTTATTGCATTCAGCTGAAAAAGTTGGAAAACATACTTTGCAATGTGGTTTTCATTCTTTGGAGGCCTCTCGCAGGGCTTCTGTAACTGGTTCTGTGCTAAGAAGGCATGCTTGGCTCAAAGAGCAAACTCTGCCTGATCAAAATTGTTGGATGCTCCTTTACAACAGGACCATCTCTTTGGTAATAAGGCTGAAGAAGTTTTAAAAAATATGGAAGATAAAGCTAAATCTATGCAAACTGTGAAAGATTTCTTACAAGTGCAAACTCCAAGATTTAGTTGGCACTGGCCTACTAAGAACTGGTCCTTTCCAGTTCTTTCAAGAGCCACTCAAGTCAAATCCAGACATTCCAAGGGCTCCAGGTTTCAGTCACAAGGGACTTCAAAACAATGGGATGCCTCCTCCTCCAAATCTGGAAACAACAAGGCACCTCTCTATGATAAGCAGTCTCAATGACTTTCCTCTATATTTACCAAGCACTTACATTTCAGCCACCCCTTTGGGGGGAAAACTGGCACTTCATGCAAAAAACTGGCAACTTATAACCCAGGACAAATGGGTTTTAAATATAGTATCCCAGGGATACAGATTTCATTTCCACATGTTGCCAATCCCAAACGGATATCCAGACCTGCCCCCAAATCAGTGGGCAGAGGCCCAGAAACAAGTAGTGTCTCTCATGAACATGGGAGCTATTCAGCCAGTCCAAGAAGAGGAAACCTCCAAGAAAACCACCAGTGCCTGCATGGGACCTCAACTTTGTCTTGGAAAAAAAAAATTAACTCTTCCTCCTTTTGAGCCAGCAGCATCTTCAGAATTGCAATTTCTCTCCTGGAAAACAGTTTTCCTGTTGGCAATTACTTCAGCAAGAAGAGTCTTGGAGATACAGGCCCTCATGGCAGTACCTCCATTTCTCATTTTCCATCAGGACAGAGTCTCTTTAAGAACCAATCCTTCATTCATGCCAAAAGTGATATCCAGGGTTTCTCTAAATCAAGCAATTCACCTGCCTACTTTCTTTCCCAGTCCTCAAAATAAAGGAGAAAAGCTTCTGCACACTTTGGACATACACAGACAATTGCGCTACTACTTGGATAGAACAAAGGCCAACAGAAAGTCTGACCAACTATTTTTAGCTTACGCTGCTGGAGTACAAGGAAAGGCAATTTCCAAACAAACAATTTCAAAATGGATTGGAAACTGCATCAGATTCTGCTACTCTTTCCATGGAAAAGGTGTGCCAGCCAATATCAGGCCACACTCCATCAGAGCTACAGCCACCTCCACAGCCTTTCTAAGAGGGGTGGCTACAAAGGGCATTCTAGAAGCTGCTACATGGAGCTCCGTGCATACATTTTCCAAACATTACAACCTGCCTTTATATTCCAGATCCCAAGCAGGCTTTGCTTCTGCAGTCCTGCAGGGCATTTTAGCTACACCATCCTTATCTTAGATCCTACCACCCCCAGCTTGGCTATGGTATTCAACCCATATGTCAGGACTGCAGTTGCATTCTTGAAGGACATAGTACAGTTTTGTACCTACCATAAATGTAGCTGTCCGATAGATATGCAACTGCAGTCAGGTTTTCCCTCCCTCCTACCCCTCTGTAATTCTCTTTTTTTTGGGTCCACTCCCCCTTTTTCAAATTAGCTGGGGATATCTGTTATGGTGTATCTGTTTATTACTGTTGTGCATGTCTGGATTTTTTATCCATTCTCTAAATTTAGCCTTCCTTGGAGGGCACCTGGCATCTGGGGCAAGAAACACTGAAGAAGATGGCGTCGGCTGATGCTTTTATACCCCAGCCGCTCTGACGTCAGGGAAGAGCCGACATCAGCCGACGCCGGACCCAGACTTTGGAATCCGGCCAACCGAAGGGCTGCCTGAGGCAGGACAACCCAGACTTACCTACTCTAAACACATTTCTAGACATTCCAAAATTCAAGATGCTGACTCTTCAACAGTTACTTCCTATGCTAGCCAAAGATGCCTGGTTGGTAACTCTAGACTTAAAAAGAGGCTTACCTGCATATCCCAGTCAGGGAATCTTGCAGAAGATACCTCCGCTTCAAAGCAGGCTGTTTGCATTATCAGTTCTTTGCACTGCCCTTTGGCTTATCTACTGCGCCCAGGGTCTTCACAAAGTGCCTGACTCCAGTAATTGCATTTTGCAGGCAAAGAAATATTCAGATATATCCATACCTGGATGATTGTCTTAATTCAGGCAGAAAATAGGGACATTCTTCAAAAACATCTGGTATTTGTAAAAAAGGTTCTAACTTGTCTAGGGTACACCATAAACGAAAAAAAAAATCACAACTGGTACCCTCTCAAAAAATTACATTCCTGGGTGTAAGCTTGAATACAATTGCCCAGATGGCTTACCTTATGCCAGAAAAGCAAATTCATTTGGTGACTTACTTCAAACGGGTGGTCACAAAAACCCTGCTAGCTGCAAGACAAATTCTGCAAGCCCTGGGGTTTATGGTCTCTTGCATTCTTCTAATTCCATATGCAAGACTGCATATGAGGAAACTTAGAGTTTATGGAGTGAACATTGTCACAGCCTGGAAACAATGATTCCTATCATACCTTGCCTGCAACTAGAGTGCCTATGGTGGGCAGAGGCCTGCCACCAAACGAGGGACTGCCATTCTCTCCACCCGCTGCCACCCAAACCCTAACTACAGGTGCATCATACTATGCTTGGGGGGGCTCATCTGGCAGGGAAGTGCATTCAGGGCAAATGGAGCCCAAATCAAATGCACCTTCATATCAATCAGAAAGAGATGCTAGCTGTACAGAATGCACTGACAGCCTTCAAGGACTACCTTCCTCCAGGACAATTAATGATAAAGACAGACAACACCACAGTTATGTGGTACATAAACAAGCAGGGGGGTACACACTCCTACCCCCCTTTGCAGACTAGCCATGGCATTGTGAAACATGGCCTTGACCTATCAAATTCAACTACAATCTCAGTTCCTGCCAAGAAAGCTGAATACTCTGGCAGACGAACTAAGCAGAAATCTCATGGACCCACATGAATGGAAACTGGAACCACGGATTTTCAACATGTTGACACTCAAATGGGGGAGACATAGATCTTTTTGCCTCACCCCAGAACTATCAGTTGGACAAGTTCTGCACAAGAACTCATCACAAAAAAGCCTGGAAAGTGGATGCTCTATCATTCAGCTGGTAAAACCCATCAGTCTATGCCTTTACCCCTCTGCCTCTGCTCTCCAAAGTTCTACTAAAAGTCAAACAGGACAAGCCAAAAATGATTTTGATTGCTCCAGACTGGCCTTGCCAACACTGGTACCCACTCCTGCGCAATGTGTCACACACCTTCCACCATGGCACCTGCCTCAAGACACCTTCCTTACTGTGTCAGCAGAACAACCAAATTCTGCACACTCAGCTCCAAACTTTGAATCTGGCAGCGTGGCTAATCACCTAAATTTACCCTTGGCATCCCTCAGCAAACCTGTGATGTATGTCATTTTGAAGGCAAGAAGGCCCAGTACTAGAAAATGTTATGCTGACAAATGGAAAAGATTCTGTGCCTGGAATCGGTCACAAGTGATAAGCACAGCAGTGCCCAATATTCCACAGATTTTACAATATTTAACCGAGATGCTTCACAAAGGCCTGTCCTTTTCTTCCATAAAAATCCATGTCTCAGCTATTTCAGCTCATTATAACACAGAGCCTCCCCTCTTTTCTCATCCTCTGCTAAAGCAGTATCTCAGAGGGGCCAAAAACTTAAGACCACCCAGGAGAGCCCCAACCCCTGCCTGGGACCTCATTTTTTTTGTATTGGAAAAATTCACTCTCCCTCCTTTCGAGCCAGCTGCTACTGCAGACTTAAAATTTCTCTCCTGGAAAACAGCTTTCCTTTTAGCAGTCACTTCAGCTAGAAGGATTTCTGAATTACAGGCTCTTATGGCAGTGGAGTCTTTCATTATTTTTCATGTGGACAGGGTGTCTCTCAGAACCAATCTATCCTTCATGCCTAAGGTGGTATCAAGTGTGGCTCTTAATCAGACCATTCATTTGCCAACTTTCTTTCCCAATCCACAGAACAAGGAGGAGCAGATTCTGCATTCATTGGCTGTACACAGACAAGTTAGACTTTACTTAAACAGGACAAAATCTCAAAGAAAATCTGAACAACTACTGGTGGCATTTGCTGCAGGGGCAGAGGGAAAGGCTATTTAAAAGCAGACTATTTCCAAATGGATAAGCCATTGTATTTGTTTCTGCTATATGCACCATGGTAAAACTATCCCCCAAGGGGATCAGATCTCATTCCACCAGGGCTGCATCTACTTCTACAGCCTTTCTCAGAGGTGTTCCTACCTGAGACATTCTAGAAGCTGCTACCTGGAGCTCAGTTCACACGTTCACCAAACATTACCATTTACCTTTCTTCTCTAAATCCAGAGCTGGCTTTGCCTCTGCTGTCCTGCAGGGCCTTATAGCTGGTCGTAATGCTGTATAAATCCATCCTCCCAACCATAGCTTTGGGAATCTACCCAAATGTAATGACTGCAACAGTGAAACACGAAGAACATAGTACAGTTGTGTACACTTACCATAAATATAGATGTTCGAGTGTATTCACTGTTGCAGTCCTGGTTACCCTCCCTCCAACCCCCTGTTTTTTCTCTTACTATACCTCTTCTTTCCTTTACTATGCTTAAAAGCCTTTTTGGTGTATTTGCTTTTGTTTGGAGGTATATATTTTTTGTGTTTTTAATTACTTAAATATTTGGCTCTCCATTCGGGGGCCACCTGACATCTGGGGCAAGAAAAACTGAGGTAATGGCATCGGCTGCATGTTTTATACCCCTAATGACCTGATGTCATGGAAGAAGGGACAGCAACCGACGCAGGACCCAAGACTTTGTTAATCAGGCCAACTGAGGGCAACAGCAGATTACCCATGACTGCAACAGTGAATACACTCAAACATCTACATTTATGGTAAGTGTACACAACTGTACTTATGTCCTTCAAGGATAATTCTGCAGTCCTTACAAATGGGTTGTCCTGTCGTCAGGCAGCCCTTCGGTCGGCCGGATTCCAAAGTCTGGGTCTGGCCTCGGCTGGTGTTGCACTTCACCCAACGTCATAGCTGCAGTTATTCGGGTATAAAGGCATCAGCCGGCACCATTTTCCTCAGTCTTTCTTGCCGCGTGGCGCCCGAAGCAGAAGCTGTTCAAAAGTGCCGGTCGGTCAGAACCAGAGATTACTACTACCGAATACTTCTACTATTACCGAAGACTTCTAAAAAGCTAAGTACCCCGTTGGGGACTCTTTCTTGCCTCAGCCGATGTCAGAAAAAGTGAATAACTGTTTAACTTGTGGGAAACAAATACCTCATAAAGATTTCCACTCTTACTGCTTACCTTGTTTAGGCCCAGACCACGACGTAGCAGCTTGTCTAGCCTGTGCTTCTTTTAACCGACGGACGCTTAGACGTCGGTCGGAATTTGCTGAGGAGTTTTTCGGCTCCGATTTTGCTTACATTATGCCGTCGGATCCTCCGACTACGCAAATATCAAAAAAGCGCAAGGAAAAGGACCGACACTCGCGGTCTGCGGTTTCGGCCGAAACCGCGGTTAGGCCAACCGAGTGTCTCGGTTTCGGCTGAAACCGAGCAAGCGGTTCTTCCTTCAGCCGAAAACTTACCTCCTACCGAGGCCTCTTCCAACCTCATGGAATCGGCTTCTGATATCCCTCCTGCTCTTGCAGTTTCTCAGGAATTATCTGACACTATCCCCTTGGATATCTCTACCCCTGCACGTGGAGCTGCTAGGCCACCTGCATCCATGTCCATTAAGGCTTTTGCCAGGGCTAAAGCAGCTAAATCTACTAAAACTGTGCCTGCTAAGACCCCCTCTCACAGGCCTAGCTCTAGTTCACAAATGCTTAGTCTAGCAGAGGATCTCATTTCTTTAATCTGGGGATCCCAATCTCACACAGACAGGGCCTCTCACCCACCTCCAGAGAAGAGGCCTAGAGCAGAGCCCCCTGAGCCAGTTTCTACAGATGATTCCTCTGATGATTCAGATAATGCAAACCCTCCAGAGGCTTCTTTCTCCCCTTATGAATACTCTGATGCCGAAGAGTCCATCCCTTCTGCCTCTCCTCCTGAGGAATTTTCCTTTGGGGAAACCTTACATGCTATGAGGGAACAATTTCAGTGGCAGGGCCAGGATTTCTCAGACTCTAGAAATAGGCTTAGAACTTTTCTGCATTTACCCCAACATAGGCCTTTAGCCATACCTCCAGTTCTCTCTGTTGTAGATGATGCATTTAATGATGCTTGTACTGCTCCTGATTCACTTCCTCCGGCCCCTACTAAGCCCGATAGGTACTACAGGGTCCCGGACACACATTACCATTTGCACAAGGCTCCTTTTGCAGATCCCGAGACTATCTCCCAGGGTCCTAAGGCTGTAGCAGCTACCACTGCCAAAAACCCCCTCCCCTCTGAAAGGGAATCCAGATCCTTAGAGAGATGGGGTAAAAAAGTTTACACTTCTGCTACTCTTTCAGCTAGAGCATTGAACTGTCAATTCCACATGATCCAGTATCAAGAATTTATGCTAGACCAGTTAACCAAAAAGCTGTCCTCGGATGAACCATTAGACAAAAAATCTGTTCAGGAAATGGTACATAACATTCAGCAGGTCAGTAACCATTCCTTAAAATGCGGCTATGATGCACTGGAGGCTTCCTTTAGATCAGCCATGACTGGCACAGTTATCAGAAGACATGCATGGTTAAAAGAGCAGGCCTTACCAGACCATGTGAAATCAAAATTACTAGATGCTCCCATGGACAAGAGCAATTTGTTTGGCTCTCCTGCACAACAGGTGCTGAAGAAGATGGAAGAGAAAGCAAAATCTGTCCAAACAGTGAAAGATTTCTTACAGGTCCAACCTCCAAGGTTTAGCAGGAATTGGCCCTCCAAGAATTGGTCCTTTCCAGACTCCTCCAGAGCCCAGAGAGGCAGGAATAGGCGTTCAAGAGGCCGAAGTCAATCCAGGGGTGCCTACAGGGGACGCCAGTGGCAGGGTAACAACCAGCGAGGTGCAACCACAGACACAGCCACCACCACTACTACAGGACAATCACAGTGACTTGCTTCTAGCACCGCCTACCAGGGAACAACTAGAAGCACCCTTGGGCGGAAAGCTAGCTTTATTCTCAGTAAACTGACATTACATCACAAGAGACAAGTGGATTTTGCAGACAATAGACCAAGGTTACACGTTTCACTTCCATACTCTACCAGGGAAGACAGGAATGCCAAACCTACCTCCAAATCAAAAGGCAGAAGCTCTAAAGCAAATAACTCAATTATTAAAAATGAGAGCTGTAGAAAAGGTACCATTTATGGAGCAAGGACAGGGATTTTACTCCAGACTCTTCCTGGTACCAAGAAAAGAAAGCAAATGGAGACCTGTTCTCGACCTGTCCGCTTTAAACACATTCCTCATTGTTCCAAAATTCAAAATGCTGACCCTACAGCAGCTTCTTCCCATGCTGGGCAAGGAGTCTTGGCTGGTAACTCTAGATCTCAAGGAGGCATACCTGCACGTCCCCATATGACCAAATTGCAGAAGATACCTCAGATTTCTTGCAGGATCAGAGCATTATCAATTCTCAGCATTGCCCTTTGGCTTATCTACTGCACCCAGAGTGTTCACGAAATGCCTGGCATCAGTAATTGCTCACTGCAGACTCCAGGGAATCCAAATCTACCCTTACCTGGACGACTGCCTGATACAAGCGGACAACGAAATCAAGTTAACAGAAGAGTTGAAAAGGGTCATTTACCTACTACAAGCCCTGGGATACACAGTCAATATAAAAAAGTCAAGGCTGATACCATCCCAAAGGATAACCTTCTTGGGTGCAGAGCTGGACACATTGAAGCAAATGGCATGCCTAACAGTAGAAAAACAGGAGCAACTCCCTCTATACTTATTGGCATTAACAAAGCAGAACCATCTAACAGCAAGAAAAGTCCTGCAAGCCTTGGGTTTCATGGCATCCTGCATAATATTGGTTCCACATGCCAGACTGCATATGAGAAAGTTACAGTGGTACCTAAGGAATTTATGGTCTCAGCACAAGCACAGCCTAGAAACCCAAATTCCAATAATTCCATGCCTGAAGCAAGAATTCCAATGGTGGGCTCAGGCCTGTCAATCAAACAAAGGATTGCCCTTCCACAACACTCAACCAAGCCAAACCATCACCACGGACGCCTCAGACCTCGGTTGGGGGGCCCACATGCTGGACAAGTGCATACAAGGTTTATGGACTCAAGACCAGCTGCACCTACACATAAATCAAAAGGAAATGCTGGCAGTAAAACTGGCAATTCAGACATTCAGACCATTTCTTCGCCAAGGTCAGCTGTTGATAAGGACAGACAACACCACAGTTATGTGGTACATCAACAAACAGGGAGGCACACATTCGTACCCTCTATGCCGGATGGCAATGGACCTCTGGAATGTGGCCCTGAGTTACAACATTCAGTTACAAGCAATTTTTGTACCAGGAAAAGAAAACATTCTAGCAGACTTACTAAGCAGGACTACCATGGATGCCCACGAATGGATGCTGCATCCGGACATCTTCAAAACCATTACAAGAAAATGGGGACTCCCACAAATAGACTTATTTGCATCCCCATGCAATCACCAACTAAAGAAATTCTGCACAAGGACGTACCACCCACTTGCTTGGAAGGTGGACTCCCTATCTTTCAGTTGGAAAAACCTGACAGCATATGCATTCCCACCACTTCCTTTGATGCACAAGGTGCTATTGAAGATCAAAGAGGAACGTCCGAGAATCATTCTGATAGCTCCAGACTGGCCAAGACAACATTGGTACCCATTACTGAGGAGCATGTCTCGGGAACAATTATGGCCCCTACCCATTGTTCCCTTACTGTTAACACAGAACAACTACAACACCCTGCATCCAAACCTGAAAACATTGCAGCTAACTGCCTGGAACATTGCATAAGAACAAATAACCCAAATCTATCCCAAAGGGTTAAAGACATTATCTTGGAGTCTCGCAGACCCTCAACAAGTAAAAATTGTTCAGCAAAATGGAAAAGATTTTCCATTTGGACTAATGCTAGAGGAGAGAATGTGTCACTACTAAACATAGCCAACATCCTGGAATACTTGGCAGAGCTCTTCCACAAAGGCCTGTCCTATTCTTCCATTAAGATTCATGCATCAGCTATTTCAGCAGAATACGACTTGGATCCCCCAGTTTTCTCACATCCTCTGCTCAGGCAGTTTCTCAGAGGAATTAAAAATGTAAAACCACCTAGGAAGCCACCAATGCCAGCATGGGACTTGAGCTTTGTACTAGAAAAATTAACACTCCCTCCATTTGAACCAGCAGCAACAGCAGAACTACAATACTTATCATGGAAAACTGCTTTCCTACTGGCAATCACTACAGCAAGAAGGGTATCTGAGCTACAGGCATTAATGGCAGTACAGCCCTTCCTGATCTTCCATCAAGATAGAGTGTCCATGAGAACAAATCCTACTTTTATGCCTAAGGTGGTCTCCAAAGTATCTTTGAATCAGGCTATCCACCTACCCACATTCTTCCCCAACCCACAGAACAGGGGAGAAAGACTGCTACATACCTTGGATGTGCATAGACAATTACGCTACTACCTGGACAGGACCAAGAGCAATAGAAAAACTGACCAGCTACTGGTAGCATATGCAACAGGAATGGAAGGAAAAGCAATTTCAAAACAGACAATCTCTAAGTGGATAGGAAATTGCATTAGATTTTGTTACTCCTACCATGGGAAGAAAACTCCAGAAAACATCAGGCCTCACTCTACAAGGGCTACAGCCACTACCACAGCTTTTCTTCGAGGAGTGGCTACCAAAGACATTTTAGAGGCTGCTACTTGGAGCTCCGTGCATACATTTGCCAAGCATTATAATTTACCTTTATACTCTAGATCCCGAGCTGGTTTTGCCACTGCTGTTTTGCAAGGGATCTTAACTACACCATAATTTCTTTTCTCCTCCTCCCCCAGTTTGGCTATGGTATTCTACCCATTTGTAAGGACTGCAGATGCATCCTTGAAGGACATAGTACAGTTTTGTACCTACCATAAATGTAGATGTCCGATAGGAATGCATCTGCAGTCAGGATTACCCACCCTCCTTCCCCTCTGTGGTACTCCTAGGGTATTTGCCCCATCTTGTAGCTAGCTGGGGGAATCTATTATGGTGTATTTGTTTGTATATATATGTACATACATGCTTATTTTTTGTTGCTCTCTACTATTTGGAATCATTTGCATTTATCCAAATTTAGCCTTCCTAGAGGGCACCTGGCATCTGGGGCAAGAAACACTGAGGAAAATGGCGTCGGCTGATGCCTTTATACCCGAATAACTGCAGCTATGACGTCAGGTGAAGTGCGACACCAGCCGAGGCCAGACCCAGACTTTGGAATCCGGCCGAACGAAGGGCTGCCTGACGACAGGACAACCCATTTGTAAGGACTGCAGATGCATTCCTATCGGACATCTACATTTATGGTAGGTACAAAATTGTACTTTTCTTATAGGGTTCCCATATTGTTATTTCAAACTCAAGTTTGGGTCTAATGTAACTAACAAACAATCACTTCATTATTTCTGATTTCCTTGACTATAAATCTTTTTATACAACCTATAGTTCTATAACTATCATTAACCAATTGGTTGATATGATTAGAAAAATTCATAGCTGAAGCTACCCATATACCCAGGTCCTTAAATGAGTCTACAGTTTCAATCACTGTGTGCAGTATTAAATATTCATCTTTCAGTTTGTGTCTCCCAAATCTCATATGCTTAGTTTTTGATGCATTTATCAGCATATTATTCTCCTGTGCCCAAATGGTCAATTTAGTCAAATTATTTTGCAGACATGCCTTATCTGTAACACTTGTAATCAGTTTACCCAGGTCGTCTGCATATAGAGTGTAGAACACCTCGGATGAAAAAGTTAGGTGTCAAAACAATCTAAACAAGTACGGGCCTAGGACAGAGCCCCGTGGGACACCCCGACTGTAACCAAGGATTTCACCTGTCCAGTTGCTGTGTGATACTTGCCATGTCCTATTTGTAAGCCATGCAACTATCCATCTTATCAAGAGTACATCAATGCCTAGTTGCACTAATTTATTGATCAGTGCTGTGTATGACCCTGTCAAATGCTGAAGTTAAATCTATATAAATTGCATCACGGCACAGTTTTTCATTCATAGCTATTTATAGAATATCATGTTCCATGTGGTAATGGATCTATTTTCAACATATGCATGCTGATATATGGTTTAAATCCCATCCTATCCAGTTCTGACAATAACTTATCCAATATTACCTTCTCCATTATTTTTTCACAACATGAAAGTAGACTTAAGGGTCTATGACTCTGGGTTTGTCCTACTCCCCTTTCCCTTAAAGACAGGTTAAACAAGCACCTCTCTAATCTTGAGGAATCTCCCCATATTTATATGACCTAGTGAATAATAGATTTAGTGGTACTGTAAGTTCTTGCTGAAGTGTTCTCAGGTCATTGTTGCTAATTCCATATCCTCCCTGCAGTTTGTTTGGATCCAGTTTGCGCAGTTCTTTTTCAATATAATCTAATTTGATGCCAGTATCTGGGGTTGCCAGGATGTCACTTGGATAACTTATCACCCCTTTTGTGGAGCCAAACTATTTTGCATAAGATTTTGTAAATATATCTATAATCTGTTATATTTGAGAATACATTTTAGAATCTGCACACAGTCTAACAATTTGTGTCTTTACCCCTTCCACATATTGTGTATCCATAAAAAGGTATTCTTATTATGCTCAATATCTTATATAAATTTTCTTCATCTTGTCTAACACTATGCTTAATCTGTTTGTCCAGCTCGTTTATTTCAGTTTTCAAAGCTGTAGTTCGATCTCTTTTCTATGTCTTATATTTTTTGTCTCTCACCTTAATCAGATATCTTGTTCTTATGGAAATATATCCCCCTGATGTTATATGCCTAGATCCTGATGTTGAACTTTTTTTGACTTTTTGCACTCACAATTTCTCTTTCAAAACTTTATAGATTCCAGTTTTTTCCACTGAACACCTCACTGCAGTTAATTTTACACAGTGAATGTTTGTTTTGCTTCCCTATAATCTGTAATTAACCTTCTGTGCATTGGCTTATGTTTCAATTTGGCAGAATTATCTAGGCTAGTAAGCTAGTGACTAGTAGGGTCCTTACAAGTGTAGCTACACACTCCAAGCCCTTTTGGATCCCCCGAGTATCATGGACATCTATACCAGGTGGGAGGCCATGTTAGTAGGGAGGTAAATAAGGGATTTGTGAAGGGGGTTGTTAATTAGGATAACACTTTTCTTATTGATGGCCTCTATCCATAAGGGACATGGAGCCCAAACCTAGGGATAAATTTACAATTTCTCATTCAGTTGTCATGAGTTTGAATAGAGTCAGATATGAACTGCATTTTATGTGGATGGAGAGTCTACCATAGCACGGGGATCATTTGGGGCACATATTTCTCTCTAGCATGTTCCGTTTGTCATAAGCAAAGTTCAGATCCTTGGATCTAGTGTTTCTGGTGCTGCTTGTTTTCCACATGTGCAAAAGATCCATCAAGGCTGGGTCTGAGGAAGCCCTTTAAGCCAGGCACAGATCCCCTCTCAGCAGCTAGGAGATTGACGTGTCTTTAAGTGATCGATGTGTAGGACAAGGATATTCATTCCCTGAGTTCACCTGGTGAGAAACCTTTGTGGGCATTCCAGCTGTTGCAGTTGTCTGATGGGTACATACCAGAGGGGGCATTGTACTTAATGATGGGTCTGTTAAAGGCCAAGAAGAATGCCTCTATAACTTGGATCTGGATGCCATACCCTTATCTATAAGTTGGGCAACATAGAATGATTTTCTTACTATCTTGGCCACATGTTGGCAAAGGCCAGATTGCCGTCTACATATGTTCCCAGACTTGGTAGACTCTTGGGGTGTTTTATCAATGGAGTAATTAACTTGAGTGGACAGTTTACCCAAAGGACATCATGATGCATTTTTGTAATTGGGTTTTAGGCCATGGCTTTGGCACCAGTCATTTGTCTGTGTTGACCCTCTTTTAAGATGTTGGTGTCTTGGGGAGAATTTGTATTAGCTCTGAATTTACAGTCATCTACAAACTTGGTGAGTCAGAAGCTTGAACATTAGCCTTGACTTCTGAGAAGTCGATGTCGGACAGAAGCAGGACCAGCAGGAAGCTCTGGGATACCCTACTGGTAACCAGCCTCTTGGCTTAGGTGGGCTCACTGGTCCTGACTTCCTGGTAGCTGTCATTGTTGAGAAATTTCTACAGATAAGGCCATATGCTTGTAATTCAACACTACTGAATTACGAACACCTGCTTTGGCTAGACTGTGATATTGCAGATGTATTCTGTTACTGACTATGTACTTTGACAAACTCTTGTACGATTACAGACATACAGATTAACTAAATATAACATGCTTCGGTGATGGTTGACTTGTTATAAATTTTTGACTAAAGATTTGAAAAAAATATTGAAGACTTAATATTCCCGTAAGAACAGAATCCATTAATAAATACAAGTAGTGTAAATAATAAATTGCAGGAAAAAATACCTTTGGCTGAGATGGCATTGGCTTCTTAGAAATTGTCAGTTGTCTATGCCACAATATTCTATCCTTCAGGTTTATTTTTCTCTCAACCAGAAATGGTCACTGCCTATGTCCTATTCCAGCCATTAATTCCCTTGTCAAATCTATTTCACAAATGTACCTGTTTTTTTTTTTTTAATTTTTTTACATTGGAGCAGGCTAACCTCGCCAAGCAGCCCCTGATTTTGAACAATGTGTTGGAACAAAAAATACTTGACAAGGTTTTCTTCTTTGAGTGCATTTTATGTTATTACTGCATATTTTAAGCATTTATGTAGTTTAACTCATGAGTTTCATAAAAAGGCACTCTTGTAGTCTCGAATGGTGATCATGAGGGAAATTGAGACTTCTACCTTAAATACTGTAGGTTATATAGAATAATCAGAGGTGAAACTAAACGTAACTCGGGCAACTATTGGAATTTATTTCTCCTTAATAAATAATAATCATCCTTCTGATAAGAAAATAATTCTGGAATCTAAATCGACTACCTCTTAGCTCAGATGGAGATTACACAAACGAAAAAGGCAAAAAACAAACAAACTGGTTAACCGAAAAACCAAGACCAGCTACCCCAGGCACAAAAAACGAACTTTATTAGGTTAGCGCTTTCGGAAAATCCAATGACTCTCCTTCTTCAGACAACTACAAATACTTGCCAACTCAGTTATATAGCCAGTCATATTCCGTAAATTAGACAACCATAATGTAATTAAGAACAATAAATTATTCCTTAAAGGCACAACAATTAAAAGTGGTGAGTTTACAAGCTGATAAGCTAGCAAGAAAGTGGAGCATTACTAAAAAGGGCACATCATGCTTGGACATTAATAAACCACAAATGCGCTGTGTAAACCAACGCTTTCAATCTACACTATAGATAGCTGTCAAAAATGTGTATAAAAATATATAAATAAATACACATATTAAACATAAGAAAGTATTCTATACTTATGGATTATACAATAAAATTCTAGGGAGACAAATGAATCAAATGTTAAAAAATTACACACTCTCCTAAAAAGTATCAAAACGTTAAAAAACATATATTACACACAACAAAGCAAGTATTAATCTACCTCTTTAAGGCCAATTTTTTAAGGCAGCATTTAATAGACACGGTCTCATTGAGACCAGGCATCAAATAAGATGCAGTCAAAATCTGCCATCTTAATTCCTCTATTTCTAGGTTAATCTGCCAAGGCCCCCCTCTTATCATCCTTAGTTATTTGAGTCAAGACAGAAAACTTAAAGGAGTGGCCAGGGTGGTCACCAACGTGCCTAGCTAGGGCATTTGTAAGATCAAGTTTGATGATTGCATAATGGTGCTCGTAAATGCGTTGCTTAAGCTTTCTCTCGGTTTTACCAATATAAAAAGCATTGCAATCTTGGCACAGAGCACAATAAACCACTCCCATAGAGTCACAAGAAAAGTGGCTTTGGATTTTGTACTGAACCCCTCTAATATTGACCTGATAGGCTAAATTCAAATGTTTACACTGGTGACATCTACCACATTTGACTATTCCTTTGGGCTTAAAACTTTTACCTTTAGTAGTATATTGAAGTAAGGATTTCAAATTCAATCCCCTTCTAAAGGTAATAATAGTTTGATCACCTAGGGCTTTAACCAACAAAGGGTCTTCCATAATCAGAGCCCAATTTTTCGCCAAAGTTGCCCTAATAAAGGAATGGTCAAGGTTGTAGGTACAAAAAAATCTAATAACATTTTTACTTCTTAAATCCTCTGATTGTGTAACCGGCTGGTCTGGACCGAAACTTTCGGACCCTAAAGCTAGTAGTAATGGTTTATAAAAGCCATTTTGCCATTTATAAATAACCTCTGTTGCCAAGGAGCGCACAAGTAAGGAGGGATATCCCCTCTTAATAAACATTCCTTCCAACAGATCACATTCTTCCAAAATTTCTGCCTCCTCGGAAACCATTCTGGCAGCTCTAACAAGCTGGCCTTTAACGACCCCCCCCTCTTTTGGTGGTAAGGATGGCAACTTGAAAAGTGAAGAAAGGCATTAGAGTAGGTGGGTTTCCTAAAAATGCGACTTTTAAACTTTTTGTTAACATAATCCTTTTGGATAAAGATGTCAAGAAAGTTAATAGAATCTTACCCTATAGTGTAAGTAAACTCTAGAAAGTCAGTTAAACTAGAAGTAGAAGTAATAAAATCTACAATAACATTCTTTGGTCCTTTCCAAAGGAAAAACATGTCGTCCTGGTACCTAGTGTACCAGGTGACATTTTGCTTAAAAAGTAAGTTTTGAAATAACTTTGTGGTCTCCCATTGGGCCATAATGCAGTTGGCAAAACTGCCACCACAGGGGAAGCCCATTGCTACCCCTGATTTCTGAACAAAGAGATCTCCTTCAAAAATCATAAAGTTGTTAGTCAAGACTAGTTCAACTAAGGTTTCAACAACATAAATAGTATTACTGTCAACATTTCTAGCGTACAGGAAATCCCTCACCCACTCTAAGCCTAAGTTGTGGGGGGAATCACCGTATAGAGATCCCTCACATCGACAGTCAAAAAGGTATAGTCATCTCTAAAAGAAAAAGTGCTGAAAGCCTTTAAAAAGCCCCATGAATCTTTACAGATTTGAACTTCTTTTTCAATAAGAGGCTTTAAAATACTGTCGATATACTTGGCACATCCATACGTGATGGACCCTCGCCCGTCCACAATTGGCCTAAAAGGGGGGTCGGAAAGGTGTTTATGGATCTTAGGGATCCCGAAGAAAGAAGCTAGTCTAGGTGCTGGCATGGAAAGAAAAGAAAATAAATCTGAATCAATGGCTGCCTCAATAAACAAGTCATCCAAGACTTGTTTGATTTTGGCATATGCGATGTTTAATTCATTACGACTAATCTTTTGATAAGCCGGATTTTCTAAATGTGTTAACATAGATGAAACATAAACATCATGGTCCATACAGACCAACCCACCCCCTTTGTCAGGCTTCATCATTCTTATTTTACAGTCCCTTAACAGCCTAATAAAGTCACGTTTATTGTCTTTTATATTGAAACCTCCTTTTTTCATTCTGCGCCCTTCTTGACAAAAGGTGCGAAAGTCAAGTTCACAAATTTTTTCATAGGCTACAAGAGCTGGATGCAAGGGTGGGTTATAGGTACTTGAAACTACTAAGACCTCTTGAACTGATGAATTAGGACCCAATAGAGTGTTAAGATTGAGTTTTCGAACAAACATTTTAAGGTCTAAAATTGTGTTAACTAGGTTTAAACCTGAATCTGGGACAAAAGTTAGTCCCATAGAAAAAAAACTCAATCATCTCTTTTGGAAACACAAAATCAGTGTAGTTATACAAAAAGAAGTCCCCAGTTTCATTAGTCTGGACAATTGGGTTCAAATAGCTCTGGTGAACTACCTCCTCCTCTGGTTCTTCCGTTTCCGAGAACGTCCCTGCTGGTTCGTAGTTCTCTGTTGGTTTACATGGTTGGTCTCCTGAACTCGAAAACCCTGTTGGACCATATCAGAATTGGGGTTAACCTCTTGTTGGTTAGGGGAAGCATTAGAGCCATTATTACCACCACCCATACCACTGTTCAACTGGTGGTTGCTGAAGTTACTCCTTATTCTTTCACTCTGCCTTAACCCTTGATCTTGGCCCTGAAAGTTATTGTCCACTCTTCCAGGGTCCCCCCCCCATCGGAGTCCTCATCAGTATTCTGAAGTACTCTATTTTGATTAGCAAGATTCACAAATGGGGGAGGGGGATAGGCAGTCTTAGAGTTAAACTGTTGAATATCCCTTGCAATTTTCTTTTTCTTTCCAGCCGCTAATTTGGAAATGGTGGCATCAATACTATTAAAAATTCTTAAATACTCAAATTTATAGCGGGGAAAATCACAATTACTAAGAATGTCATGTTCCATAACTTCCAACTCTTCAGTATAGTTGGCAACTTGAATTTTGTATTCCTTAATTAAGAGTCTCATAAATTCAAAAGCTTGCGAGTTAAATAAGCCTATCAGCTCAACATGAAAGTCGGACTGATTAACAAGTCCGACGGGTATCTCCACTGCCTAAGGCCTTTAGGCACAATCCTTTTATTTAAACACTCCTCAAGGTACGATATTTCCAACTGTAGCTTCCTACAGCGGAATAGTTGATAATCAAAAGAACTGATCGTACCTGTTAAAGAAGTGTCCTGATCTCTTTGGGGAGACCGTGTTCCTGCTCCATTATCATCTCGAAAAAAGTCATGGTTATTTAAAAAACTTCCCAAGTTGGGAGCTAATACATCAGTACTCTCGTTTGGAAAGCCTACAGCACCTTCCTCCACCACTCTAGGCGGCAAGCCTGCATTGCCATGGCTGCTGTTTTGCCCAACAGCAGCTCACTGAATTTGCCGAGGTGTTGAGCGTATATCACCTTGACTACAACCTCTTCCATCAAGGTTAGGTTCCAAATTCTCCCTAGAAAAACCGTTACTCGCATTGGCAAGCAGAGCAACATTCGTTGTCGTCGGAGCTCTACCTTGAATAAAAACAGCATTGTGGTTAGTTCCAGATCTGGCAGAGCCTGCCAGATTCTCCACTTTCTCCGTCAATACCTCTACTCGTCAAGCGCTAACCTAATAAAGTTCGTTTTTTGTGCCTGGGGTAGCTGGTCTTGGTTTCTCAGATGGAGGTTATTTTCCTGGAAATTTATGTATAGGGTTTTCTACATGTCTCATAAATTGGAACTAATTGTTAAGAAAAGGGTATTATGTTGGAGATGTAAAATGGATACCAAAGCAGATTGCTGTCATGAATTATGGCTGTGTAGTTCTGAAACAATACTAGGGAAATATTAATAGTTTTCGCCAAGCCCTTTTTACTGATAGTTTGCTTATCTAAAATCTTTTGATTTTGCTTAACACACCAGTTCCTAAGTGTTTTAAAAAAGTTAAATATCCATTATTATGGTCCATATTAGCAGTTGCTGGAAAAGTAATAACCAGAAACTGGAAAGCTGAAACCTCCCCCTTTGTTCTCAGAATTTAAAAATGTTCTTGCTGAACTATGTCCACTGGAGTTGATGAATATTAAATCAAGAAATATCAGAACTCCCTTTTCCTACAATTTGTGGTCCAAATTAAAAAGCCTATTAGACAAGAATTTACATAATACCTAGAGACAATATTAATTGTTTTATAGTGGTATGTTAAACTGTTTTTAATAGACACTGATGTAAATACTTTAGTTGTAAATTTTCTGTTTGGTTATTTTCTTGTATTGATACACAGTTTCTCTGTTGTACCTTTGTGAATATTTTATTGTTAAAATTTAATACAAATTGTTTTAAAATGCTGTAGGTAAACTTTTGAGTTGCTTCAAAGTAGCTGTACAGATCTGGAACCTGTAGTTGCTCAGATTCCTTCCTTATAATGTAACCCATGCATTCTTGATTTGGAACCGTCCTATAAAATGTGTTACATTTTTAACAAGTTCACTGCTTGGATGGATTCTCTGACTGACCTAGAATGGAATAATTTTCAGAATCTTCATCATTGATCTTAATCATAATTCCCTCGTATGTATTTTTGGCTGACTCAATAATGAGTGAAGGTCCAAACCAGATACTAAATGTTTGTTGTTAGTCCGATAAGTAAGTGTACCCTCAAACTAATTCAGGAGATGGAGAGAAGATAATGGAGACCGTTATAGTTTCATGCTTGTTAATTTTATAGCCCAAGAAGTTACTAAGTTTTTGTAGAGTAAAGTAAATCTGCTTAATTATTCATTCAATAAATAGTCTGCATTTGAGCCTATCTGGATGTTTTGCTGTTGTATTTGCTATTCTGTATGGTCGGGAAACTCTTTTAGCGGCTGGAGATGTAACACGAGCAATGGAACGGGACAGCACCATTGTCTCATGCTTTTTGACTGCATATAAATGGTCTGGAAAATAACGCATGGGTGTTGATCGTGATTTGTGACCCTTTATC
The DNA here is from genome assembly GCF_019279795.1 of Protopterus annectens. Classification (NCBI taxonomy): domain Eukaryota; kingdom Metazoa; phylum Chordata; order Ceratodontiformes; family Protopteridae; genus Protopterus; species Protopterus annectens. The sequence continues at coordinate 1,325,014,426 of NC_056747.1, forward strand.
AATATTGAAAATTGTAAGGGAGTTTGAATACCCAGTCCTTAGTAAGCCCCATTTAAGAAAGGGTTACTCCACAAGATCAAATGTCTTTTTTTAGTGTCCAGACTAATGAAAAGTTAGTCTTTTCAGTTGAACATTGTGCATTACCAAAACTTTTTTCAAGATGTCATGAAATGTTAACAGTCTTCCCACAAAACTGCATTTATCCGAGAGCTAGTCTGAAGTGGGTATAACTTTCCATTTCTTTCTGAAAGGAGACACAAATATTTTATAATCAGAATTTAAAACTGAAACAGGCATGCAGAAGGATGGTAGAAGAGGATCCTTACCATTGTTATAAACTGCTACTGCTGCTGTTTCTGTCAAATATTGTGTAGGGAAATCTACTCCACAACATGCTAGTAAATAAATTGAACCCCAGATTTGCCTAACCGTGTGTCTTTGCCTGTGTGTGTGTGTGTCTTTGCCTGTGTGTGTGTGTGTGTGTGTGTGTGTGTGTGTGTGTCTTTGTCTGTGTGTGTGTGTGTCTTTGTCTGTGTGTGTCTTTGTCTCTGTGTGTGTGTGTGTCTTTCTGTGTGTGTGTGTGTGTCTTTTTCTCTGTGTGTGTGTGTGTCTTTTTCTCTGTGTGTGTGTGTGTCTTTTTCTGTGTGTGTGTGTGTGTGTCTCTTTCTCTGTGTGTGTGTGTGTGTGTGTGTGTGTGTGTGTGTCTTTTCTCTGTGTGTGTGTGTGTGTCTTTCTCTGTGTGTGTGTGTGTGTGTCTTTTTCTGTGTGTGTGTGTGTCTTTTTCTGTGTGTGTGTGTGTCTTTTTCTGTGTGTGTGTGTCTTTTTCTGTGTGTGTGTGTGTCTTTTTGTCTGTGTGTGTGTGTGTCTTTGTCTCTGTGTGTGTGTGTGTGTCTTTGTCTCTGTGTGTGCGTGTGTGTGTGTCTTTGTCTCTCTCTGTGTGTGTGTGTGTGTGTGTGTGTGTGTGTGTGTGTGTGTGTGTGTGTGTGTGTGTATGTATGTATGTATGTATGTATGTATACTCTTACATGTATATTTGCTTGAATCTATATATGGAAAACGTAAGCATTTATATACTCTTATTCAGTTGTGAAATATCTTGGAATGCTCTACCAGGTTCTTATCTATTCTAACTGTATATTCTGTACACTTGTATTTTCAACCAAAAGGGAGACTATCCTCTTATTGTATACTAATGGCTGTAAAGTCTATAATCTGTATGCTACTACTCTGTAATGTCTCTTTTGTAAATTTTTCTTCTCTCCTGTAAACTTATGGAATTTTTCTCCCCAGGACTCCGCTGAAAATAGACACTTGTTGCCCACTTGGACTATCCTGGTAAACAAATGTTAAATAAATAAATAAATAGGTTCATAGGTTCATAGGTTCATACTAGGCTATCTGCCCAAGGGCATTTATAAGCCTAGCCCATAGTTATGTGGCTTTCACCACCCCTTTAGTTTGAATAAAAACTATGCCTATCATTTTTCTGTGCCTCTGTCAAGCAGTGACACTGAAGTAATCCCTGGGGTATATCTGCGATCTCCCATCCATTGGTCAAGATTCCTCTTGAACAAGGCCAGCGAGGTGCTCTGCCTCACATGTACCGGGATTTTGTTCCACAGCATAGGGAGTCTCTGGGTGATGAATCTGTCCCTCCAGCACGTTCTATTTATAACCGTGTCAAGGTGTAAGTCTCCCGCCCTTGTGGTTCTGAGGGATCTAGATTTTTTGAGGTGAAGCATATTCATCAAATCTGGGTTTGACATGGCCTTATATGTCAGGCACAGGTCACCTCTGAGCAAGCGGTATGAGACTGAATAAAGCTGGAGTTCTTTCAGTCGGGCAGCATAAGACATATTTTTGAGACCCTTTATCCTTTTGGTGAGGAACTTTTGGGGCCTTTCAAGCTGCATCAGGTGTCTGGTCAGATACATTCGAGCAGGGCATTGTACTCAATCATAGGTCTAATGAGTGATGAGTACAGGGGACGATGACCTCCCTTGATCTAGATGTGAATCCCTTCATGATCAGGTGGGCGATATAGAAGGTTTTCCTAACTACTTTAGCAACATGAGTGTCAAGCGAAGACTACTGTCAACTTGGGTCCCCAGATCCCTGATGACTTTTCTGTGCTCAGTGGATTGTCACCTATATGGTAGCTAGGGGTAACCTTGTTTTTCCCGAAGGGTATGACTATGCATTTTTGGCGTTTAACTTCAGGCCATGGCTCTGGCACCAGTTATCCGTTTCTGTGAGGCCCTTCTGGAGGATATCTGTGTCAGATGTGTTTCGACTATGGCGCCCAGTTTGCAGTCATCTGCAAACTTTGTCAGCCATAACCCTCCTGTGTTTGCTTGTACTTCAGAAAAGTAGATGCCGAACAAGAGTGGACCCAGGACTGAGCCCTGTGGGACACCACTTGTGACAGGCTTTGAGTCTGACATGGCTCCAGCAACTCTGACCCTGTGGGTTCTGTCGCTTAGCCAGTTTGCAACCCATCTTGTGATGTATGGGTTTACATTCAAGCTGATGAGTTTTTCGATGATACCTGAGTGGGGTATTGTGTGAAGGCCTTTGCCAGGTCGAGGTAGGCTGTATGGACTGCCTTTCCCTCATCAATGGCCTTGGTGACTGTCTCGAAAAGTCAACCAAGTTTAAGAGGCAGGATCTGCCTTTGACAAAGCCAAACTGGGTTGGATCCAAAGTCTGCAAGTTCTCTATGTCTTTATTTATGAGTTCCATTATGATCCTCTCCATGGCTTTGCAGATAAGGCTTGTCAAGCTAATGGGCGGTAATTTCCAGGGTCTGTGGAGGCACCGCCCTTATGAAGTGGGACCACAGTCGCCGTGCGCCACTCCTTGGTGCGTATCCTGAGGTGAGGCTAAGATTAAACAGCTGTCCTAACTGTGGGTTTAATTCCTCGTTGAGTTCATGAAGCACACAGCCGGGGACACCATCCGGTCCCATGGATGCTGTGTTTTTTGCCTTAGTGAGGGCAGTTCTCACCTGGGCGTTGGAGATGTTTGGGGGGCTACAATCCTCTGGAATAGATATCTCTCCTTTTGGGGAGGGAGAAGTTTGCACTGAACCTGTCAGCCAGTATGTTAGCAATGTGTGTAGGTTCAGTAATTTTCACATATAAATAAAAAATAAATAAATACACACACACACACATATATATATATATATATATATATATAAAATATATAAAAATAAATATATATATGGATATATATGGATATATATATATATATATATATATATATATATATATATATATATATATATATATATATGGATCTAGGACACATGCTCGACTAGCATATGTCCAAATCACAAAACTTCAAACACACATACACGAAAGTGCTTAACAATGAAAAGCGGTTCTGTGTATGTGTAGTACAAAAAAAAAATCTACGTTCCTGCAGGGGGGCTTCACCCCCCTTCACCCCTCCACACTCCCCCTACTTTAATATTCTCACTCCAAGATCGCACTACAGTGGGGAAAAGGTAATTTTCCCTTACCCGCACTGTAGTCTGATCTACAAAACAGGTACGCATATACAGAAGCGCCTTAAGATGTTAAGCGCTTTCATGCATCTGTGATTGATGTTTTGTGACTCGGACATATGCTAGTCGAGCATGTGTCTGGATCCCATATATATATATATATATATATATATATATATACATACACATACATACACTTTTTTTTTTTTTTTGGCCAGTTATTCTCAAATCCGAGGAAATCTCATCTTGGGCCATGGATGCTACATTACATGTTGCTTGTTCATTATGTCATGTTTTACTTCTAGTGCATCTGGTGCCAACATGGTGCTTGTCTTGTGCTGATCATAAGTTAAAATTGTTCGTCGTGGTAATCCTGTATGCAGATTAGCTGGGTATCAACCCAGTTTCCTGCTTTATATCGATGCATGCAATAGTCACAGAGTGATTGCTAGAATATCCATTGGAACAGATTTCTTAGAATTTGAATTTGGTGAGTGTAGAGCTTGACTTTCTCTGTCTAAAATCCAGTGTTTTGGTATCTCTGGGAGCACTTAGAAGAATCTTTTAATCCTTCAGATAAAATCTCAGTTGTACTGTCCGAATACCACTTATGAGTTAATCTATTTCTTTTTTAACCCGTGGATAATCCCTGTAGAAACTGGCCTCTAATTCCCTTAATTTCCCCCTTTTTTTTCTTCTAGTCAAACCTTTGGAAGGTAGCCATGAAGCTTTTGTATACTATTTCATTCTACTAAAGTTCACTTTAAAGCAGAGGCTTAGCTGGCTCAGCTAGCGCCCTGTGTCCATACCACAAACTTACGCCCCCATCTACTCGGCCCTTAAACTGCAGAGCTAAAAAAAATGGTCCATTCCTTCCTTGTAGTGCCAGATGCACAGATATGTCTCCTCCGTCCTACCCCAGCTCTACAATGGAAGACCAGAAAAACATAAGTCCATGATCTGGTGGCTGGTGCTTTTGAAATGCAGGAGCCAACCAGGAAACCGGGTCCTGTTTCTGTGTCTCACCCCTCCCCCATCCTCAGATGTGGGGCAATTAAAAAAAAAAAAAAAGTCCTTCGTCAGGTACCTGGGATTGCTGAAATGCAAGACTCAATCAGATCCTGTTTTTGCCCCCTGCCCTGACCCACCTTCCTCACATTTTAGTTTCTTTAAAACATTTTTTTTTTTTTTTTAATTTTAGTAAACTGCTTGCTACAGCTTGTATTCCACACACGGCACTTCAGCACTCAGGTTTGCCTGCAAATGCAATACTGTCTTTTAAAAGCCCTTATGCACTTAAAGCTATGCAAATAGACTGGCCAGTCCCCCCCCAACACTTTGCTCATGGGGCTGTTGCCCACTTTGCCCTGTCCTAGTTATGTTACTGCTTTAAAGTGTCCTAGTTAGACACCAGTTCTTCACTCACACCTTCCAGCTTCTCTTCAGATTCACTGATAAAAACTTTATAGCAGTTGAGGATGGGATTTTGTTTCATATAATAGAAGGGAAATCTCCCTTGCTTCCCTAAAGGAATTTCATCTTGACAGCTATAATTGCAGCTTCTAAATTGGTATGGTCAGAAATTACACAGCTTTTAAAGTGGTATGGTCATAAATTAATACTGGATGAGTAAGAAAGGTCCTTATCTTGTATCTCTGTTGTCATATAAATTCTATTTGTTATAAACAGCTAGTTTAATTGTAACCCCAGACTCCCTGAAACTACTGTACACACATCTTTAAGGGCCAATCATACCTCTCAACCTCTTAGAACAAGAAATCTGGACAAAGCCATAAATAAAAGTGGGACAAAGGCCCAAAAATAGGGACACATTTTAAATACTGCTCTTACAAACTTTTACAAAGTTGATAGAATAACAGGTTTTGCATTAGTATGAATTTTCTGAAGGGTTTAAAGTTTGAAACTCCAAAATGTCATTATTTTCTAACTTTAATCTTTAATGATTTGCCACTAATTTGCCAGAAAACATTTTTATGAAAAATGGACAAACAATGAGGCAAAAATCTAGACATTCTGCAAAAATCTGTACAGTTGAGAGGTATAGGCCCAATACTGCCAAATACCTTGCAACATGTTTATCAAGTTGTGTGATTTAAATTTCCATTGGTCTTCCCTGTACCTGTGCTCTTTGTGATTTAGTTACAGCCTCCCATATCAATTGCAGTACCCTCCTGAAAGGTCAGTAAGGTGACCATAATATTCCTGAATTCTAATTACTTAAAACCTGGAGAAAGGTACGCACAAAAAAGTGCATATTTTACCTGAATAATAACCTTTAAAGGGACAATCCCAGGGATTTTTTGTTTTGATTCAGCCTTTGTTTACTTTTCAAGTTTGCCTTTCTGAGCATGCTCACCTGTGGCTGAGGGGGGTAGGGGAAGTGTGCCTGCAGGAAGCTTCAAAGGAGTTAGCCACATTCCATCTCAAATTGCAGCTCTACTGACAACAGCTTTCCATGTGAGCCATTCATTGGTGTAATCTGTGCATTTTATCCATTCAGAAAAGTAGCCTTTCAGACATTTTACGACCAGACTGCTGCTGCTACTCTGGAAAGCACAGCAGTAATGCAATTCTTATAAAGAGACATTATTTTGTTTCTAAAATCAGTTGTTTACCAGACTATTTTGTTTACCTTTTAGTGTAGTGTAAGTCACATATTCACACAGAGTCAGAATTTTCAGACAAGCTTGTGTGCATACTGCAGGTTAGATTTCACAAACTTCACTGTTGGATGTTTATGATAGGAACTACTTAGAATTTACAGTTTGTTGTTTTGAACTTCCCCTCCCCTACCCAGAGACTATTAGTTGAATGACTGGTTTAGCAGTAGCCTGAGATGCTATCTAGTCAAACTCAAACCTGCAGCCTTTGCAGCAGTGAAATTACATCTTTAGTATGTGCTTGCTTTTGTAAAACTTAGTGGAAAGATTATCCCAACTTAGGCAATTGTATTTTATTTTGTTTGCTTTTGTTTTATGTTAGTTGCTACATGCTTTTTCCCTTCACTGGTAATTATTTGTCATATGTTCTGCAACAGTGTTGCTTATTAGTGCATGTACTCATGCAGACATATATTTATAACACAGTTTCTCCACATTTCACAGGAAGCATTGCTTTGGACATTTTCGTCTTGAAACAAATCCCCTGAGTTGCAAATATCCTAAGATTCTAGAAGAATAAAATCTTATAATAGTAAAAAAAAATATGTCAGATAACTGTGAAATTGAATCTTGTTACTGTACTAAAAGTATTTTCCCATTAGGTGACACCCTTCATGAATCACTCGCAGTGACTGTCTGTATAATATGGATTCCATTCCACTGAATTTATTTTCTTTATCTTTATCTTTCCTGCATTGTGGT
>NC_056747.1:1325021819-1325104203 GCF_019279795.1 Protopterus annectens
TCACCTGCAGAAAAGATGACCTGACACTTCACATTTATGGTGAGTGTACACTACTGCACTTTGCTTCCCATGCTAGGAAAAGATGCCTGGATAGCAACACTCTATTTAAATGAAGCATGCCTGCACATCCCAATCAGGGAATCTTGCAGAAGATACCTACACTTCAAAGCAGGCTACAGTCCCTACCAGATTTTCATTGTGTTACACTGCTGCAGTCATCACACTTAGGTTATCTGCCGTCAGGCGGTTCCCCAGTCGGCCTGAGTTCCAAAGTCTTGGTCCAGTGTCGGTTGCTATCGCCTCCTCCCTGACGTCAGTGCGACAGGGGTATACAAGATGCAGCAGACGCCATTTTCTCCAGTCTTTTTTGCCGCGCAGTGCCCGAAGCAAAAGCAGTTCACAAGTGCCGGTCGGCCGACTCCTGAGATTTTCAAATCGAATTTCAGACCGAAGTCTTCAATAAAGCGAAGTACCCCGTTGGGGAACCTTTTCTTGCCTCAGTCCGATGTCAGAAAAAGTTAATAATTGCATTTCTTGTGGGAAGCAAATACCTCATAAGAATTTTCATTCTTATTGTATCCCTTGTCTAGACGCAGACCACGACGTCACAGGTTGTCGGTTTTGTGCCAGGTTTAACAAACAAAAACTATTTTGGTAGAAAATTTAATTATATCATGCTCTCGGAGCAACCGACGACCGGGATGCATAAAAAGCACAAAGATAAGGACAGGCAGCCGAGACCCAAACCAGACCAAGGCCTCTGCTAGGCCAGTCGCCGGTTCTCTGGTTTTCAGTGAAGCGCCTACGCAGCCCCTGACGATGGCTAAATTAGAACCCCAGCCTGCATCCGACTCCCAAACAGAGATTGCAGGGCCTCCAGAGCCTTTATCTTTAGGCCCTTCCGCCTCCATGGCTGAAGGGGATTCTGGTGCAGTTGAAAGGCCATCAGTTGCTGAAGGTATCTTCAGACTGACTACACTTACTATTAAATCCTATGCAAAACTGAAAACTCCATCAAAAGTAAGGAAACCTGTACAGCAGTCTCCAGTACAAGGCCCCATGCCTAAGAAACAGATGCTTAAGATGGCTGAAGACTTAATTACCCTAATCAGGGGTTCCCATCCCCCACCAGACAAAAGGCCTAGACAGGAGGAGGACTACACTTCCTCTGACCAGCTTTCAATTTCCTCAGATTCTTCTGAGGAACAGGAATACTCTTTTCCCCCTTATGAAGACTCTGATGCTGAAGAGTCTATTCCTTCAGCATCTCCCCCAGAAGACTACTCTTTTAGGGAAACTTTACATACCATGAGGGAACATTTCCACTGGGAAGGCCAGGATTACTCTGATTCTAAGAAAAGGCTCCGAGAGTTCCTCTTACTACCCCAGCACAGACCCCTTGCTATTCCACCTGTGTTAGACATTGTGAATGATGTTTATTCAGAATCTAGCCTTAACCCAGATTCATTACCTCCTGCACCAGCCAAACCAGACAGATACTACAGAGTCCCTGACTCATAAGCCCTGTTGCTGACCCAGAAACCATTTCCCAGGGTCCCAAAGGAGTTAAGACCTCTATTGCTAAAAACCCTGTACCATCTGAAAGGGATTCTAGAGCACTAGACAGATGGGGAAAGAAAGTATGTACCTCAATTACTCTAGCTCTGAGGGCCTTAAATTGCCAGTTTCACATGCTGAAATATCAACAATATATGATGTCTCAATTAAAACAAAAAATGAGCACACATACAGAGCAGCCTGATTACAAGGAAATGCAAGATTTGTTGCATGCAGCAGAACAAGTGGGAAAACATACTTTGCAATGTGGATTTGATTAATTGGAAGCTTCTTGCAGAGCAGCTGTAACAGGGTCTGTCATTCGTAGGCATGCTTGGTTAAAAGAACAAACTTTACCTGATCATGTTAAAGCAAAGTTATTAGATGCACCCTTACAGCAGGATGTTTTATTTGGTGTGAAAGCAGAAGAGGCTTTAAAGAAAATGGAGGTTAAGGCAAAATCTATGCTGACGGTCAAGGATTTTTTTACAGGTTCAACCCCCCTCGTTTCATCAGAAATTGGCCAACCAAAAACTGGTCCTTTCCAACTTCTGACAGACCACAGAGGGGCAAATACAGACGCCCAAGGGGCAGAGGTAAATCACAATGCTCTTACAAGCCACGACAATGGGGTGCCATAACCTAGAGAGGAGGAGAAGACAGGTCTCAAACTATCAGAAGACAATCACAATGACTTACCCCTCAGACTGCCAAGAAAATCACTCTTGGCAGCCCCCTTGGGAGGAAAACTTGCACTTTTTGCAGACAATTGGCACATCATCACAAGACAAATGGGTCCTAAATATTGTAACTCAAGGATACAGGTTCCACTTTCACACTTTACCAAGGATAAAAGGAATGCCAAACCTGCCACCAAATCAATGAGCAGAGGCTCAAAGACAAATTACAGCACTCATGGACATGAGAGCCATTCAACAGGTTCATACACAGGAGCAAGGACAAGGATTTTACTCCAGACTCTTTCTGGTTCCCCGAAAGGACAAAGCCTGGAGACCCATTCTGGACCTTTCAGTTCTAAACGCATACCTGGAAGTACCCAAATTCAAGATGCTCACACTACAGCCATTTCTTCCCATGCTGGGCAAGAAGGCTTGGCTAGTAACGTTGGACCTCAAGGAGGCATACCTGCATGTCCCTATCAGACAAAATTGCAGAAGATACCTCCGATTTATAGCAGGTACAACTCATTACCAATTCTCTAAACTGCCCTTTGGCTTATCTACTGCGCCCAGGGTCTTCACAAAATGCCTGGCACCAGTAATTGCATACTGCAGACAAAGAGGAATCCAAATATATCCATACCTGGACGGCTGCTTTATTCAAGCGGACAGCAAGGACATTCTTTTAAAACATCTGGCGTTTGTAAAAAACCTGCTAAGTTGCCTAGGGTACACAGTAAACGAAAATAAGTCAAAACTAGTGCCCTCACAACACATAATATTCCTGGGTGCCAGCTTAAATGCAACGGCCCAGATGGCTTGTCAAACGCCAGACAAGCGAGGACAACTGACTCAATACTTCAAAATGATGGCAACAAAGACCCAACTCCCTGCAAGAAATTCTGCAGGCCTTGGGATTCATGGCATCTTGCATACTACTAATACCATATGCCAAACTGCATATGAGGAAATTACAATGGTACCTGTAAAGCGTATGGACTCAACACAGCCACAGCTTGGAAACAATAATACCACTAATTCCCTGCCTTCAACAGGAGTTTCTATGGTGGGCTCAGGCATGTCACCTCAACAAGGGTCAGCCTTTCACCTTGCCCACAGCCAGGCAAACAATGACAACAGATGCATCGGATTACACCTGGGGAGCACATATGGCAGGACAGTGTATTCAGGACAAATGGTCTGCAGATCAAATGCCTCTCCACATCAATTAAAAAGAGATGCTAGCTGTACAAAATTCCCTAACAGCTTTCAAGGACCTCCTACATCCAGGACCACTTCTAATAAAGACTGACAACACCACAGTGATATGGTACATAAACAAACAAGGGGGCACACATTCCTACCCCTTATGCAGGCAAGCAATGACCTTGTGGAACACAGCACTGACCTACCAAGTTCAACTTCAAGCACAATTCCTGCCAGGAAAGAAAAATACATTGGCAGACTATCTAAGCAGACAGATCATGGATCCTCACGAGTGGCAACTATAGACCCACAAGTATTTACAATGATAACTCAAAAATGGGGGAGCCCAGACATAGATCTGTTTGCTTCCCCCCAAAACTACCAACTGCAAAAGGACATACCACACACTAGCCTGGAAAGTGGACGCACTCTCATTCAGTTGGAAAACACTAACAGTGTATGCCTTTCCTCCGCTGCCTCTTCTGGCAAAGGTGCTGCTAAAAGCCAGATTAGAGAGGCCACAAACGATACTCATTGCTCCAGACTGGCCACGCCAACACTGGTATCCAATATTAAGGAACATGGCTCAAGGCCCACCATGGAGTTTACCTCAAATTCCTCACCTGCTGACTCAGCAAAACAATCAGGTCCTACACAGCCAGCTCAAGACTTTAAATCTGGCTGCATGGCAGATTATCTAAACAACCAGTCAACACTTCTCTTTACAGCTGTTATGGATGTCATTCTGTAGGCCAGGAGACCCAGCACCAGGAAAACCTACTCAGACAAATGGAAAAGATTCTGCGCCTGGAACCAGGCTAAAGGCCAAAATCCTCTTGTCCCAAATATTCCTCAGATTCTGCAATATTTAACTGAGATGTTGCACAAAGGCCTTTCCTTTTCATCTGTAAAGATCCACGCTTCAGCTATTTCAGCACATTACAACATGGATCCTCCTATTTTTTCACATGACAGTACCTCAGCGGGGCTAAGAACATAAGACCACCCCGAAGAGCACCAACACCAACTTGGGACCTCAATTTTGTTTTTGAAAAACTTACACTACCGCTTTTCGAGCCAGCTTTTTCAGCTGAGCTACAGGCCCTAATGGCAGTGGAGCCTTTCATAATTTTTCATCAAGACAGAGTCTCTTTACGAACTAACCCTTCCTTTATGCCAAAGGTAGTATCTAGTGTGGCTCTAAACCAAACCATTAATTTACCCACCTTTTATCCAAACCCCCAGAATAAAAGGGAAAGGCTCCTACATTCTTTGGACATTCACAGGCAGTTACGTTTCTACTTGGATAAAACAAAGGTTTTCAGAAAATCTGATCAGCTCTTTGTATCCTATGCTGCAGGATCTCAAGGAAAGCCTATATCAAAACAGACCATTTCAAAATGGATACGACATTGTATCCGTTTCTGCTACACACACCATGGGAAAACTGTGCCTAGTAACATTAGGCCTCATTCCACCAGAGCTACAGCAACATCAGCAGCCTTCCTCAGAGGGGTACCAACCAAGGATATTTTGGAAGCTGCAACTTGAGTTCAGTGCACACCTTCACCAAGCACTACCACTTATATATTCAAAAACCAGAGCTGGCTTTGCCACTGCAGTTTTGCAGGGCCTATTTTCATTCCGAATCCAGAACCGAAGTCTTCTACAAAGCTAAGTACCCCGTTGGGGAAACTTTTTCTTGCCTCAGACAGATGTCAGTAAAAGTTAATAACTGTATTTCTTGTGGGAAGCAAATAACTCATAAGGATTTCCATTCCTATTGTATCCCATGCCTAGGCCCAGACCACGACGTCACTGGTAGTCTGTTTTGTGCTAGGTTTAACAAGTGCACTATTAAACGTCTGTTTGATTTTGCCCGACCTTATTTTGGCAGAAAATTCAATTACACCATGCCGTCGGAACTTCTGACCGGAATACATTAAAAGCACAAAGACAAGGGCAGGCATCCGAGGCCCAAAACTGACGACTCCTCTTCTAGGCCGGTCGCTGGTTCTCCGGTTTTCAGCAAGGCGCATTCGCAGCCCCTGACCGCTTCTGCAGAACCACAGGCAAATTCTGACTCCCACCTGGAGCTGGCTGGGCCTTCGGACGCACAAGTTTTTCAGCCCACCAAAACTAACCCTGCAGAGGGAACCGAAGTAGCTGAGCAATCCACAACTTCAGAGGGTGTTTTCAGACCTACTCAGTTAAGCATTGAACCCTCTGCTAAGTCTAAGCCTCCCTTAAAAACAAAGAAACAAATACAGCATTCTCCAGGACAGGCTTCCATGCCTAAGAAACAAATGCTCAAAATAGCTGAAGACCTAATCACTCTGATCAGGGGGTCCCATCCCCCTCCTGATAAAAGGCCCAGACAGGATGCAGACTATGACTCATCCGACCAGGTGTCCATTTCTTAAGATTCATCCTCAGACCTAGGATATTCTTTACCCCCTTATGAGGATTCTGATGCTGAGGAATCTGTTCCATCAGCCTCTGCACCTGAGGACTACTTTGGGGAAACCTTACACACCATGAGGGAGCATTTCCATTAGGAAGGCCAGGATTACTCAGAATCTAAGAAAAGGCTCAGAGACTTCCTTTTATTACCTCAACACAGACCCCTTGCTATTCCGCCAGTGTTAGATATTGTGGATGATGTGTATACTGAATTCAGCTTAAATCCTGACTCCTTACCTCCAGCCCCAGTTAAACCTGACAGATATTAGAGTTCCTGACTCTCACAAATTTCTGTATAAAAGCCCTGTTGCTGATCCTGAAACTATTTCTCAGGGACCCAAAGGGATTAAGGCCTCATCAGCAAAAAACCCAGTTCCCTCTGACAGAGATTCCAGAGCATTAGACAGATTGGGAAAGAAAGTATATACGTCTGCAACTTTAGCAATGAGAGCCTTAAATTGCCAATTTCACATGCTAAAATATCAGCAATTTTTGATGTCTCATTTGAAACAAAAATGCTTCCAGATTCAGATCCTCCTAATTTTTAATGAAATGCAGGATTTATTGCATGCAGCTGAACAAGTGGGAAAACGTACTTTGCAATGTGGTTTTGATTCTTTAGAGGCCTCCTGTAGAGCAGCAGTTACAGGCTCTGTCATTAAAAGACATGCTTGGTTAAAAGAACATACATTACCAGATCATGTTAAAGCAAAATTATTGGATGCACCTTTGCAGCGGGATGTGTTATTTGGAGTTAAGGCAGAAGAGGTATTAAAGAAGATGGAGGCTAAGACAAAATCTATGCAAACGGTGAAGGATTTCTTACAGGTTCAGCCTCCTCGATTTAGCAGAAATTGGCCAGCAAAGAATTGGTCGTTTCCAGTTACAGACGAACCTCAAAGGGGCAGATACAGACGTCCAAGAGGTTGAGGTCAACCACAAGGTGCTTACAGGCCTCGACAATGGGGTGCACCAGGCCAGAAAGAAGGGGAAGACAGGCCCCAACCATATAAAAAGCAGTCTCTGACTTCCCACTACAGCTGCCAAACAGCTCTCTTGGCAGCCCCCTTAGGAGGAAAACTGACACTTTTCTATCACAGTTGACATTGATCACCAAAGACAAATGGGTTCTCAACATTGTATCTCAAGGTTACAGATTCCACTTTCACACTCTGCCAAGGTTAAAAGGAATGCCAAATCTGCCACCAAATCAATGGGCAGAGGCTCAAAAACAAATTACAGCACTCATGGGCGTGAGAGCTATTCAAAAGGTACCACCACAGGAGCAAGGACAAGGATTTTACTCAAGACTCTTTCTGATTCCCAGAAAGGGCAAAGCCTGGAGGCCCATTCTGGATCTTTCTTCTCTAAACACTTACCTGGATGTTCCGAAATTCAAAATGTTGACACTACAGCAGCTTCTTCCCATGCTGGGCAAGGAAGCTTTGGTCGTGACCTTGGACCTCAAGGAGGCATACCTGCATGTCCCTATCAGACAAAACTGCAGAAGATACCTCAGATTCATAGTTCGTTCAATGCACTATCAATTCTCTGCACTGCCCTTTGGCTTATCTACTGCGCCCAGGGTCTTCACAAAGTGCCTGGCACCAGTAATTGCATTTTGCAGACAGAAAGGAATTCAAATTTATCCGTACCTGGACGACTGCCTGATTCAAGCAGACAGCAAGGACATTCTTGTAAAGCATCTGGCGTTTGTAAAAAAGTTAAGTTGCCTGGGGTACACAGTAAACGAAAAGAAATCAAAACTAGTGCCCTCAGAAGAGATAATATTCCTGGGTGCCAGCTTGAACACAAAGGCCCAGATTGCTTATCTCACGCCAGACAAGCAAGGACAACTGACTCAATATTTTCAATTGATGGCAGCAAAGACCCAACTCCCTGCAAGAAAAATTCTGCAGGCCTTGGGTTACATGGCATCTTGCATACTACTAATTTCATATGCCAGACTGCATATGAAGAAACTACAATGGTCCCTAAAGAGTGTATGGTCTCAACACTGTCAAAGTTTGGAAACAGTTATACTACTCATTCCTTGCCTTCAACAGGAGTTTCGATGGTGGGCTCAAGCTTATCACCTCAACAAGGGACAGCCTTTTACTCAACCCACAGCCAGGCAAACACTGACAACAGATGCAGTGGATTACGCCTGGGGAGCACACATGGCAGGAAAATGTATTCAGGGCGAGTGGCCAGCAGAACAAAGGCATCTTCACATCAATCAAAAAGAGATGCTAGCTGTACAAAATGCCTTTATAGCTTTCAAGGACCTGCTGCATCCAGGACAACTATTACTAAAGACAGACAACACCACAGTTATGTGGTACATAAGCAGGGGGGCACACACTCCTACCCCCTCTGCAGACAAGCCATGATCTTGTGGAACACATCTGTAGACTACCAAGTTCATCTGCAAGCACAATTCCTGCCAGGAGAGAAAAACACACTGGCAGAGACTTAAGCAGAAACATCATGGATCCCCACAAATGGGAGTTGAATCCACAAATATTCAGAATGATAACACAGAAATGGTAGAGCCCGGACATAGATCTGTTTGCATCCCTAAAGAACTGCCAGCTACAGAAATTCTGCACAAGGAGTTACCATCCACAAGCATGGAAAGTGGATGCCCTCTCATTCAGCTGGAAAAACCTACAAGTATACGCTTTCCCACCTCTACCTCTCTTTCCAAAGGTACTCCTAAAAGCCAGGCAAGAAGAGCCAAAGATGATCCTGATTGCACCAGACTGGCCACGCCATCACTGGTACCCAATCTTAAAGAACTTGGCACAAGAACCACCCTGGATTTTGCCTCAAATCCCACATCTGCTGACTCAGCACAAAAATCAGATACTTCACATCAGCTAAAGAAACCTAGCTGCATGGAAAATTCCTTAGTCAAGCAAGCAGTGCCCCTCTCCAAAGCTGTTATGGATGTCATTCTGGAGGCCAGAAGGCCTTGTACCAGGAAAGCCTATCCGGATAAATGGAAGAGATTCTGTGCCTGGAACCAGGCTCTCACAGCCTTGACCCTCTTGTCCCAAACATTCCTCATACTACAATATTTAACTGAGATGCTGGACAAGGATGCCTCCTTTTCATCCATCAAGAGCCACGCCTCTGCCATTTCTGCTCATTACAACACGGATCCACCAATTTGCTAAAACAGTACCTCGGAGGGGCTAAAAACATAAGACTGCCCCATAGAGCACCTACTCCAACTTGGCACCTCAACTTTGTTTTGGAAAAATTAACTTTACCTCCTTTTGAGCCAGCTAACACAGCAGAATTAAAATACATCTCTTGGAAAACTGCTCTGCTACTGGCAATAACATCAGCACAAAGAGTTTCAGAATTACAGGCACTAATGGCAGTGGAACCTTTCCTCATTTTCCACCAGGACAGGGTGTCTTTAAGAACTAACCCTACGTTTATGCCAAAGGTGGTATCAAGTGTGGCTCTAAACCAAACTATTCACTTGCCAACTTTTTATCCAAAACCACAGAATAAAGGGGAGAAACTACTGCATTCTTTGGACATTCACAGGCAGTTACGCTTCTACTTGGACAAAACTAAAGCTTTCAGAAAATCTGAGCAATTATTGGTAGCATATGCTGCAGGAGCACAGGGAAAAAACATTTCAAAACGGACTATTTCAAAATGGATAGGACATTGTATACGTTTCTGCTATACACACCATGGGAAACCTGTACCTAGCAGCATTAGATCTCATTCCACCAGGGCAACAGCCACTTCAACTGCCTACCTCAGAGGAGTACCTACCAAGGATATTTTGGAAGCAGCAACATGGAGTTACCAAGCATTACCATTTGCCTTTATACTCCAAATCCAGAGATAGCTTTGCCACTGCTGTGCTGCAGGGCCTTATAGCCACCCCTAATGTCTTATAGAACCAGTCACCCTACCTCAGTTTTGAGATTCCACCCAAGTGTAATTATTGCAGCACGATGAACATAGTACAGTTATCTACCTACCATAAATGTAGATGTTTGAGTGTAAACACTGCTGCAGTCCAGGTTACCCTTCCTCCTTCCCCTCTAACTTGCTGGTACATACCTATGTCTTCTACCCTTTACTACCTATGGGGAGTATTTGTTGGTAACTGAAAGCTGCTGTTTGCTTTTCTTATGTATACTTTACTAGCAATTTGAATTGCCTACCTATTTGGGGGCACCTGACATCTGAGGCAAGAAAAACTGAAGAAAATGGTGTCTACTGCGTCTTGTATACCCCTGTCGCACTGACGTCAGGGAGGAGGCGACAGCAACCGATGCCGGACCATGACTTTAGAACTCAGGCCGACTGGGGAACCACCGGACGGCAGGATAACCCAAGTGTAATGACTGCAGCAGTGTTTACACATGAACATCTACATTTATGGTAGGTACAAAACTGTACTTTTTGCAGCCTGCTTTAGACCCGGACGCTAGCAATTCCAGGGAGGCCACACACACATCTGGTACAGACGTCCAGGGGGAACCAATGCTCATTCTGTTGGAAGGCCCTAGGGGAATCACGCCAATCTTGGTGAGGGAAGAAGTCAATTCGGACATACTTGAATGCGGATGTGCATTCGAACCCCCCCCAGCCTATATTGGATGGACGTGCCTGCTAAGAAGAAAAACAAAAAAACTAAGCATCCACCCCCTCCTCTAGACCCCAGAAAGAGTGGCAGAATTTTGCCCAAGGATTATTCAAAGCCTTCGTGTCCTTGAGGCCTACTGCAGGATCCCCTACTCGTCCTCTCTCCTGGCCTGCCTCGCCGCAGAAAAGGGTCAGGCAACAGCCTACTTCAGAGGAAGAACTTTCATGAGAAGACAGTGACTCCCTAGCCTACTCCTGTCACATTTTTTCACCATTACACTATGCTTCACCTGAAGAGGACTCTAATGGGATGGACTCGCCCATGGAGGATGTCCCTTCTGGAGAAACCCTTTTAAAAATTAGGGACAATTTCAAGTGGGACAGAACTCAAATGTCAGATGTTCATAAGTGGTACTGCGACATCTTCCAGGTGGAAACCTTCAGCCCTTTAACTATCCCACCAGTTATTCCTGCCTTTCTGGATGCTTTTGCTTCCACGTCCATACTTCTCGACTCAGTCCCCAAGAAGCCAGACGGATACTACAAAGTCCCTCAAGACAGAAACTTCCTCTTTAAGGCCCCTCTTGCTGACCCCCTCCGTTATCTCTGTGGCCTCAGTCAAAGCCTCCAGGTCCCTTCCTTCCACTTCTACCCTCTGATACAGACAGTAGGCATCTAGAGAGATTGGGAAAGAAAATCTACAGCTAACCTAGCCTTTAGGGCTTTGAATTACCAAACTCATGTGATCAAGTATTCCCTGGAGCTTAATATCACAGCTGTCTGAAATTTTCTGACATGCCTGATTCAGAAAACAAGGCCTTGGCCTCTTCCCTAATTGCTGCATCCTCCCAGGTGGCCCATCACTCAGTAAAATGCAGCTGTGGTGCTGTTGAAGCTGCCTCCAGTGCTGTTGCCTCTGCCTTAATGTTGAGAAGATGTGCATGGCTGAGGCTGCAGCCCCTCCTGGAGGACATCAAGGTGAAGCGCAGGGGATGCACCCTTTGACAATTCGCATTATTTGGTAAGGCTCCAGATGATCTCTTCAAATCACTGCAGTAAAAAAAAAAAAGCAAATCCTGGTCTCACAAGTTCCACAGGGACTACCCTTCCAAACAAGTATTTGTCTGCAGTCAAACCCAGCCCTCCCAGGCTGAGTCTTCCAAGGGGAGCAAAAAAGTTAATCACTTCAGCTCCCTCCTCTTCGCACCAGCATAAGTAGCCTTTTCCTGACAGAGCAAGGTCTTCCCAACTCTTCAGGACTTCCTTGAACTCTACCATTCTTTCCCTCCTCCTCTCCCTTTCAGTCTGGGAATCCATCACATAAGACACCTGGGTCTTGAACATCATAAAATTTGGATATTTCATGGCATGGCACACCATGCCTGTCTTCATGGGTATCCTACAACCACCTGCAGAACAGGTAACCCTTTTTCCACAGGTGTTGGCAGACCTGCCAGAACAAGGAGCCATGCAACCAGTGCCCACACACCAAAAAGGAACAGGCTTCTACTCCCACATGAAGTTCTTCGTGTTTCACTGTTGCAGTCATTACATTTGGATTATCTGCTTGCAGGTAGCCCTCAGTCGGCCTAATTAACAAAGTCTTGGGTCCTGCGTCGGTTGCTGTCCCCGTCTTCTATGACGTCAGGTCGTCAGGGGTATAAACATGCAGCGGACTCCATTACATCAGTCTTTCTTGCCGTGCGGTCCCCAAAGCAGAAGCAGTTCGCAAGTGCCGGTCGGCCAGCTCCTGAAATTTTTGTTTTTTAGTTTCAGAACTGAAGTCTTCAACTAAAGCTAAGTACCCCATTGGAGAAACTTTTTCTTGCTCCTTACCAATGTCAGTAAAAGTTAATAATTGCATTACTTGTGGAAAGCGAATACCTCATAAAGATTTTCATTCGTACTGTTTTCCTTGCCTAGGCCCTGACCACGATGTACCTTGCTGTCAGTTTTGAGCTTTAATCAGTGCACTATACGTCGTCTGTGTATATTCACCTCTAAATATTTCTGATGTTCTTCGTGTTTCACTGTTGCAGTCATTACATTTGGGTAATCCTGCTGGCAGCTTGCCCTCAGTCGGCCTGAATTCCAAAGTCCTGGGTCCTGCGTCGGCTGCTGTCTTCCCTTCTCTGATGTCAGGTCGTCAGGGGTATAAAAGCAGCAGCCGATGCCATTTTCTTTAGTCTTTCTTGCCGTGCGGTGCCCGAAGCAGAAGCAGTTCGCAAGTGCCAGTCGGCCGACTCCTGAGATTTTCGTGTTCGAGTTTCAGATCCGAAGTCTTCAATAAAGCCAAGTACCCCATTGGGGAAACTTTTCTTGCTTCAGACCGATGTCAGAAAAAGTAAATAATTGTATTTCTTGTGGAAAGCAAATACCTCATAAGGATTTTCATTCTTACTGTATTCCTTGCCTAGGCCCTGATCACAACGTTTCTGGTTGTCGGTTTTGTGCTAGAGATTTAACCAACGCACTATTAAGCGTTGGTATGATTTTGCTTTAAACTATTTTGGACGCCGGTTTAATTATCCAGAAATGTCGGATAGCCATCCAACTACCGGAGTTCACAAAAAGCTCAAAGAAAAGGAGAGAGAGAGACACAACCGAGGCCCAAAACAGACGAAGCTTCTCCTAAGCCAGTTGCCGGTTCGCCAGTTCTCAGTGAGGCGCTTTTGCAGCCCCTGATGCCCGCTACTTTAGAGTCTCAGGCTGCTACCGACACCCATGTGGAGTCAGCCATGCCGCTGGAAACTCAAGGTATTGGAGCCTCTGATACTATTCCTTCATATGGGTCCGGAGCCGCTGAGCAGGCACCAGCTTCTGAGGGTGTATTCAGACCTAGACATCTTTACATTAAACCGACTTCAGCTTCAAAGGCAAAGACTAAAGCACCCTCTAAAGCAAAGAAATAAACTCGAGCCACGTGGTCAGGTCTCTATGCCCAAAAAACAGATGCTCAAAATGGCCGAAGACTTGATTACCTTGATCAGGGATTCCCATCCCCCCCCTGATAAGAGGCCTAGGCAAGACACTGACTGAATCTTCAGATCAGGTTTCCATTTCTTCTGATTCCACTTCTGATCAGGGATATTCTCTTCCCCCCTATGAGATTCTGATGCTGAAGAAATCTATACCTTCAAATTCCCACTATTCTTTTGGGGAAACCTTGCATACCATGTGGGAGCATTTCTACTGGGAGAGCCAAGATTTTTCAGAATCTAAAAAGAGGCTCAGGGATTTCCTTTTACTACCTCAACACAGGCCACTAGCCATTCCACCTGTGTTAGACATTGTAGATGTGTTTTCGGAGTCTAATCTTACCCCCGAGTCCTTATCTCCAGCTCCTGTTAAGCCTGACATATTACAGGGTTCCTGACTCTCATAAATTCCTTTTTAAAAACCCTGCTGCAGACCCAGAAACTATTTCTCAGGGTCCCAAAGGAGTTGAGGCTTCCGCTGCAAAAAATCCTACCCCCTCTGACAGAGATTCTAGGGCACTGGATAGATGGGGATAAAAGGTTTACATATCTGCTACCTTGGCTTTAAGGGTTGTCAGTTTCATATGCTCAAATATCAACATGTCATGGCATTGCTTAAACAGAAAATGTTAAACTCTGAATGTGCAGAAAACAAGGAAATGCAGGATTTATTACATGCAGCTGAACAAGTTGGAAAGCATACTTTGCAATGTGGTTTCGATTCTTTGGAGGCCTCCTTCAGGGCTGCAGTTACAGGTTCTGTAATTAGGAGGTATGCTTGGTTAAAGGAACACAATCTGCCTGATCATGTCAAAGTTAGATTATTAGATGCACCTTTACAGCATGATACTTTGTTTGGTGTTAAGGCAGAAGAGGTGTTAAAGAAAATAGAGGACAAAGCTAAATCTATGCAAATGGTCAAAGATTTCTTATAAGTACAGCCACTTAGGTTTAGTAGACACTGGCCAACAAAGAAGTGGATGTCCTTCATGGATGCATCTGCAGTCATAACAACTGGGTTGTCCTGTCGTCAGGCAGCCCTTCAGTCGGCCGGATTCCAAAGTCCGGGTCCGGCTTCGGCTGATGTCGCACTTCACCCGACGTCATCTCTGTTGGTCTTCAGGTATAAAAGCATCAGCCGACGCCATTTTCTTCAGTCTTTCTTGCGCGGCGCAAGCAGAAGCTGTTCGCAAGTGCCGGTCGGTCGGATCCAGAGATTACTTCTACCGAATACTACTTCAAGACTTCTAAAGCTAAGTACCCGTTGGGGACTCTTTCTTGCCTCAGCCGATGTCAGAAAAGTTAATAATTGTTTAACCTGTGGGAAACAAATACCTCATAAAGATTTCCACTCTTACTGCCTGCCTTGCTTAGGCCCAGCCCACGACGTAGCAGCCTGTTCGTCCTGTGCTTCTTTCAACCGACGAACGCTTAGGCGCCGGTCGGAGTTTGCAGAACAGTTTTTCGGTTCTGATTTTGCGTACATTATGCCGCCGGATCCTCCGACTCGCATTCTGCCAAAACGCAAAGAAAAGACCGACACTCGCGGTCCGCGGTTTCGCCGAAACCATGGTTAAGCAAATCATGAGTGTCTCGGTTTCGCCGAAACCGAAAACTGATCAAAATACAGCTGAATCTATCTCTACAACTGAGGTCCCTGCTAACACTCTTGAATCGGCCTCAGAAATTTTACCCACTACGTTGCTTACCACTGACTTATCAGACACCATTCCCTTGGATGTCTCTACCCCAGCACGTGGTGCTGCTAGGCCTCCAGCAGCCATGTCCATTAAGGCCTTCGCCAGGGCTAAAGCAGCCAAGACTACTAAAACAGTGCCTGTTAAACCCCCTCAACCAGGCCCTCTTCCAGTTCTCAAATGCTTACTTTGGCAGAAGATTTAATTTCATTAATTAGAGGATCTCAATCTCACCCAGACAGGGCCTCTCAGCCCCCAGAGAAGAGACCTAGGGCAGAGCCCCATGAGCCAGTGTCCTCTGATGATTCTGCTGATGAATCAGACATTACTGACCAGCCAGAGGCTCCTTTCTCCAATTTTGAAGATTCTGATGCTGAAGAATCCATTCCAGCTGCTTCCCCACCAGAAGAATTCTCCTTTGGGGAAACCTTGCATGCCATGCGAGAACAGTTCCAATGGCAGCAACAGGATTTTTCAGACTCCAGGAAAAGACTTAGGACCTTTTGCACCTTCCACAGCACAGGCCCTTAGCTATACCTCCTGTTCTCTCTGTGGTGGATGATGCTTTCAATGATGTCTGCTCCGCTCCAGATTCTTTACCCCAGCCCCTGCCAAACCAGACAGATTTTACAGGGTGCCAGATACTCATCACCACCTTTACAAGGCCCCTCTTGCAGACCCCGAAACTATTTCCCAGGGTCCCAAGGCAGTAGCCGCGACCATAGCTACAAACCCTGTTCCTTCTGAAAGGGAAGCAAGGTCATTAGACAGATGGGGTAAAAAGGTTTACACTTCAGCCACTCTTTCAGCTAGAGCTTTAAACTGTCAGTTTCACATGATACAATACCAAGAGTTTATGCTTGATCAGTTAACTAAAAACTAACCACTGATGAATCTCTTGATAAGAAATATGTATTAGAAATGGTAAATAACATACAGCAAGTTAGTAACCACTCTTTAAAATGTGGCTATGATGCACTGGAGGCTTCATTTAGATCAGCCATGACTGGCACTGTAATTAGAAGGCATGCATGGCTAAAGGAGCAAGCTTTACCTGATCATGTTAAATCTAAATTGCTAGATGCTCCTATGGATAAAACAAGTTTGTTTGGTACACCTGCCCAGCAGGTTATGAAGAAAATGGAAGAAAAGGCAAAATCAGTCCAGACAGTTAAAGATTTCTTGCAGGTTCAACCCCAAGGTTTAGCAGGAACTGGCCTGCCAAAAATTGGTCCTTTCCTGACTCCACAAGACCTCAAAGGGGCAGGAATAGACGCTCCAGAGGCAGAAACCAATCCAGAGGAGGTGCCTACAGAGGACGACAGTGGCAAGGTAACAACAGAGGCACAGACTCAACACCTGCCACTACATCAACACAGCCACAGTGACTTAATCCTAAACCCGCCTACCAGGGAACAGATAGCAGCTCCTCTAGGCGGAAAGCTAACCTTATTTTCAAAAACTGGCACCACATAACAAAGGACAAGTGGATTTTACTTAACCATAGATCAAGGTTACCGGTTCCACTTCCACACTTTACCAGACAAAGAGGAATGCCAAATCTACCTCCAAATCAAAAGACAGAGGCTCTACAACAGATAATGGAGTTAGCAAACATGAGAGCTGTGGAGAAAGTGCCAACAGCAGAGCAAGGAAAGGGGTTCTACTCCAGACTATTCCTAGTTCCAAGAAAGGAAAAAGTTGGAGACCAATTCTAGACCTGTCCACCCTGAATACTTACATCATTGTCCCAAAATTCAAAATGCTGACCCTACAGCAACTTCTTCCCATGCTGGGCAAGGAGTGTTGGCTGGTAACTCTAGATCTCAAGGAGGCATACCTGCACGTCCCCATTCGACCAATCTGCAGAAGATACCTCAGATTTCTTGCAGGATCAGAGCACTATCAATTCTCAGCATTGCCCTTTGGCTTATCTACTGCCCAGAGTATTCACAAAATGCCTGGCATCAGTAATCGCCCATTGCAGACTACAGGGAATTCAAATTTATCCATACCTGGACGACTGCCTGATACAAGGAGACAACAAAAGCAAGCTGACAACAGATTTACAAAGGGTCATTTACTTGCTTCAAGCACTGGGATACACAGTCAATTTACAAAAGTCAAGACTGATACCATCCCAGACAAGGACTTTCCTGGGAGCGGAATTGGACACAGTAAGACAAATGGCATTCCTAACTACAGAAAAACAAAAAGCACTCCCTCTTTACTTCTTGGCACTAACAAAACTGTACAAGTTAACAGCAAGAAAGGTACTGCAGGCCTTGGGTTTCATGGCATCATGCATAATCTTGGTTCCATTTGCCAGACTACATATGAGAAAACTACAGTGGTACCTAAAGAATTTATGGTCCCAACACAGACACAGCCTAGAAACGAAATCCCACTAATACCATGCTTAAAACAGGAGTTCCTATGGTGGGCTCAGGCATGCCAGTCAAACCCAGGCCTGCCCTTCGCAAGGGTCAAGCAAGCCAGACCATCACAACAGATGCTTCAGACCTAGGATGGGGGCGATATGCTGGACAAATGCGTACAAGGATTGTGGACACAGGACCAACTTCACCTGCACATCAACCTAAAAGAAATGCTGGCAGTAAAACTGGCAATCCAAAAGTTCAGACCATTTCTCAAGGAGGACCACTTGATGATAAGGACAGACAACACCACAGTCATGTGGTACATCAACAAACAGGGAGGCACTCATTCTTACCCCTATGCAGAATGACTTTGGAGCTGTGGACCCTGGCACTCAGCTACAACATCCAGTTACAGGCAATATTTGTGCCAGGAAAAGAAAACTCTAGCAGATATGTTAAGCAGGACCACATCGGATGCCCACGAATGGCAGCTGCACCCGGATATCTTCAAGACCATCTCAAGAAATGGGAATGCCTCAGATAGATCTATTCGCATCACCTCTCAATCACCAGCTCAAAAATTCTGCACAAGGACATTCCACCCACTAGCATGGAAAGTGGACTTGCTCTCCTTCAGCTGGAAAGGCCTAACAGCATATGCATTCCCACCTCTTCCCTTGATACACAAAGTACTACTAAAAATCAAGGAGGAACGTCCAAGGATAATCCTGATAGCTCCAAACTGGCCAAGACAGCATTGGTACCCACTGCTGAGGAGCATGTCTCGAACAATATGTGGCCAATACCCTGATGCCTTTGATGCTAACTCAGAACAACTTCAGCACCATGCATCCAAACCTAAAACGCTGCAACTGACTGCATGGAACATCACATAGCAGCTGCTAATACAGAACTTTCACAAAGAGTTAAAGACATTATTCTTGAAGCACGCAGGCCTTCAACTAGAAGGAATTATGCTGGGAAATGGAAAAGGTTTGTCATTTGGAGTTCTGAAAGAGGAAAAGATGTATCAAACATAGATATGCCTAACATTCTGGAGTATCTGGCGAACTACTTCATTCAGGCCTGTCCTACTCCTCCATCAAGATTCATGCATCAGCTATTTCAGCAGAATACAGCTTTGATCCACCTGTTTTTCACACCCTTTGCTCAGGCAGTTCCTCAGAGGAATCAAGAATGTAAAACCTCCAAGGAAACCACCATTGCCAGCTTGGGACTTGAACTTTGTGCTAGAAAAATTGACACGATCACCTTTTGAACCAGCAGCAACAGCAGACCTACAACACCTGTCATGGAAAACTGCTTTCCTACTGGCAATTACTTCAGCAAGGAGGGTTTCAGAACTACAGGCCTTAATGGCAGTGCAACCCTTTCTAATCTTCCACCAAGATAGTGTCCATGAGGACTAATCCTACATTTATGCCTAAGGTGGTATCCAGAGTGTCTTTAAACCAAGCAATCCACCTACCTACCTTCTTTCCCAACCCACAAAACAGAGGGAAAGAATACTGCATACCTTGGATGTACATCGACAGCTACGCTACTACTTGGACAGAACAAAAATAGCAGAAAGACTGACCAACTTTTGTAGCCTATGCAACAGGAAGGAAGGAAAAGCTATTTCCAAACAGACAATCTCCAAATGGATAGGAAATTGCATACGATTCTGTTACTCCTTCCATGGAAAACCAATTCCACAGAACATAAGACCTCATTCTACAAGGGCAACAGCCACTACCACAGCCTTCTTACGAGGAGTGGCTACCAAAGACATTATTGAGGCGGCTACTTGGACCTCCGTGCATACATTTGCCAAGCATTATAATTTACCTCTATATTCCAGATCCCGAGCAGGGTTTGCCACTGCTGTTCTGCAAGGGATCCTAAACGCACCATAATCTACTTTTATCCTCCTCCCCTAGTTGGCTTTGGTATTCTACCCAGTTGTTATGACTGCAGATGCATCCATGAAGGACATAGTACAGTTTTGTACCTACCATAAATGTAGATGTCCGACTTGGCTAGCATCTGCAGTCAGGATTACCCTCCCTCCTTCCCTCTGTGGTACTCCTAGGGTGTTTATCCTTCTAATAGCTATCTAGTGGGGGGATTTCTTTTATGGTGTATTTGTTTGTATTTATGTACATACATGCTTATTTTTGTGTTTACCTCTATCTTTTGGAAACATTGGCATCTATCCAAAAGTTTTAGCCTTCTATAGGGCTTCTGGCATCTGGGGCAAGAAACACTGAAGAAAATGGCGTCGGCTGATGCCTTTATACCCGAAGACCAGCAGAGATGACGTCGGGTGAAGTGCGACATCAGCCGAAGCCGGACCCGGACTTTGGAATCCGGCCGACTGAAGGGCTGCCTGACGACAGGACAACCCAGTTGTTATGACTGCAGATGCTATCCAATTCGGACATCTACATTTATGGTAGGTACAAAACTGTACTTTCTTTCCTGTGTCAGACCTCAAATGGGCAGATCAGATGCCCTAGAGGCAAATCCCAGGTCCAAGGTTCATACAGGTCAAAGCAAAGGGGTGCTTCTACCTCCAAAGTTGGAGAAGACAAATCACAACCATACAGAAAACAGTCCCAATGACTTCCCCCTGACTGCACCAAGCACTTCTCTCCTGGCAGCACCCTTAGGGGGAAAATTAGCACTTTTTTCTCAAAATTGGCAGATTATAACCCAAGACAAGTGGGTTCTAAATATCGTGTCACAAGGCTACAAGTTCCATTCCCATACTCTGCCAAAGGCAAACGGCTGGCCAGATCTGCCAAAAAGTCAATGGGCAGAGGCACAAAAACGAGTATCATCTCTCATGGACATGGGGGCCATTCAACAAGTACCAGAGCAAGAGCAGGGACAAGGATTTTACTCAAGACTGTTCTTGGTACCCAGAAAGGACAAGGCTTGGAGGCCAATACTGGACCTATCTGTTCTGAACACATTCCTGGATATACCAAAATTCAAGATGTTGACTTTGCAGCAGCTTCTGCCCATGCTGGGCAAGAACGCTTGGCTTGTAAGTTTAGACCTAAGAGGCATACCTGTATGTCCCAATCAGACAAATATGCAGAAGATACCTCAGATTCAAGGCTGGCTCAATGCATTACCAATTCTCTGCACTGCCCTTTGGCTTATCTACTGCACCCAGGGTCTTTACAAAGTGCCTGGCACCCAGTAATTGCATTCTGCAGACAAAGAGGAATACAAATATACCGTTACTTGGACGACTGTCTAATTCAAGCAGAGGACAAGGACATTCTTCTACAGCATCTGGCGTTTGTGAAAAGACTTCTAACATGCCTGGGGTACACAGTCAATGAAAAGAATTCAAAACTAGTACCCTCTCAAGAGATAATATTCCTGGGTGCAAGCTTAAATACAACTGCCCAGATGGCTTATCTCACAGCAGACAAACAAAGGCAACTGAATACCTATTTCAAAATGTTGGCAACAAAGGCCCAGTTATCTGCAAGAAAAATTCTGCATGCTTTGGGCTTCATGGCATCCTGCATCATACTAATTCCATATGCAAGACTGCATGTGAGGAAACTTCGGTGGTACCTAAAAAGTGTTTGGACTCAACATTGACACAGCCTGGAAACTATGAATCTGAAGTAGGGACTTCATTTGTCAGCAACCTGTGGGTCTTGGATCCGATATTGGATCCGAGCCGGCAACTTGTTTCATAGCTAATGGATCCGAGCTCCTAGCTCCTCCCCTCACCCATAAACCCCTGCCAACACTCCATGACCTCAGATCTAGTTTGCCGCGCATGTGAGTAGCTGGATTTTTGAGCTCTTAGCGAGTATTTCAGATAAGTGTATTTTTTCTTCCACTTTCCCTGTCGTTAGCTTAAAGTGTGCAAGAGTCAGGTTCCCTGTATTTTTATATCTTTTATATAGTTTTTTCCCTCCCTTCGCTGGCCGTTAGTGAGTGTGTGTGTGTTTGTGTTTTGGGGCCTGTGTGTCTGTGTAGTCCTTGTTTTTTTCCTCAAGTATGGCTGAGGCCCCAAAAGCCATTTTTCAAAATGTACCAGTGTGGCCATAAGGTCTTCCCGGCTGATGGCCACACTTGGTGCGTTCGGTGCCTTGGGGTTGAACACCTCTCCTCAGGCTGTACCATTTGTGCAGCGTTCAACCCCAGGGCACTGAAAGGGCGGAGGTCGAAGCTGGTCATGGCGGGACTTTTGCCCCCGGACTCTGCTTCGGCCTCCGCTCCTCCCGTGGCACTACCACAGCCTGTGGTGATGGCCACTCCTGCCCCCCTTCCTTCGGCCGGGATTCAAACTCCCGCTAAAGTGCCGGAGGACAGGGAAGCCAGGAGGGAGAAACGGAGGGAGAAGCACCACAAGCGGTGGGCCGAGGCCTCCGCTTCGGCCCCGCCGGCTAAGTGGGCTTCTCCCTCCACAGCTTCTAGGTCTCCTCCTCGGCTCCGATCTCCTTGTTTCTCCCCAGGACCCGAGGAGAAGGAGGCCCGATCTCCATCGAGGTCATCGAGGTGGCATTCCAGGCCTGCCTCGGTGGCCTCATCGAGATCGACTTACATTATGTCAGATGCAGACTTGGACCGGATGATGCGAAGATTCATCCAGGCCCAGCTGCAGATGGGGGTGCTCTTGCCCCCCCCCCTCGAGGGGTAGCCCGACACCCTTTTTTGCTCCAATTGCTCCTTCTCCGACCCGCTACCCGGGTTCGGAGCGTTCGGAGCCGGGGGTGGGTCAGCGCCAACAGTACTTGGTACTTTGGATCCGACCCTGCCCTCGAGTCTGTCGGATCCGACCTCTCGGAGCCGTGGGCCGAGCTTCGGATCCGAGGGATTCAGTGTGCCTTCGGCTCCGTCCAGGTCGGAGCACACTGGTCCTTCGGATCAGACTGTCTCGGCGCGGGCTCCGATCCCTTCATCTGATCCGAGTGGGAGTCTGCTCTCGGAGCCCAGGGAGAGCTGTTCCCCCTCTGCCTTCGATGTAGTGGAGAGGGCTCTGTCGAGAGCATCCGGACCCCCGGCCCTTGTCTCTGCTCCACCCTGCACTCCCTCTCTGCTGGGCCAGGCTTCCATCACCTGGCCACAGGGACAGCCTGCTTCGATGTCCCAGGTTGTTCCATTGGAACAGGATGTTGCTGGCGAGACCTCCTCGGACAGCCCCCCCGAGGAAGTGCCTCGCAAGCACAAGTGCAAGAGGAGGCTCGTGGACTCCCCTGAGTCCTTAACCGAGGACACGGACTTGGATGAAGGGGAAGGCTCCCAAGATCACCTGAGGATGTCTCCTTTGGAGACATCATGGAAATGCTTAGGATCAGAGGTGGGTGGTCTGCCCCAAGGCTTCCTCCGACGAGTCCGTGTTTCTGGAGGCATTCAAGCAGGCCTGTCTACCTCTTGGGTGTCCCTCCGGCCGACCCCTGGTGGACCTTATTACCACCAGGGCGGAAGGACCCGGACACCGTGGAGCCAGTCCCTAAATGCCCGGACAGGATACTGAGCCCCCCCGCAGACCGGTCCCACTGGAGCAAGGGTCCCCCCATAGATGCCATGTTGACAGCGGCAGCCACGAAGAGGGAACTAGCTGAGGAGAGCCCCTCAGTCCATCCACCAAGCAAGGAGTCCTGCTCGATGGATCGCTTAGGGAAGCGAGTTTTTAGTTCAGCGACCTTTTCAGTAAGGTCCCTGAACTATATGGCACACGTCATCAGGATGCAGCGGGATCTTATCAAAGAATACGCTGCCTCCCCCCCCTGAGTCCATGCCGGCGGAGGACAAACAGTTGTACTCCACCCGAATGGCCACTCTGAGATCCATTTTGAATACCTCTATGCGGCTATTGTCCCACGCCACCGAGGGAGCCGCTAGAGCTAGCGGAGCGGGCCTAGTCATGAGACGTCAGGCCTGGCTCCGGCATTGTGACTTTGCAGAGCCCTTTAAAGCGTCCTTTGCGAACGCCTCTTTCGATGGTTCTGCCCTGTTTGGCAAAACGGTTCACGAGATGCTAGTCCAGAGCGAGAAGGACGGGAAGATGTCTGCCATCGGAGTCCGCTTCTCTGCTCCCCAGTGGTCCTTTTCGAAGAACCAAAAGGGTCAGAAGAAGATGTGGTTCCGGAAATCGCAACATTCCCAACCCGCTCCGGACAACCAGTCCTTCCGTGGCAGAGTAGGACAGGGAGGACGCTGCCCCAGGGGCAGAGGGGCTCCGAGGAACTTTGGGTCCAGAGAATCCTTCTCTGACTGGCCCACGCAGCTGCCCTGAAGGGTTGCCTGGCTGCTCCACTCTGGAGGCAGTCGGGGGGCACTTCTCGGAGCACCTAGCGGCATGGGAGTCCATCACGTCAGACCACTGGGTGCTTCGAATTATATCCAGAGGGTACAAAATTCCAATGCTTCATGTCCCCAAAATCAGGAACCTCCCCGATGTACCACCCGATCAGAGGGAGGCTGCAGCCGCAGAAATCCAGCAGCTGCTAGGAAAAAGAGCCATCCAGCCCGTCCCCCAAGACCAGCTCGGATTAGGGTTCTACTCCAGGTTCTTTCTGGTGCCAAAAAAGACGGGGGACTTGAGACCAATTCTAGACCTTTCCCGTTTGAACCTGTCTGTAACCAAGGAAAAATTCCGAATGGTCACTCTTCAGTCTATTCTCCCCCTCCTACGGGAGAACGATTGGATGTGCTCTATAGACCTCAAGGATGTGTACTACCACATTCTAATGGACAGACTATCCAGGAGGTTTCTCCGCTTCTGTCTGGGAGCCAGTCACTACCAGTTCAGGGTCCTTCCCTTTGACCTCACCACAGCCCCCAGAGTGTTCACTAAGGTGTTAGCAGTGATAGCGGCCCACCTGAGACTCCAGGGAATGCAGGTCTTCCCGTACCTGGACGACTGGCTCCTGACCACCCCAACAAGGCATCTACTTTGCTCAGCCAGAGATTACTTTCTCCGCCTAGCCCCCCAATTAGGCATCACGATCAATGCGGACAAATCTTTCCTTGCTCCGACACAAGTCATAGAATTTATAGGAGCCAGAAAAGACACCAGAGATCTACGAGCCTTCCTGACGTCGGAACGACTACGGAATTTGCAACTTCATGTGCGGGCCATCCTCCAGTCAGAAGCCCCACCGGCAGAATTGGTCCTGAGGGTGCTGGGCTCTATGGCGGCAGTGATAACTATGTCCTTCATGGATGCATCTGCAGTCATAACAAATGGGTTGTCCTGTCGTCAGGCAGCCCTTCGGTCGGCCGGATTCCAAAGTCTGGGTCCGGCTTCGGCTGATGTCGCACTTCACCCGACGTCATCTCTGCTGGTCTTCGGGTATAAAGGCATCAGCCGACGCCATTTTCCTCAGTCTTTCTTGCCGTGGCGCCCAAGCAGAAGCTGTTCGCAAGTGCCGGTCGGTCAGATCCAGAGATTACTTCTACCGAATACTACTTCGAAGACTTCTAAAAGCTAAGTACCCCGTTGGGGACTCTTTCTTGCCTCAGCCGATGTCAGAAAAAGTCAATAACTGTTTAACTTGTGGGAAACAAATACCTCATAAAGATTTCCACTCTTACTGTCTGCCTTGCTTAGGCCCAGACCACGACGTAGCAGCCTGTTCGCCTGTGCTTCCTTCAACTGACGAACGCTCTGGCGCCGTTCGGCGTTTGTTGAACAGTTTTTTCGCTCAGATTTTGCATACACTATGCTGCCGGACCCTCCCACTACCCAAATTGTTAAAAACGCAAAGAAAAGACCGACACTCGCGGTCCGCGGTTTCGCCGAAACCACGGTTAAGCAAGCGAGTGTCTCGGTTTCAGCGAAACCGAGAAACCGGTCAATCTTCAGCCGAATCCATGACTACTACTGAGGCTCCTGCTACCTTAGTTGAATCGGCCTCAGAAATTTTGCCTACAACTGTGGTTCCTAGTGATTTATCAGACACCATCCCTTTGGATGTCTCTACCCCAGCACGTGGTGCTGCTAGGCCTCCTGCAGCCATGTCTATTAAGGCCTTTGCCAGGGCTAAAGCAGCCAAATCTGCTAACCTGTTGAGCCCCCCTCACACAGGCCCACTTCAAGTTCACAAATGCTTACTCTGGCAGAAGATTTAATATCCTTAATTAGGGGATCCCAATCTCACCCAGACAGGGCCTCTCAGCCCCCAGAAAAGAGACCTAGAGCAGAGCCCCCCGAGCCAGTGTCCTCTGATGATTCTGTGGATGACTCAGACATTACAGACCAGCCAGAGGCTCCTTTTTCTACTTATGAAGATTCCGATGCTGAAGAATCCATTCCAGCTGCCTCTCCACCAGAGGAATTTTCCTTGGGGAAACCTTACATGCCATGAGAGAACAATTCCAATGGCAGGGACAAGATTTCTCAGATTCAAGAAAAAGGCTTAGGACTTTTCTGCACTTACCACAACATAGGCTCTTAGCTATACCTCCTGTACTGCCTGTTGTGGATGATGCATTTAATGATGTTTGCACTGCTCCTGATTCTTTACCTCCAGCCCCTGCCAAACCAGATAGATTTTACAGGGTGCCAGACACTCATCACCACCTATACAAGGCCCCACTTGCAGATCCCGAAACTATATCCCAGGGGCCTAAGGCAGTAGCCTCGACCACAGCAAAAAACCCTATTCCTTCTGAAAGGGAATCCAGGTCCTTAGAGAGATGGGGGGGGGGGGGGAGTTTACACCTCTGCTACTCTCTCAGCTAGAGCTTTAAACTGTCAGTTTCATATGATCCAATGCCAAGAGTTTATGCTTGATCAGTTAACTAAAACACTGTCCTCTGATGAATCCTTAGATAAGAAATATGTATTAGAAATGGTGAATAACATCCAACAGGTTAGTAACCATTCCTTAAAATGTGGCTATGATGCACTGGAGGCTTCATTTAGATCAGCCATGACTGGCGCAGTGATAAGAAGGCATGCATGGTTGAAAGAACAGGTCTTACCGGATCATGTTAAAGCAAAGCTATTAGATGCTCCTATGGATAAGGCCAGTCTATTTGGTACACCTGCCCAGCAAGTAATGAAGAAAATGGAAGAAAAGGCAAAATCTGTACAAACAGTTAAAGATTTCTTACAGGTTCAGCCCCCAAGGTTTAGCAGGAACTGGCCTGCCAAAAATTGGTCCTTTCCTGACTCCACAAGATCCCAAAGGGGCAGGAATAGACACTCGAGGCAGAAATCAATCCAGAGGAGGTGCCTACAGAGGACGACAGTGGCAAGGCAATAACCGAGGCACAGACACAACCACTGCAACAGGACAATCACAGTGACTTGGCTCTGACACCTGCTACCAGGGAGCAAATAGCAGCACCTTTAGGCGGAAAGTTAGCCTTATTTTCGAAAAATTGGCACTATATCACAAAAGACAAGTGGATTTTGCAAACCATAGACCAAGGCTACCGGTTCCACTTCCACACCTTACCAGTACAAAGAGGAATGCCAAACCTACCTCCAAATCAAAAAATAGAAGCTCTACAGCAGATAGCGGAATTAACAAAGATGAGAGCTGTGGAAAGAGTACCAATAACAGAACAGGGCAAAGGATTCTACTCCAGACTCTTCCTAGTACCAAGAAAAGAAAAGTTGGAGACCTATTCTCGACCTGTCCGTCTTAAACACATACATCATTGTCCCGAAATTCAAAATGCTGACCCTACAGCAACTTCTTCCCATGCTGGGCAAGGAGTGTTGGCTGGTAACTCTAGATCTCAAGGAGGCATACCTGCACGTCCCCATTTGACCAAATTGCAGAAGATACCTCAGATTTCTTGCAGGATCAGAGCATTATCAATTCTCAGCATTGCCCTTTGGCTTATCTACTGCGCCCAGAGTATTCACAAAATGCCTGGCATCAGTAATCGCTCACTGCAGACTACAGGGAATCCAAATTTATCCATACCTGGATGACTGCCTGTTACAAGCGGACAACAAAAGCAAGCTGACAACAGATTTACAAAGGGTCATTTACTTGCTACAAGCCCTGGGATACACAGTCAATTTACAAAAGTCAAGGCTGATACCATCCCAAACAAGAACATTCTTGGGCGCGGAATTGGACACAGTAAAACAAATGGCATTCCTAACTGCAGAAAAACAAAAAGAACTATCTGTTTACTTCTTGACATTAACAAAGCAGAACAAACTAACAGCAAGAAAAGTTCTGCAGGCCTTGGGCTTCATGGCATCATGCATAATCTTGGTCCCACATGCCAGACTGCATATGAGAAAGCTACAGTGGTACCTAAAGAATTTATGGTCTCAGCACAGGCACAGCTTAGAAACAGAAATCCCACTAATCCCATGCCTAAAACAGGAGTTCCTATGGTGGGCTCAAGCATGCCAGGCAAACCCAGGCTTACCCTTCCACAACTTTCGAGCAAGCCAAACCATAACAACGGACGCCTCAGACCTAGGATGGGAGGCGCACATGCTGGACAAATGCATACAAGGATTGTGGACTCAAGACCAGCTGCACCTGCACATAAACCAAAAAGAAATGCTGGCAGTAAAACTGGCAATCCAAAAATTCAGACCATTCCTCAAAGAAGGCCATTTGATGATAAGGACAGACAACACCACAGTCATGTGGTACATCAACAAACAGGGAGGCACTCATTCATACCCCTATGCAGAATGACTTTGGACCTTTGGAATCTGGCTCTCAGCTACAACATCCAGTTACAGGCAATATTTGTGCCGGGAAAAGAGAACACCCTAGCAGACATGTTAAGCAGAACCACCTCGGATGCTCACGAATGGATGCTACACCCGACATCTTCAAGGCCATCACAAAGAAATGGGGAATGCCACAAATAGATCTATTCGCTTCCCACTCAATCACCAGCTCAAAAATTCTGCACAAGGACATTCCACCCACTTGCATGGAAGGTGGACTCTCTATCCTTCAGCTGGAAAGGCCTGACAGCATATGCATTTCCACCTCTTCCTTG
Organism: Protopterus annectens; assembly: GCF_019279795.1. Classification (NCBI taxonomy): domain Eukaryota; kingdom Metazoa; phylum Chordata; order Ceratodontiformes; family Protopteridae; genus Protopterus; species Protopterus annectens. The sequence goes on from NC_056747.1 coordinate 1,325,050,382, forward strand.
ATGCACAAGGTACTACTGAAAATCAAAGAGGAACGTCCAAGGATAATCCTGATAGCTCCAATTGGCCAAGACAACACTGGTACCCATTACTGAGGAGCATGTCTCTGGAGAGAATGTGGTCAATACCCTGATGCCTTTGATGTTAACTCAGAACAACTACAACATCATGCATCCAAACCTAAAACCTTGCAACTGACGGCCTGGAACATCACATAGCAGCAACCAACCCAGACCTTTCCCAAAGGGTTAAAGACATTATCCTTGAAGCCCGCAGACCTTCAACAAGAAGGAACTATGCAGGAAAATGGAAAAGGTTTGTCATTTGGAGTACTGAAAGAGGAAAAGATGTGTCGAACATAGATATTGCTAACATTCTGGAGTACTTGGCAGAGCTTCTACATACAGGCCTGTCCTATTCCTCCATCAAGATACATGCATCAGCTATTTCAGCAGAATACAGCTCGATCCACCTGTCTTTTCGCATCCTCTACTCAGGCAGTTCCTCAGAGGGATCAAGAATGTAAAACCTCCTAGGAAACCACCATTACCAGCATGGGACTTGAACTTTGTGCTAGAAAAGTTGACACTCCCTCCGTTTGAACCAGCAGCAACAGCAGATCTACAACACCTGTCATGGAAAACTGCTTTCCTACTGGCAATTACCTCAGCAAGGAGGGTTTCGAACTACAGGCCTTAATGGCAGTGCAACCCTTCCTAATCTTCCATCAAGATAGGGTGTCCATGAGAACTAATCCTACATTTATGCCTAAGGTGGTATCCAGAGTGTCTTTAAACCAGGCAATCCACCTACCTACCTTCTTTCCCAATCCACAAAACGGGGCAAAGACTGCTGCATACCTTGGATGTACATAGACAGTTACGCTACTACCTGGACAGAACCAAAAGTAACAGAAAACTGACCAGCTTTTAGTAGCCTATGCAACAGGAAGGGAAGGAAAAGCAATTTCCAAACAGACAATCTCCAAATGGATAGGAAATTGCATAAGATTCTGTTACTCCTTCCATGGAAAACCAATTCCACAGAACATAAGACCTCATTCTACAAGGGCTACAGCCACTACCACAGCTTTCTTACGAGGAGTGGCAACCAAGGACATTATTGAGGCGGCTACTTGGACCTCCGTGCATACATTTGCCAAGCATTATAATTTACCTCTATACTCTAGATCCCGAGCAGGGTTTGCCACTGCTGTACTGCAAGGGATCCTAACTACACCATAATTTTTCTTCCTCCACCCCTAGTTTGGCTATGGTATTCTACCCATTTGTTATGACTGCAGATACATCCATGAAGGACATAGTACAGTTTTGTACCTACCATAAATGTAGATGTCCGAACTGGATAGCATCTGTAGTCAGGATTACCCACCCTCCTTCCCCTCTGTGGTACTCCTAGGGTATTTACCCTCCTAATAGCTAGCTGGGGGGGGGAGTCTCTTATGGTGTATTTGTTTGTATATATGTACATACATGCTTATTTTTTGTGTTTGCCTTCTACTTTTTTGGAAACATTGGCATTTATCCAAAATTTAGCCTTCCAAGAGGGCAACTGGCATCTGGGGCAAGAAACACTGAGGAAAATGGCGTCGGCTGATGCCTTTATACCCGAAGACCAGCAGAGATGACGTCGGGTGAAGTGCGACATCAGCCGAAGCCGGACCCAGACTTCGGAATCCGGCCGACTGAAGGGCTGCCTGACGATAGGACAACCCATTTGTTATGACTGCAGATGCTATCCAGTTCGGACATCTACATTTATGGTAGGTACAAAACTGTACTTTCTTTCCATGCGCCCGCCTGAACATGAGGGTACTGCAGTGGACCCTTCTAGTGCAATGGTCCTTTCAGTCTTTTCCTCTCCATCACCCCATCACTATCAGCAAGGCTTGCAGGAGGGCCCTGTTATGGTGGCTTCATGCTCCGGATCTCCATACGGGCCGACCCTTTTGCACCCCTCCCCCTCTCGCCACGGTGACCACGGACGCCTCCCGCCTCGGGTGGTGGGGCATTATTTAGGCAGGACAGTCCAAGGCACGTGGAACGATACAGAGACCTCCCTGCATATCAACGTTCTGGAGATGAGAGCGGTGCTGTACGCGTTGCAAGCACTTCAGAATCTCCTCCCCGTAGGAACTATTGCAATTCAGTCGGACAACATGTCTGTTGTCTGGTACATCAACAAACAGGGGGGAACCAGGTCTTACCCTCTATGCCGCGAAGCCATGAGAGTGTGGGAATGGCCGATTTCCTTTCTGATTGCAACGCACATTCCGGGGTGGGCCAACATCCTAGCGGACAAACTCAGCTGCACCATGCTTTCCCCTTACGAGTGGTCTCTCAACCCACTAGTAGCGAAGCAGATATTCGCAATATGGGGGCAACCCTGCTGCGATCTTTTTGCCTCTCCCTCAAACACCAAATGCGACAATTTCTTCGCTCTGATTCCCCCTCCAGGGGAAACTCCAAGAGACGCTCTGGTGCATGCTTGGCCGCCCGGTCTACTTTATGCCTATCCTCTACCCCTGATGCTACAGCTCTTACAGAAAGCCTCGCGGTTTGGGAGCAGGATGATCCTCATTGCCCCATTCTGGCCTCGGCAAACTTGGTTCCCTTACCTGTGGTCTCACCTAGTGAATCCCCCATGGATTCTGGATCCCAGTCCGGATCTAATCTCCCATCCATCGGGCTTGTCGACCCCAAATCTGGACAGTCTGAAGCTGACAGCTTGGTTGCTCCAGTTCCACTCATAGTTAGGACTCCCGGTATCTCTTCACCAGTCAAAGCCATCCTCGTGGTAGCGCATAAACCTTCCACCAGGAAAGTGTACCGCAGTAAATGGAAACGTTTTTCCGTCTGGGCGGAGCATCATAATCTAGATCCCTTTACTGCCCCTCTTCCATCCATACTAGACTTCCTAACCGGGCTTTTTCAGGAAGGCGCTAGTTGCTCAACCGTCAAAGTACAATTGGCGGCCATCTCCCGTTGCCATGTGGGACATGACACAGGGCCCTGGTTGGCCAAATTGTGTAAAACCTTTCTCAAGGGTACTTTTCTGCTCAGACCCCCTATCAAAGAAGCCATACCCCCTTGGGATCTTTCACTAGTTCTTCAAGCCCTAACTGCTCCCCCATTTGAACCTGCCGCTTCAGTGGATCTCAAATACTTGTCCTGGAAAACAGCATTCCTTGTAGCCACTACTTCAGCGAAAAGAGTTTCGGAACTTCAAGCCCTTTCTGTGAAGCCTCCTTACTTGATTTTTCATCCGGACAGAGTGTACCTCAGGACCAATCCCTCCTTCCTTCCCAAAATAGCATCAGAAACCAATATAAATCAATCCATAAATCTACCGGTCTTCTTTCCTAAATATCAGAATAAAGGAGAGTACAAGCTGCACTCATTGGATGTTCATAGGCAGCTACGTTTTTATACTCATAGGACTGCTGGTCACAGGCAATCCGACCAGCTGTTCATTTCTTTTGCCAAATTCAATTTGGGGAAAGCAGTCTCAAAAATCTCCTTGTCAGGCTGGATTTCCCAATGTATTCTTTTAGCGTACCAAGCTTTTGGGAGACACGCACCTGGAGGAGTTTGCGTACATTCCACTCGTTCCATCTCTACTTCTGCTGCCTTCAAATCTAGAGTTCCGTTGGATGATATTTGTTCGACAGCTACTTGGGCCTCATCTCATACCTTTATTAACCACTACAAACTGGACGTAATTTCTAGAGGGAGAGCATCCTTTGGCTCTGCGGTGCTCCGCAATATCCTTCCATGATGGCCACCCAAGATTCAGGTAGCTGGGGACTCTGTCCCACAGGTTGCTGACAAATGAAGTCCCTACTTCAGATTAAGAAGTTATGTACTCACCGTAACGTTCCATCTGAGTAGGTGACTTCATTTGTCTGCAACCATCCCCCCTCCTTCGCCCTGGCCTTCAAAATGGATCTATGTAGGTTGTTTATTGGAATACCCTTTTTGGGTATCTATAGAGGGGCAAACTTGATCTGAGGTCATGGAGGGTTAGCAGGGGATTATGAGTGAGGGGAGGAGCTAGGAGCTTGGATCCATTAGCTATGAAACAAGTTGCCGGCTCGGATCCAAGACCCACAGGTTGCAGACAAATGAAGCCACCTACTCAGATGGAACGTTATGGTGAGTACATAACTTCTTATTACTCTCATTCCCTGCCTGCAACAGGAGTTTCGATGGTGGGCAAAGGCTTGTCACCAAAACAAGGGACAGCCATTCACATTACCCCCAACCAGGCAGACACTAACAACGGATGCTTCAGATTATGCCTGGGGGGCCCACATGGCAGGAAGATGCATTCAGGGTGCAGGGACCTCAAACCAAATGCATCTACATATCTATCAAAAAGAGATGCTAGCTGTTCAAAATGCCCTGGCAGCCTTCAAGGACCTACTTCATCCAGGGCAACTACTTATAGACAACACCACGGTCATGTGGAATGTAAACAAGCAGGGGGGCACACATTCTTACCCCCTTTGCAGACTAGCCATGACTTTGTGGGACACAGCATTGACTTACCAAGTACATCTGCAGGCACAATTCCTGCCAGGAAGGAAAAATACTCTGGCAGACGAACTAAGCAGAAACCTCATGAGTGGCAGCTGGATCCACAAGTCTTCAGCATGATAAGGAAATGGGAATGCCCGGACATAGATCTATTTGCCTCCCCTCACAACTACTAACTAAAAGGTTTCTGCACAAGGATTTATCACAGACAAGCATGGAAAGTGGACGGCCTATCTTTCAGCTGGAAAAGCCTATCAGTATATGTGTTTCCCCCTCTGCCTCCTCCCCAAGGTACACCTAAAGGCCAGACAGGAGAAGCCAAAGATGATACTGATTGCCCCAGACTGGCCCCCGCCAGTACTGGCATGCAGTACTAAGGAACATGTCCCAATGTCCAGCCTGGACCTTACCTCAAATACCTCATCTACTGTCCCAACAAAACGATCAGATCCTGCACAGCCAACTCAGGACTCTAAACCTTGCAGCATGGTGGATAATGTAGCCATGCAAAGCACACCTCTCAGTAAAGCTGTGATGGATGTCATTTTGGAAGCCAGGAGGCCTAGTACTAGAAAGTCTTATGCTGGAAAATGGAAGAGATTCTGAGCTTGGAACCAGGCACAAGGAACTGATACAGCTGTGCCAAATATTCCTCAGATTTTGCAATACTTAACTGAGATGCTAGACAAAGGCCTATCTTTTTCATCTATTAAAATTCATGCCTCTGCCATTTCGGCTCATTACAATGCAGAGCCACCAATCATTTCTCATCCCTTATTAAAGCAGTACCTCAGAGGGGCAAAAATTTAAGGCCTCCAAGGAGATCACCAATGCCTGCGTGGGACCTCAACTATGTCTTGGAAAAACTCACCCTGCCTCCTTTTGAGTCAGCTGCTACTGCTGATATAAAGTTTTTATCTTGGAAAACAGCTCTGCTCCTAGCAATAACTTCTGCAAGATGAGTTTCAGAGCTACAGTCACTCATGGCTGTAGAACCTTTTATCATTTTTTATCCAGACAGAGTCTCTCTGAGGACAAACCCAACATTTATGCCTAAGGTGGTGTCCAGTGTGGCTCTTAACCAAACTATTCACCTGCCAACTTTTTATCCAAATCCACAGAACAAGGGGGAGAGAATTCTGCATTCTTTGGACGTACACAGACGGCTTAGATTCTACTTGGACAGAACCAAAGATGTTCTTCGGGTTTCACTGTTGCAGTCATTACATTTGGGTTATCCTGCTGGCAGGTTGCCCTCAGTCGGCCTGAATTCCAAAGTCTTGGGTCCTGCGTTGGTTGCTGTCACCTCTTCCCTGACGTGCAGCCGACGCCATTTTATTTAGTCTTTCTTGCCACGTGGTGCCCGAAGCAGAAGCAGTTCGCAAGTACTGGTCGGCCGACTCATGAGATTTTTGCGTTAGAGTTTCAGATCCAAAGTCTTCATTAAAAGGTAAGTACCCCATTGGGGAAACTTTTTTCTTGCTCCAGTCCGATGTCAGAGAAAGTTAATAATATACCTCATAAGGACTTTCATTCTTACTGCATTCCTTGCCTAGGCCCCGACCACGACGTTGCTAGTTGTCGGTTTTGTGCTAGATTTAACCAACGCACTATTAAGCATCGGTACGATTTTTGCATTAAGCTATTTTGGGCGAAGATTTAATTATACAATGTCGTCAGATAGCCATCCGACTACCGGAGTTCACAAAAAACGCAAAGAAAAGGACAATCAACAGAGGTCCAAAACTGATTAAGCTTCTCATAAGCAAGTCGCCGGTTCTCAGTGAGGCGCTTTCGCAGCCCCTGACGCCCGATACTTTAGAGCCGCAAGTTGCTACAGACTCTCACGTGGAGTTGGCCAGGCTGCTGGAAACTCAAGGTATTGGAGCCTCGGAGACCAATTCCCTCAGATGGGTCCGGAGCTGCTTAGCAGGCATCGGCTTCTGAGGGTGTATTCAGACCTAAACAATTGTATGTTAAACCTACTTCAAAGACTAAGACACCTTTAAAGGCAGTGAAACAAGTTCACCAGTCACAAGGACAGGCCTCCATGCCCAAAAAACAGATGCTCAAAATGGCCGGAGACTTAATTACCTTGATCAGGGGTTCCCATCCCCCTCCTGATAAGAGGCCTAGGCAAGAGACAGACTATGAATCTTCAGATCAGGTTTCCATTTCTTCTGATTCCTCTTCTGATCAGGAATGTTCCGTTCCCCCCTATGAGGGTTCTGATGCTGAAGAATCAATTCCTTCAGCTTCTCCTCCTGAGGACTACTCTTTTGGGGAAACCTTGCATACCATGAGGGAGCACTTTCACTGGGAGAGCCAAGACTTTTCAGAATCTAAGAAAAGGCTCAGAGATTTCCTTTTACTACCTCAACACAGGCTTCTAGCTATCCCACCTGTGTTGGTACATGGTAGATGATATGTTCTCTGAGTCTAGTCTGACCCCTGACTCTTTACCTCCAGCTCCTGTTAAGCCAGACAGGTACTACAGGGTCTCTGACTCTCATAAATTTATTTTCAAAAACCCTTCTTCAGACCCAGAAACTATGTCTCAGGGTCCAAAGGTGGACAAGGCTTCTACTGCAAAAAATCCTACCCCCTCTGCCAGGGATTCCAGGGCTCTGGATAGATGGGGAAAAAAGGTTTACACATCTACTTTGGCTATAAGGGCTTTAAACTGCCAGTTTCATATGCTCAAATATGAGTAATATATCATGACGCTGCTTAAACAGAAAATGATGGCAAATTCTGAATGTGCAGAAAACAAAGAAATGCAGGATTTGTTGCATGCAGCTGAACAAGTTGGAAAGCATACTTTGCAATGTGGGTTTGATTCTCTGGAGGCCTCCTGCAGGGCCGCTGTTATGGGTTCTGTCATTAAGAGGCATGTTTGGTTAAAGGAACAAAATCTGCCCGACCCTGTTAAAGCAAAATTATTAGATGCTCCTTTACACCATGATACCTTGTTTGGTGTTAAGGCAGAAGAGGTGTTAAAGAAAATGGAAGACAAAGCTAAATCTATGCAAACGGTCAAGGATTTCTTACAGGTACAGCCACCTAGATTTAGCAGACACTGGCCTACAAAGAATTGGTCCTTTCCAGTCTGACAGACCTCAAAGGGCAGATCCAGATGCCCTAGAGGCAGATCACAGCCGCAAGGATCCTACAGGTCTAAGCAGTGGAGTGCTTCTACCTCCAGAGGTGGAGAGGACAAATCACAATCATATAGGAAACAGTCCCAGTGGCTTCCCCCTGCCTGCGCCAAGCACTTTTCTGGCAGCACCCTTAGGGGGGAAACTAGCACTTTATTCTCAAAATTGGCACATTATAACCCAGGACAAATGGGTTTTAGACGTAGTGTCACAAGGCTACAAGTATCATTTCCATACTCTGCCAAGGGCAAACGGCTGGCCAGACCTGCGAAAAAATGAATGGGCAGAGGCTGAAAAACAAGTCGCAGCTCTCCTAGACATGAGGGCTATTCAACAAGTACCACAGCAAGAGCAGGGACAAGGATTTTACTCAAGACTGTTCTTGGTACCCAGAAAGGGCAAAGCATGGAGACCAATTCTGGACCTATCTATTCTAAACACTTACCTGAATATGCCAGAATTCAAGATGTTGACCTTACAACAGCTTCTGCCCATGCTGGGCAGCAAGGCTTGGCTCGTGACTTTAGACTTAAGAGGCATACCTGCATGTCCTAATCAGACAGTCATGCAGAAGATACCTCAGGTTCAAGGCTGGCTCAAAGCATTACCAATTCTCTGCACTGCCCTTTGGCTTATCTACTGCGTCCAGGGTCTTCACAAAGTGCCTGGCACCAGTAATTGCTTAGTGCAGACAGAGGAATACAAATATATCCTTACTTGGACGACTGCCTTATACAAGCAGAGAACAAGGGCATTCTACTACAGCATCCTGACTTTTGTGATAAAACTCTTAACAGGCCTAGGGTACACGGTCAACAAAAATAAATCAAAACTAGTACCCTCTCAAGAGATAATATTCCTGGGTGCAAGCTTAACTGCAGCTGCCCAGATGGCTTCTCACTCCAGACAAACAAAGGCAACTGACTACCTGTTTCAAGGAAGTGGCAACAAAGGCCCAGTTATCTGCAAGAAAATTTCTGCAGGCTCTGGGCTTCATGGCATCATGCATCTTACTAATTTCATATGCAAGACTGCATATGAGGAAAATTCAATCGTACCTAAAAAGTGTCTGGACACAACATTGCCACAGCCTGGAAACAATGATTGCCTGCAACAGGAATTTCAATGGTGGGCCAAGGCTAGTCACCAAAACAAGGGACAGCCATTCTCACTACCCCCAGCCAGGCAGAACCTAACGACGGATGCATCAGATTATGCCTGGGGGGCACACATGGCAGGAAGAGGCATTCAGGGCACCTGGTCCACAAACCAAAAGCATCTACATATCAATCAAAAAGAGATGCTAGCTGTTCAAAATGCCCTGACAGCATTCAAGGACCTACTTCATGACGGACAACACCACGGTCATGTGGCACATAAACAAGCAGGGGACACTCATTCTTACCCCCTGTGCAGACTAGCCATGGCTTTATGGGACACAGCATTGACTTACCAGATTCATCTGCAGGCACAATTCCTGCCAGGAAAGCAAAATACTCTGGCAGACAAACTAAGCAGAAACCTCATGGATCCCCAGGAGTGGCACCTGGATCCACAAGTCTTCAACATGATAACAATGAAATGGGGACGCCCGGACATAGATCTATTTGCCTCTCCTCGAAACAATCAACTAAAAAGATTCTGTACAAGGACTTATCACAGACAAGCTTGGAAAGTGGACGTCATATATTTCAACTGGACAAACCTGTCAAGTATATGCCTTTCCTTCACTTCCTCTCCTCCCCAAGATACTCCTAAAGGTCAGGCAGGAGAAACCAAAAATGACTGATTGCCCCAGACTGGCCACGCCAGTACTGGTATCCGATCTTAAGGAACTTGTCCCAATGCCCAGCCTGGACCTTACCTCAAATACCTCATCTACTGTCCCAGAAAAACAATCAGATTCTGCACAGCCAACTCAGGACCCTAAATCTGGCAGCATGGCGGATAATGTAGCCATACAAACCACACCTCTCAGTAAAGCTGTGATGGATGTCATTTTAGAAGCCAGAAGGCTTGGTACTAGAAAATCCTATGCTGGGAAATGGAAGAGTTTTTGCGTTTGGAACCAAGCTCAAGCAACTGATACAGCTGTCCCAAATATTCCTCAGATTTTGCAATATTTAACTGAGATGTTGGACAAAGGCCTATCTTTTTCATCAATTAAAATCCATGCCTCTGCCATTTCGACTCATTACAATACAGAGCCACCACTCTTTTCTCATCCTTTATTAAGGCAGTACCTCAGAGGAGCCAGAAACATAAGGCCTCCAAGGAGAACGCCAATACCTGCATGGGACCTCAATTATGTCTTGGAAAAACTCACCTTACCGCCTTTTGAGCCAGCTGCTACTGCGGACATAAAGTTATTATCTTGGAAAACAGCTCTGCTCCTAGCAATAACTTCTGCAAGACTAGTTTCAGAGCTACAGGCTGTCATGGCTGTGGAACCCTTTATCATTTTCTATCCAGACAGGGTCTCTGAGAACCAACCCTACATTTATGCCTAAAGTGGTATCCAGTGTAGCCCTTAACCAAACAATTAATTTGCCAAACTTTTATCCAAATCCACAGAACAAGGGGGAGAAAATTCTGCATTCTTTGGACGTACATAGACAACTTAGATTCTGTTTGGACAAAACTAAAGTTTTCAGAAAGACAGAGCAATTGCTAGTGGCATATGCCACAGCATCACAAGGAAAGGCCATCTCCAAGCAGACTGTTTCAAAGTGGATAGGTCACTGTATTAGTTTCTGCTACTGTCAGCATGGCAAACCAGTGCCTAAGGGCATTAGGCCACATTCAACCAGAGCTGCAGCCACTTCTGCAGCCTTTCTGTGGGGAGTACCAACCAAGGACATTTTGGAGGCTGCTACTTGGAGTTCAGTGCATACCTTTACAAAACATTACAATCTGCCTCTTTACTCTAAATCCAGGGTAGGCTTTGCCACTGCAGTTCTGCAGGGCCTCATAGCCGCTCCTAATGCTGTTAAGCTCCAGCCCCCCCAACCATAGCTTTGGGACTCAACCCAAATGTAATGACTGCAACAATGAAACACGAAGAACATAGTACAGTTGTGTACACTTACCATAAATGTAGATGTTAGTGTATTCACTGTTGCAGTCCAGGTTACCCACCCGCCATCCCCCTTATTTTTACTGGAACTTCTCTTTACTTCTCTAATCTATGCAACCTAGGTGGTGCATTTGCTTATAGATGAAGGTAAAACTTATTTTGGTGCATGTATGTTTTATTTACATATTTTTAGCCTACCTTTTTGGGGGCACCTGACATCTGGGGCAAGAAAAACTAAATAAAATGAAGTCGGCTGCATTTTTATACCCCTGACGACCTGACATCAGGGAAGAGGCGACAGCAACCGACGCAAGACCCAAGATTTTGGAATTCAGGCCGACTAAGGGCAACCTGCCAGCAGGATAACCCAAATGTAATGACTACAACAGTGAATACACTCGAACATTTGGTAAGTGTACACAACTGTACTTTTTCAGAAACTCAGACCAATTACTAGTGACATATGCTGCAGGATGAAAAGGAAAGGCCATCTCAAAGCATACTATTTCAAAGTGGATAGGCCACTGCATTCGTTTCTCCCATGTACACCATGGCAAGCCAGTGCCTAAGGGCATTAGGCCACATTCAACCAGAGCTGCAGCCACTTCAGCAGCCTTTCTCAGGGGAGTACCTACCAAGGACATTTTAGAGGCTGCTACTTGGAGTTCAGTGCGCACCTTTACAAAGCACTATCATCTGCCAATCTACTCTAAATCCAGGGCAGGCTTTGCCACTGCAGTTCTTCAGGGCCTCATAGCCGCTCCTAATGCTGTTTAGCTCCAGCCTCCCAACCGTAGCTTTGGGACTCTACCCAAATGTTTTCACTGCAACAGTGAAACACGCAGAACATAGTACAGTTGTGTACACTTACCATAAATGTAGAAGTTCGAGTGTATGTATTCACTGTTGTAGTCCAGGTTACCCACCCACCATCCCCCTTTTCTTCTTCTTGAACCTATCTTTCCTTCTGTGATTTAAACAACCTATGTGGTGTATTTGCTTGTAGATGAAGGTAAAGTTTATACTGGTGCATGTAATATTATATATATATATATATATATATATATATATATATATATATATATATATATAAATAAATATAAATATATATATATATATATATATATAGGGGGGGCACCTGACATCTGGGGCAAGAAAAACTAAAGAAAATGGCGTCTGCTGCTGCTTTTATACCCCTGACGACAGGGAAGGGGTGACAGCAGCCGGCGCAGGACCCAGGACTTAGGAATTCAGTCCGACTGAGGGCAACCTGCCAGCAGGATTACCCAAATGTAATGACTGCAACAGTGAATACACTTGAATATCTACATTTATGCTAAGTGTACACAACTGTACTTTCTCAGTTTAACTATCCAGAAATGTCGGTTAGCAGTCTGACTACTGGGATTCCGAAAAAACACGGACAGGCCACCGTGGTCCAAAACTGCCGTCGACGCTTCTCCTAAGCCAGTCACCAGTTCACCGGTACTCAGTGAGGTAGTTTCACAGCCCCTGATACCCGCTACTTCTGATTCGCAGACCTCTACCGAGACCCATTCGGAGTCCGGTATGCCGCGAGATGCTTTGACTATTGAACCCGCGGATATCTCTACCTTGGATGGGTCCGTAGCTGCTTTGTTCTGAGGGGGGTATTCAGGCCAACAGACTTCCATATTAAAGCAACGCCTCCTTCTCTTAGGCCTAAATCTCGAACCATGCCTAAAAAAAATTACGCCCAGACCGCATGCTCAGGCCTTTATGCTTAAAAAACAAATAAGAATGTCTGAAGATCTAATAAAACTAATCAGGAGTAGCCACCCCCCTCCCCCCCTTTCTAAGAGGCCTCGGACTGAAGTGATTTATGAATCTTCTGATCAGGATTCTGTTTCTTCTGATTCTCCTGATGATCTGGATTTGCCCTTATCTACTTAGAAGGATTCTGATGCAGAGGACTCCATTCCCTCTGCTTCCCCTCCAGAGGATTTTTCTTTTGGGGAAACCTTTCATACTCTAAGGGAGCATTTCCACTGGGAAAGCCAGGATTTTTCTGATTCAAAAAAGAGGCTTTGGGATTTCTTACTCCTACCTCAGCATAGGCCTTTAGCTATTCCTCCTGTACTAGACATTATTGTTGATGCTTTTTTGGAGTCTAGTTTGGCCCCTGATTCCGTGTCTCCTGCTCCCAGAAAACCAGACAGATACTACAGAGTTCCTGAGTCACACAAGTTTGTTTTTACAAATCCTTTTGCGGATCCAGAGACTGTTTCACAGGGGCCCAAGGGCATTAAGGCTTCTACTGCTAAAAATCCTACCCCTTCTGATAGAGACTCCAGGGCGCTGGATAGATGGGGTAAGAAGGTTTACACTTCTGCAACCTTGGCCATTGGGGCTGTAAACTGCCAGTTTCATATGTTAAAGTATCAGAACATGTTATTGGATTGCTTAAACAGAAAATGATGTTGATTCCTGACTGTGTGGAAAATAAAGAATTACAGGATTTAATGCATTCTGCTGAACAAGTTGGAAAACATACTTTGCAATGTGGTTTTGATTCATTAGAGGCCTCTTGCAGGGCAGCTGTTACTGGGTCTGTGCTCAGAAGGCATACTTGGCTTAAGGAGCAATCTTTTCCTGATCATGTTAAAGCTAAATTGTTGGATGCTCCCTTTAATTAGGACCCCCTGTTTGACAACAAGGCTGAGGAAGTTCTTAAAAAGATGGAAGATAAAGCTAAATCTATGCAAACTGTTAAAGATTTCTTACAAGTTCAGCCTCCTAGATTTAGTAGGCACTGGCCTTCAAATAATTGGTCCTTTCCAGCCCCTTCCAGGTCTTCTCAAGCCAAACCCAGACATAGCAAAAACCACAGGTTTCAGTCTCAGGAGACGACACAGGACTAAGCAGTGGGGGGCCTCCACTTCGAAATCCTGGGAGTAATAAGACTCCCCCCAATGGTAAACTGTCCCAATGACTTCTTTTTAAAATTTCCAAGCACTTATCAACTGGCTGCCCCTTTAGGGGGAAAGATTGCTCTTCATGCAAAGAACTGGGAACTCATTACCCACGGCAGATGGGTTTTAAATATAGTGTTTATATAGATAGCAAAGCTTTCAGGTTGATACCCTTCTTCAAAACTAATACAAAGCATTAAACAAAGCAATCCACTTTAAGTAGGAGTCAAACATATCATATGGTTGCAGCCAGTAAATCATGTGACAAACATATATAAAAATTCTTAAAGAAACAATTAACATGAAGTGCAATACACAAAATACGTAACAAATAAAATATATACAACAGCAAGTATGTGTGTGTATGTATATATATGTGTGTGTATATATGTATATATGTATATATATATATATATATATATATGTATATATATATATATGTATATATATATATGTACAAATATATGCTTAACAACATAACTTAGTCTGCCGTAATTTAACTAAAACTGATTTCAAAGTTACAGCAATGTTCAAACCAGGAAATTGGTCAGCAGCCAATCGCAGAATCCATTCATACTCTTTAATCTCTAAAAAAATTATTAATCAACGCCCCTCAGAGATAAATGTAACATCTATCACCCCCCTTTGATTAGCACCATTGGTATTAATACGTTTATATAATGCGTTTTTATCATTATTCCTTCTAATTTCGGATTTATGTTCAATAATGCGTTTTTAGTTTTCTCGTGGTTTTCCCCACGTAGAAAGAAGAACATAGGGTACATGTAGCTAAACAGACCACATTTACACTGTCACAATTAGTTGTTAAATTAAATTTATAAACTCTTCCCGTAAAAGGGCGAGTAAAAACATCACTGCCATTGCCTAGAATGTCCACACAACATGTGCAGTTCATACAGCTAAGCATAATATGAGGCTAAGCGTAATATGAGTATTACGACCACCTATGAAATCCTTATAACACAGTTTATTTTTCAAAGTTCTCGTATTCTTATATGAGAAATAAGGTTTAGAATCAGACATTCCTTACCTCTACTGATGCCATCAAAATAACCCAATTCTTTTCTATGATATATTTCACTGACTGTGTTCTAGTATTATTATATGTAGTAAAATATCTAATCCTAGTTGTATGCACTCTATACTTACCTAACAATAAAGCAAACTCATCCAACAATGAAAAAGTAGGTCTAAGTGATGTCTGCCTGTCCCTTATAGTATTAGCCTTCAATTCTAACAGCAAGTTAGGGTCATAGCCACTGTTCAAAAGAATCTGTCATTTCATTTCATCAAGTTGTGTCAAAAATAGCGAATCATCAGTATTGAGCCTACTGGCCCTATTGTATTGTGCTGTTACTATTCCTTTGAAAATGTGGAGCATGCATAGTATTCCTGTGTGTGTGTGTGTGTGTGTGTGTGTGTGTGTGTGTGTGTGTGTGTGTGTGTGTGTGTGTATATATATATATATATATATATCTACCAGCATGCACCTCTTTCTTATGTATACTAGTATGTAGCAATCCTTTTCAGTTCTACCTTCAAATCTAAAAATGTAATATAGTTATCTGAAAACTCCATATTAAATTTCAAAAAAGTAGTTGTATTATTCAGATAGTCAACATAATCAGATAGTTCAGTGGGAGACCCCTTCCAAATTAAAAAAAACAATCGTCTACAAAACATTGGTAAAAACAAACATTGCTGTTCTAGGGTTTAAAATTACTACAGATATATGTTGTTTCCCATTGATGCAATACCAGATTAGTATATCTGTTAGCTACTGATGTGCCCATAACTACACCAGTTAGCTGCAAGTAGAACTGATTATTAAACCAGAAGACATTATTAGTTAAAACGACATCTAGCAAAGACATATTCTCCACATGTCTCTTAGGTAAAGAGGCCTGTAAAGTCAAAAACTCTGATAGATTCAATTCCATAGTCATTAGGTATGACTATAAAAAGGGATGAGATATCTAAGGTCACAAAAAGAAAATCACCCTTGCACAACTCTGTAACATGCAAACTTTTAAACCAATCTCTTAACTTAATAACAAAATCCGTAGTATCTTTTAGGACATTGTTACAACGTAATAGGAAGGGGTGCAGTTGTTTTTGTAAATAGAAATAGGCTCAGTTATCAAGCCATTGACTGATACTGTCGGTCTCATGGTGGGGTTATATAATTTATGTATCTTTTGTAGCCCGTAAATATGTGGAATAACTGGGCAAGATGCAATAAAAAAATGAAACAGATCCAAATCAGTATCGCCATTAATCTGTAGATCATAAATCTTATTAACTACACTAAAACATTTCTTAACGTCCATAGGTGTAATACATTTAAAGGCATTTCCTTCCTCAAATAAGGCAATCATGGATAGTATATATTTTTCACGGTCCATGATTACAATGAGCCTCCCTTGTCTGCCTGTTTGATAACGATATTATCAGTTTCTAGAGCTTTCAAGGCTAGAAATTCATCATAGCTTAAATTATAGCGTTTTTTCTTTACATTATCAGAATATAATTTCCTTAATTCAGCTTCACATAAATCATGATAATGCAGTAAGAACAGGTAAACTGAGAGTTATAAACATATTTCGTCTTTTACAAACAGGTTGATTAAATGCAGGATCTTTAAACAATATTTTTAAGTTCACATTTCTCACTGACTGTTTCAAGTCAGTCAAAGCAGCCACAGGATCATCACTAGTCGTGGGTATGAAACTAAGCCCCTTCTGGAGTAAGGAAAAATGTGAGGTTTCTAAAACAAAGCTAGACTAGTTCAAAGTACCTTTAATTATCGACTGCTTATTTTCCCTTGGCCTATTGGACTGTCATTCTTCCGTTTGGTTGCGTTCATAGTTTGCCTTGTTAAAGACCTGCCCTTCAGTATACTCCGCTCCTGCACCTTCTCCGATTGATCCAGCTGAAAACGCTTCTGAGAAACGTTTAGAATCAGCTGGTGACTCTTACTGGCTTCTTTTCCGTTTTCATTTTCATTTCGTGTTGCTTCACTGATGACATGCACACTAGCACCTGCCTCCAATGCCTTGGGCGTAGCCTGAGTAACTGAAGTGGGTGTAGTCTTAGGCAAATCAGCAGGTGCATTGGAAGAATTAGCAGATGTTAATTCACAAACAGTTGAAGTTACAATTCTAAGCTCAGGGAAATCATGTAGGTGATTCACAGAGACCCATTGAGCATAAGATTTTTTGTTATTGAAAGAATCATTTTTAGGCCAGGAAAAGATATGGCCTTTCTGGAAATCTGCCATATCTCTCATAAGCTTACGTTTCTTTTTTGCTTCAAGTCCATCTAAAGCTTGTAATCGATCAAGCATTTGTTGGTATACATAAAGCATATTAGAGAAACAAGGCATTGCCATCACATCATTTTCCATATTAATGATCTCGTCTTTCAAGTCATTCTCATTCTTAGAAAAAAAGTCATTCATTAAAGACATGTAAAGAAAAAACGCTATAATTTAAGCTATGATGAATTTCTAGCCTTGAAAGCTCTAGAAACTGATAATATCGCTATCAAACAGGCAGACAAGGGAGGCTCAGTGTAATCATGGACCGTGAAAAATATATATTATCCATGATTGCCTTATTTGAGGAAGGAAATGCGTATAAATGTATTACACCTATGGACGTCAAGCGCTTTAGTAAATCTAGCTGTGCATTACCATATGAAGGCATTTTCAAAATTCTTAAACCTCATGGTACGATGCCCTTGTCCAAATACGCCAAGAAACTAAAGCTTTGCCATTGAAGACGTTTATAGGCACCCACCTTTCTCTCCAACAACTCCAATTTTTTATTAAAGTCCACAGTACTTTCTGGCAATATAGAACAAGCATTGTCAATGTCCCCTAGGGGTACAGATACCAAACTAAGTAATGGGTTTGTCTCCTTCATTAGAAGGGACTTGAGTGAATTTGTAGTTTCCATAAATGTAGATAAACTGGCTGTAGAAGACTCTCAAAACAATTCCCAACAAAACAGCAAGGAATAAACAAAGTAAAGCCAAGAGAGAGAAGACCTGCTGTAATACTGGTAAAAAACTCGATAAAAACACACAAACGTCAAGAAAAAAAAAGACTTTATATAGATAGCAAAGCTTTTGGGTTGATACCCTTCTTCCATACTAATACAAAGCAATAAACAAATACTTCATCTGGAAAATGATGTGATGGCAGTGCCTTGTTTCTCTAATATGCTTTATGTATACCAACAAATGTTTGATGGATTACAAGCTTTAGATGGACTTGAAGCAACAAAGAAACGTAAGCTTATAAGAGATATGGCAGATTTCCAGAAAGGCCATATCTTTTCCTGGCCTAAAAATGATTCTTTCAATAACAAAAAATCTTATGCTCAATGGGTCTCTGTGACTCACCTACATGATTTCCCTGAGCTTAGAATTGTAACTTCAACTGTTTGTGAATTAACATCTGCTAATTCTTCCAATGCACCTGCTGATTTGCCTAAGACTACACCCACTTCAGTTACTCAGGCTACGCCCAAGGCGTTGGAGGCAGGTGCTAGTGCGCATGTCATCAGTGAAGCAACACGAAATGAAAATGGAAAAGAAGCCAGAAAGAGTCACCAGCTGATTGTTTTCAACTGGATCAACCGGAGAAGGTGCAGGAGCGGAGTATACTGAAGGGCAGGTCTTTAACAAGGCAAACTATGAATGCAACCAAACGGAAGAACGACAGTCCAATAGGCCAAGGGAAAATAAGCAGTCGATAATTAAAGGTACTTTGAACTTGTCTAGCTTTGTTTTAGAAACCTCACATTTTTCCTTACTCCAGAAGGGGCTTAGTTTCATACCCACGACTAGTGATGATCTTGTGGCTACTTTGACTGACTTGAAAACAGTTTGTGAGAAATGTGAACTTAAAAATATTGTTTAAAGATCCTGCATGTAATCAACCTGTTTGTAAAAGACTAAGTACATTAATACCTCTCAGCATACCTGTTCTTACTGCATATCATGATTTATGTGAAGTTGAATTAAGGAAATTATATTCTGATAATGTAAACAAAAAAAACACTATAATTTAAGCTATGATGAATTTCTAGCCTTGAAAGCTCTAGAAACTGTAATAATATCGTTGTCAAACAGGCAGACAAGGGAGGTTCAGTGGTAATCATGGACCGTGAAAAATATATATTATCCATGATTGCCTTACTTGAGGAAGGAAATGCGTTTAAATGCATTACACCTATGGACGTCAAGAAATGTATTAGTGTAGCTAATATGATGATTTATGATCTACAGATTAATGGCGATATTGATTTGGATCTTTTTCATTTTTTTACTGTATCTTGCCCAGTTATTCCACAACTTTAAGGGCTACCAAAGATGCATAAATCATTATATAACCCCCCCATGAGACCGATAGTATCCGGCAATGGCTTGATAACTGAGCCTATTTCTATTTATTTACAAAAACAACTGCACCCCTTCCTATTACGTTGTAACAATGTCCTAAAAGATACTACGGATTTTGTTATTAAGTTAAGAGATTGGTTTAAAAGTTTGCATGTCACAGAGTTGTGCAAGGGTGATTTTCTTTTTGTGACCTTAGATATCTCATCCCTTTTTACAGTCATACCTAATGACTATGGAATTGAATCTGTCAGAGAGTTTTTGACTTTACAGGCCTCTTTACCTACGAGACGTGGAAAATATTTGTTCTTTGCTAGATGTAGTTTTAACTAATAATGTATTTTGTTTAATCAGCTCTACCTGCAGCTAACTGGTGTAGCTATGGGCACATCAGTAGCTAACACGTATGCTAATCTGGTATTGCATCAATGGGAAACAACATATATTTGTAGTAATTTTAACCCCTAGAACAGCAATGTTTGTTTTTACCAACGTTTTGTAGACAATTGTTTTTTTAATTTGGAAGGGGTCTCCCACTGAACTATCTGATTATGTTGACTATCTGAATAATACAACTAGTTTTTTGAAATTTAATATGGAGTTTTCAGATAACTATATTACATTTTTAGATTTACATTAGAACTGAAAGGATTGTTAGTTACATACTAGTATACACAAGAAAGAGGTGCATGCTGGTAGCTATATACACAGGAATAGTATGCATGCTCCACATGTTTTCAAAGGAATAGTAACAGCATAACACAATAGGGCCAGTAAGCTCAATACTGATGATTCTCTCTTTTTGACACAACTTAATGAAATGACTGATGTTTTGAACAGTGGGCTATTACCCTAACTTGCTGTTAGAAGTGAAGGCTAATACTATAAGGGACAGGCAGACATCACTTAGACCTATTTTTTCATTGCCGGATGACTTTGCTATAGAGTTAGGTAAGGATATAGTGGATACAACTAGGGTTAGATATGTTACTACATATAATACTAGAACACAGTCGGTTAACAGTTTATTTTGATGGCATCAGCAGAGGTAAGGAATGTCTTGGATTCTAGACCTTATTTATCATATAAGAATATGAGAACTTTGAAAAATAAACTGTGTTATAAGGATTTCAGAGGTGGTCGTAATCCTCTTATGCTTAGGCATGGTACTTTTAGCTGTATGAACTGCACATGTTGTGTGGACATTCTAGGCAATGGTAGTGATGTTTTTTCTCACCCTATTACTGGAAGAGTTTATAAATTTATTTTAACAGCTACTTGTGTCAGTGTAAATGTGGTCTATTTAGCTACATGTACCCTATGATGTTCATCGTGTTTCACTGTTGCAGTCATGACTGTAGGGTTCTCCCCTGCCGGCAGGCAGCCCTCGGCCGGCCAGAATCCCAAAGTCTGGGTCCGGCGTCGGCTGTTCAACCCTGCTCCCTGACGTCAGAGTGCCAGGAGTATAAAGCTGACAGCAGACGCCATCTTCTCCCGTCTTTCTTGCCGTGCGGTGATAGCAGTTCGCAAGTGCCGGTCGGTTGACTCCTGATGAATATTTCTACTTACTTCGGTCCGAAGACTTTCTTCTCCACTCAAAGCTAAGTACCCCTTTGGGGAAACTTTTTTCTTGCTCCACTCCGATGTCAGAAAATGTTAATAATTGTATTTCATGTGGGAAGCGAATACCTCATAAGGATTTTCATTCTTACTGTATTCCTTGCTTAGGCCCTGACCACAACGTTGCTAGTTGTCGGTTTTGTGCTAGATTCAATCAACGTACAATTAAGCGAAGGTACGATTTTGCTTTTCATTACTTCGGTAGGCGCTTTAACTACAAAATGTCGTCGGATACGGTTCCATCTACTGGAGTTCACAAGCGTCGCAAGGATAAAGACAGGCCTCCGAGGTCCAAATCTGATGATAGCGCACATATGGAGCCAGCTTCAGGTTCGGCCGTAGTCAGTGAGGTGCTTTTGCAGCCCCTGTCGTCGGCCGTTTCAGAACCGACGGCCGAAATGGACTCTCATGAGGAGCCGACCAGGCCTTTAAATATCTCTGTTGCAGGACCTTCGGACAATGCTCCTTCGGATGGGTCCGGAGCCGCTGTGCAGGTACCGGCTTCCGAAGGGGTTTTCAGGCCTACTCAGCTTCTTATAAAGGCAAAGACTCCTTCTAAATCAAAGACTTCAACACAGGCCTCTTCTGAACCGGCTCCCAAGTCACAGAAACAGTTACTCAAGATGGCGGAGGATTTACTTACCATGATTAGGGGTTCTCATCCCCCTCCAGACAAAAGGCCAAGGCAGGATGTTTATTATGATTCCTCTGATCAGGCTTCTGTTTCCTCAGTTTCTTCTTCTGATCAGGAATATTCTTTCCCTCCTTATGAGGATTCTGATGCGGAAGAATCCATTCCTTCAGCTTCTCCTCCTGAGGATTTTTCTTTTGGGGAAACTCTGTATGAAATGAGGGAGCATTTCCACTGGGAGGGACAGGAGTATTCAGAATCCAAGAAAAGACTGAGGGATTTTCTTCTTCTTCCCCAACATAGACCCCTGGCTATTCCTCCTGTTTTGGATATTGTGGATGATGCCTTTTCCGAGGCTAATTTAACCCCTGATTCTTTTCCTCCTGCTCCTGTTAAGCCTGATGGGAATCAGGAACCCTGTAGTACCTATCAGTTTTTATACAAGAATCCTACTGCTGACCCTGAAACCATTTCAAAGGGTCCTAAGGGAGTTAAGGCCGCTACTGCCAAAAATCCTATTCCTACTGAAAAGGATTCTCGAGCCTTGGAAAGATGGGGCAAAAAGGTGTACACCTCTGCTACTTTGTCCATTAGGGCTTTAAACTGTCAGTTTCATATGCTTAAATATCAGCAATTTCTCTTATCTGTCTTAAAACAAAAATTTACTTCCATTTCTGCCTGTGCAGAGGATAAGGAATTTACATGACTTATTGCATGCCACTGAACAAGTTGGGAAGCATGTTTTACACTGTGGATTTGATGCCTTGGAGGCTTCTTGTAGGGCTGCGGCCTCTGGCACAGTCATTAGAAGACATGCATGGCTAAAGGAACAAAATTTACCTGAACAAGTAAAGGCTAAATTATTGGATGCTCCTGTTCAGCATAATGTTTTGTTTGGATCTAAAGCTGAAGAGGTGATTAAAAAGATGGAGGATAAGGCGAAATCCATTCAAACAGTTAAAGATTTCTTACAAGTACAGCCTCCTAGATTTAGCAGGAATTGGCCATCAAAAAACTGGTCCTTTCCCTCTTCAGACAGGCCTCAAAGGGGTAGATATAGACGCTCCAGAGGGAGGCCTGAAACACAGGCTGCTTATAGACCAAGGCAGTGGACTGCTTCTACCCCTAGGGGAGGAGAGGACAGACCACAGTCTCAAAGGAAACAAACTCAATGACTCCCTCTGTTGGGCTGCAGGAACGTCTTGCCTGGAAGCCCCTCAAGGAGGAAAACTCTCTTTTTTACCAAAATTGGACTCAAATAACCCAGGACAAATGGGTTTTGGATGTTATTTTAAGAGGTTACAAATTCCATTTTCATACTTTGCCAAGGCCAAGCGGATGGCCAGACCTTCCAAAACATCAATGGACGGAGGCCTTAAACCAGGTGGAAGCTCTTTTGGCTATGAATGCCATAGAACTGGTACCTCTTTCAGAGATGGGGAAAAGGGTTTTACTCGAGGCTCTTTCTAGTCCCAAGAAAGCAAAATTCATGGAAGACCCATTCTGGATCGGTCGGTCTTGAACACCTTTCTAGAGATTCCAAAATTCAAGATGCTTACTCTACAGCAGTTACTCCCAATGCTGTCCAAAGATGCATGGATGGTGACTTTGGATTTAAAGGAGGCATATTTACACATTCCCATCAGGCAGGATCGCAGAAAATACCTCAGGTTCAAGGCCGGATCGAGGCACTTTCAATTCTCTGCGCTGCCCTTTGGATTATCTACTGCGCCCAGGGTCTTCACCAAAATGCCTGGCTCCAGTAGTAGCTTACTGCAGACTCAAGGGAATTCAAATATACCCTTATCTGGACGATTGTCTAATCCAAGCAGACAGCAAGGATGTCTTACTCCCGCATCTAGACTTTGTACAAAACCTCCTCAAATTCCTGGGATTCTCTGTAAACATAAAGTCAAATTTGACACCATCACAAGAGATAACTTTTCTGGGTGCTCTTCTAAACACTACAACCCAGATGGCATTTCTGACATCCGAAAAACAATTACAGCTGGCGTCAACTTTCAAAGCCTTGGCAACTCTAACCCATCTATCTGCAAGGAAATTCCTGCAGGCTTTGGGTTACATGGCCTCCTGCATCCTTCTCGTACCATATGCAAGACTACACATGAGGAAAATACAGTGGTACCTAAAAAGTGTATGGTCTCAGCATTACCACAGTTTGGACATACTGATTCCTGTCCTTCCTTGCCTTCAAAAGGAATTTCTTTGGTGGTCCAGGGCATGTGCTCTAAACAAAGGGAAGCCCTTCCGTCTACCTCCTGCCTCTCAGATTCTAACCACGGACACCTCGGATTATGCTTGGGGAGTCCATTTTCAGGGAAATTGTCTGCAGGGCCTTTGAACAAAGGATCAGAAGCACCTGCATATCAACTTAAAGGAAATGTTAGCCATTCAGAAAGCTCTATTGGCCTTCAGGAATCTCATACAGCCAGGACAACTACTAATACGGACAGACAACACCACAGTTATGTGGTACATAAGCAAGCAAGGGGGATCTCATTCCTACCCCCTTTGCAGACTAGCCATGGATTTATGGAACACAGCTCTATCTTGCAATCTGGATCTTCAAGCTCAGTTTCTATCAGGAAAACAAAACTTACTGGCAGACAGTTTGAGCAGAAACCTTTCGGATCCACACGAGTGGATGCTGGACACCAAAATATTCAGGATGATAACAGCAGTATGGGGATATCCTCACATAGATCTCTTTGCATCCCATCTAAATAATCAGCTGCAGAATTTTTGCACCAGGACATTCCACAGAGAGGCTTGGAAAGTGGATGCCCTGTCATTCAGTTGGAGGAACCTCTCGGGATATGCCTTTCTGCCTCTACCTCTTCTTCCACGAGTTTTATTGAAGATAAAACAGGACAAACCCAAGATGATAATCTTGTTGGCTCCGAATTGGCCTTGGCAGTTTTGGTATCCAACTCTAATAAACCTATGCCTGGAGCCCCCTTGGATTTTACCTCAGTCTCCGAACCTTCTGTCCCAACTTCAGGGTCAGGTTCTACACTTTCATGTCAGAACTCTCAGCCTGGCGGCCTGGTTAATCCAGGGCCTTTGATTTCTTCTTTCCTACCCAAGCAGGTTATGGATGTCATTTTGGAAGCTAGACGTCCTAGCACTAGGAAATCTTATGCAGGAAAATGGAAAAGATGTTGTTCCTGGATGCAGGCTCAGGATTCTGATCCTCTTCTTCCTAACATTACTTTAATTCTACTTTACTTGACGGATCTCTTACATAAGGGTCTCTCCTTCTCTTCCAGTAAGATCCATGCTTCTGCTATTTCTGCTCATTATAATACAGACCCTCCCATCTTTTCCCACCAGCTCATGAGACAGTTCCTCAGAGGAGTAAGAACTTAAGACCTCCTAGATCTCCTCCTATTCCTGCTTGGGATCTCAATTATGTTTTAGAAAAACTAACCTTGCCTCCTTTTGAGTCTGCCGCTTCTGCTGACATCAAGTTTTTATCTTGGAAGACAGCTATCCTGTTGGCTCTAACCTCTGCCAGGAGAGTTTCAGAGTTACAAGCTCTTATGGCGGTGGAACCTTATATTTATTTTTCATCAAGACAGGGTATCTTTGAGGACTAATCCGACCTTCATGCCTAAGGTGGTTTCCAAAGTGGCTTTAAATCAAACTAATCACTTGCCAGCCTTTTTCCCCACTCCTCAAAATAAAGGGAAAAGGATCTTACATTCCTTGGATGTACATCGACAGCTACGTTTTTACCTGAACAGAACCAAGGACATCAGAAAATCTGAACAATTGTTTGTTTCTTATGCTTCAAGTTCCCAAGGTAAAGCCATTTCTAAACAAACCATTTCTAAATGGATTGCTTATGGAATCAGATTTTGTTATTCACACCATGGAAAGCAAATCCCAGGGAGCATACGGACTCATTCCACCAGAGCTGCTGCCACTTCTGCAGCCTACCTCAGGGGCGTTCCTACCAAGGACATTTTGGAAGCTGCAACTTGGAGTTCAGTGCATACTTTCTCTAAGCACTACAATTTGCCTCTCTACTCTAAGTCTAGGGCAGGCTTTGCCTCTGCAGTCTTGCAGGGCCTTTTAGGCGCCCCTTCTTTATGACCACCTCCCTTTCTTTCGGCTTTGGGATTCTACCCTACAGTCATGACTGCAACAGTGAAACACGATGAACATAGTACAGTTGCGTACACCTACCATAAATGTAGATGTTCGAGTGTCTTCACTGTTGCAGTCTGTCTCCCTCCTGTCCCCTCTTATTTTTACTTTTGTGTGGTTCTTTTTTTCACCATTCTTCTGAGGTGTATTTGCAAAGGTTTTGGGACCATTTTCATTTTGGGACTCCTGACATCTGGGGCAAGAAAAACTAGAGAAGATGGCATCGGCTGTCAGCTTTATACTCCTGGTGCTCTGACGTCAGGGAGCAGGGTTGAACAGCCGACACCGGACCCAGACTTTGGGATTCTGGCCGACGGAGGGCTGCCTGCCGGCAGGGGAGAACCCTACAGTCATGACTGCAACAGTGAAGACACTCTAACATCTACATTTATGGTAGGTGTACACAACTGTACTTTCTTTATACGTGGGGAAAACCATGTGAAAACTAAAAGAACACATTATTGAACATAAATCCGAAATTAGAAGGAATAATGATAAAAATGCGTTATATAAACATATTAATACCAATGGTGCAAATCATAGGTTTAGATTTAGGGTGATATGTTCCATTTATCTCTGAGGGGTGGTGATATTAATAATTTTTTTTAGAGATTAAAGAGTGTGAATGGATTCTGAGATTGGCTGCTGACCAATTTCCCGGTTTGAACACTGCTGTAACTTTGAAACCATTTTAGTTAAATTACAGCAGGCTAAGTTATGTTAAGCATATATTTGTACATATATATATATATATATATATATATATATATATATATATATATATATATATATATATATATACACACCCACATACTTGCTGTTGTATATATTTTGTTACGTATTTTGAGTATTGCACTTAATGTTTTTAATTGTTTAAGAATTTTTATATATGTTTGTCACATGATTGACTGGCTGCAACCATGTGATATGTTTGACTCCTATTTAAAGTTTGATTGCTTTGTTTATTGCTTTGTATTAGTATTGAAAAGGGTATCAACCCGAAAGCTTTGCTATCTATATAAAGTTTTTTTTCTCGACGTTGGTGTGTTTTTATCGAGTTTTCTACCAGTATTACAGCAGGTCTTCTGTCTCTTGGTTTTAAATATAGTGTCCCAGGGATAAAGATTTCACTTCCATATGTTGCCAACACAAAGCGGGTGGCCGGACCTACCCCCAAATCAGTGAGCAGAGGCCCATAAAACAAGTACTTTCTCTCTCAAGCATGGGGGCTATTCAACTGGTACCAGAAGAGGAAAAAGGACAAGGATTCTAATCAAGACTTTTTTCCTGGTACCCAGAAAAGACAATTCATGGCATCCTATCCTGGACCCGTCTACTCTAAACACCATTCTGGAGATTCCAGAATTCAAGATGCTGACTCTTCAACAATTACTTCCTATGCTTGGCAAAGATGCCTGGTTGGCAACACTAGATTTAAAAGAAGCATACCTGCACATCCCAATCGGGGAATCTTGCAGAAGATACCTACGCTTCAAAGCAGGCTACACGCACTATCAGTTCTCTGCACCACCCTTTGGCTTATCTACTGCACCCAGGGTATTCACAAAGTACCTAGCTCCAGTTATTGCATTTTGCTGGCAAAGAAATATTCAAATATACCCATACCTGGATGATTGTCTTATTCAGGCAGAAACCCAGGACATACTTTTGAATCTGGCCTTAGTACAAAGGGTTCTAACTTGTTTGGAGTACACCATAAACAAAAAGAAATCACACCTGGTACCCTGTCAACAAATTATATTCATGGGAGCAAGCTTGAATACAACTTCCCAGATATCCTACCTCACGCCAGGGAAACAAATTCATTTGACACCTCCTGCATTCTTCTAATTCCATATGCAAGACTGCATATGAGGAAACTACAGTTGTATCTAAAAAGCCTATGGTGTCAACATTCCTCAGGATCTAGAAGCAATGATTCCTATCATACCTTGCCTACGCCTAGAGTTCCATTGGTGGGCAGAGGCCTGCCACCAAAACAAGGGACTACCTTTCATACCACCCCCTGCCACCCAAACCCTGACAACAGACTCATCAGACTATGTATGGGGGGGGGCTCGCCTGGCAGGGAAGTGCGTTCAGGGCAAATGGAACCAAAGTCAAATGCACCTGCATATCAATCAAAAATAAATGTTATCTGTACAGAATGCTCGGACAGCCTTCAAGGACCACATTCTTCCAGGACAACTAATGGTAAAGACGGACATCACTGTTATGTCGTACATAAACAAGCAGGGGGGCACACATTCTTACCCCCTCTGCAGACTAGCCATGGCATTGTGGAACACAGCCTTGAGCTACCAAGTGCACTTACATGCTCAATTCCTGCCAGGAAAGTTAATTGCACTGGCAGATGGACTAAGCAGAAACTTCATGGACCCACATGAATGGAACTGGAACCAAGGATTTTCAACATGTTGACAAGCAAATGGGGGAGCCCAGATATAGACCTATTTTCCTCCCCCCTGAACTACCAATTGGACAAATTCTGCACAAGGACTCTCCACAAATAAGCTTGGAAAGTGGATGCTCTGTCCTATAGCTGGAAAAATCTATCAGTTTATGCTTTTCCTTTTTTGCCTCTCCAAAGTACTACTAAAGATCAAATAGGACAAACCAAGGACGATACTGATTGCACCAGACTGGCCACGCCAACACTGGTACTCCCTCTTGCGCAGTTTGCCACTGCTGGCTCCATGGCACCGGCCTCAGACCCCTACCCTGCTGTCACAGCAGGAGAGCCAGATTCTGCACCCTCAGCTTGAAACCCTGAGCCTGGCTAATTTCCTCATCTCTCCATTACCATCCCTCAGCAAACAAGTGTTGGATGTCATTTTGGAGGCAAGGAGGCCTAGTACTAGAAAATCTTTTGCTGAAAAATGGAAAAGATTCTTTGCCTGGAACCAAACTCAAGGGATGGGCACAGCAGCTCCCAATTTACCTCAGATTCTTCAATACTCAACGGAGATGCGTCACTAGGGCCTTTCTTTTTCCTCCATCAAAATTCACGCCTCAGCCATTTCAGCTCATTACAACACAGAACCACCCCTCTTCTCTCATCCACTGCTCAAGCAGTTCCTCAGACGGGCCAAAAACGTAAGACCACCCAGGAGAGCCCCAACTCCAGCCTGGGACCTTGACTTTGTATTGGAAAAACTCTCTTCCTCCTTTTGAGCCAGTTGCAAGTGCAGAGTTAAAATCTCTTTCTTGGACAACAGCCTTCCTTTTAGCAATTACTTCAGCAAGAAGGGTATCTGAACTACAGGCCCTTATGGCAGTGGAGCCTTTCATCATATTTCATGCGAACACGGTGTCCCTCAGGACCAATCCCTCCTTCATGCCCAAGGTGGTATCCAGTGTGGCTCTTAATCAGTCCATTCATTTGCCAACCTTCTTCTCTAATCCACAGAACAAAGGGGAAAGGATACTGCACTCCTTAGATGTACACAGACAGCTTAGATTTTGTTTGGACAGGACCAAACCTCAAAGGAAATCTGAACAACTACTGGTGGCATTTACTGCAGGGGCAAAGGGGAAGGCTCTTTCAAAGCAAACCATTTCTAAATGGATAGCCCATTGCATTCATTTCTGCTATAAGCACCATGGAAAACTTATCCCACAGGAGATTAGACCCCATTCAACCAGGGCTGCATCTACCTCTACAGCCTTTCTCAGAGGTGTACCTACCAGGGACAATCCTAGAAGCTGCTACCTGGAGTTCTGTACATACTTTCACCAAACATTGCCATTTACCTATTTTTTTCTAAATCCAGAGCTGGCTTTGCCACTGCAGGTTTGTAGGGCCTTATAGCTGGTCCTAATGCTTTTTAAATGTCTCCTCCCATCTTTAGCTTTGGGAATCTACCCAATTTTGATGACTGCAACAGTGAAACACTAAGAACCTAGTACAGTTGTGTACACTTATAAATGTAGATGTTCGAGTGTATTCACTGTTGCAGTCCTGGTTACCCTCCCTCCACCCCCCTGACTTCTTTTGGCTATACCTTCACTCTCCTTTACTATGCTTAAAAGCATTTTGGTGTATTTGCTTTTTTGTTGGCGGTGTAACCTTGTGTCTGTAGATATATATATATTTATGTAATTGCTTCCCATTGCGGGGTACCTGACATCTGGGGCAAGAAAAACTGATGTAATGCCGTCGGCTGCATGCTTTATACCCCTGACTACCATTCACGGACGATGAGACGGCAACCAACGCAGGACCCAAGACTTTAATAATCAGGCCGACTGAGGGCTACTACAAGTGGATGACCCAAATGTGATGACTGCAATAGTCAATATACTCTTAACATCTACATTTATGGTAAGTGTACGCAACTGTACTTTTCCCCTGATCCTCCCACAGGCCTTTCTGGCATCCATAGATATGAAAGATGCCTATCTGTATATTCCCATTCATCCCGAGTTCGGGAAATTTCATTTGTCTGTGGCATTCTGACAATTTCAGTTCTTGGCCTTGCCTCTTGGTCTTTCTACAGCCCCAAGAGTTTTCACAAAATGCTTAGCCCCAGATTTTGCAGACGCTAAGGTATTCAGATATTTCCCTACCTTGATGACCTCCTGTTCCAGGCAAACACCCCAGAGGAACTGCCGAGGAACATCCACTCAGCCATTGTCATCCTACAAGAACTAGGATTCCAAATCAACTTCAAAAGATCTGCCCTCACTCCATCTCAAGACCATGTCTTTTTGGGGGTGCAGATTCCAGAGTGATAGTGCCCCTTCCACCTGATAAGGCACAGGAGCTCTGCCAGACATTTCAGACATCCTATCCCTGCACCTGTCAGCAAGGCAATTTATCAGGATCCTTGGACTGATGGCTTCCACCATACCCATGCTGCCCCTGCCAAGACTCCATAAGAGGGAAGTTTCAGTGGTTGCTGAAGTCTGTGTGGACACAGTATGCCCACCCTCTGGAATTTCAAGTCCCGCTCCTACCTTGCTTAAAGAAGGAGCTTCTATGATGGATTCAACAAATGTCTTCTGACCCCACCTGAAGACCTGTACACAGATGCTTCGGATACAGGCTGGGGGGGGGGGGGCTGTGTTGGGCTGCACCATACTGTACAAGGGCAGTGTTCTTCCTGTCTGTAAATGTCCACATAAATGTAAAAAAGATGAAGGCATTGATTCTACTTTTCAGTCCCTTCTCAACCCAGGCAGGTTGAGGGATCTACATAGACAATATGACTGTTCTCTGGTATGTGAACAAGCAGCAGATTAGCTTTGCAGGTTTAGGAGCTAGCCCTCTGACTTCAGACTTCTCTGCAGGCAGTTTGCATCCTCTCCAGTCAGAACTCTGGCAGACAACTTGAGCAAATCCACAGCACAGACCCATGAATGGATGCTTCACAGGGATGTGTTTCTGGACATAGTCCACCAGTGAGGTATTCCTCTGGTAGACTTTTTGCCTTCCCTCTGAACAGACAACTTCCAAGATTTTGTGCCAGGGAACCTCATGACCTGGCATGGAAAGTGGACACCCTATCAGTATTCTGGAAGGGGAAGTTTCTGTATGCATTCCCTTCCCCTCCGCTCATTCCGAAAGTCCTGCTGAAGATTCAGCAGGGCAAACCAAAAAGTCTTGCTGCTGACTTCCTATTGGCTAAGACAATATTGGTTCCCCCTTCTCCTACACCGAGACAAGGGCAGTCATCACAAGTTACCTTGCAGACTGGACTGACTCACACAGCACAAGGGCTCCCTCAGCCACCCACACTTGGCATCTCTGCATCTCACTCTGTGGGTGATAGAGCCCTGATATCTTTTAGACACCTGTTCTCAGAGGATGTGCTTCTAGTCCTGCAGGAGACCAGGAACCTAATACCAGGAAATGTTACCTATCCAAATCAAAAAGATTTTCAGTGTGGTGTTTTTCTCGTAATGTGGACCCACGTGGATCTCCCTCAGATTCTTTCATATCTTTGCGAGTTGCTCAGTTCTGGCTTAGCTAATTCATCTGTAAAAGCACATCTGTCAGCCGCTTTTGCGTGTCTGCCTTTTTCCCCTATGTTAGCTTCTTGATTTGAGGCCAAACAGTTCCTCAAAGGCTTCCTCTACATTAGACTTCCGCGGAGGCGTATGCCACTTTCCTGGCACCTATACTTTGTGCTAGAGAAGCTGGCCCTCGCACCTTTTGCGACAGCTTCCTCTTGCTCCTTAAAACACTGCACCTGGAAAACTGTCTTAATTGTAGCCCTAACTTTTGCCAGATGGGTATCTGAGGTCCAGGCCCTGATGGCTCCTCACCCCTTTCTGATCTTCCACAAAGACAAGGTCTCCCTTCACAGCAACCCAATCTTTATGCCCAAAGTGGTTGAGTTGTCCTTAAACCAGGCTCTCCACCTACCAACCTTTTTCCCTTCTCCCCAAAACACTAGTGAGAGGGTTTTGCACACACTTGATGTGCAAAGACAACTCCGATTTTACCTTTGCAAAACTAAATGTATTAGGAAGTCAGACCAGCTGTTTGTTTCATTCCATCCAAGGGCTCTGAGGCTACCTGTGTTCAAACCATCTCTAACAGGATTTCCAAAACCATTACTTTCTGTTATGCCTACCATGGGAAACCCCTTCCCTGCTCAGTCAAAGCTCACTCCAACAGAGCACTAGCTTCCTCTTGAGCCTTTTTCAAAGGGCTAGACACCAGTTCTATCCTAGAGGTGGCTACCTGGACCTCTGTCCACACCTTTACCAAACATTGCAAACTGGATTCCATCTCCAGATCTAGGGCTGGATTTGCCAGAGACATCCATCACGGCTTCCTGGAGAATTAATATGCTAGCTCCACCTCCCTCACTGCATGTCAGATTCTTGGATGTATTAACACTCTTTGTTACTTGGACTGTTTCTCCTCCTGGGGCTTTA
The DNA here is from genome assembly GCF_019279795.1 of Protopterus annectens. Lineage (NCBI taxonomy): Eukaryota > Metazoa > Chordata > Ceratodontiformes > Protopteridae > Protopterus > Protopterus annectens. Next base: position 1,325,082,884 of record NC_056747.1, read on the forward strand.
TTTCAGAGAATGGTGCACTTGTACTTCACCTTTGTGGCCTATGTCAGATAGCAGCCTACGTGGGATGTACCGTGCACCTTACAGTAGTAAAGGACTTTTGGTATATTGGGCGATGTTGGGTCACCTGGGCAGGCAACTCCTTCATGTAAAGAGTATTGCAACTGAGAAGAGAAGGACAGCTGTCATTATGGCAAGTTCTTACACTGCACATCCCCATCTTCAAAGTGCACAAGGTGATACCTGAAGTGTGCATCAGTGGTGAGTCATCATTACCAGTTTATATCCTTACCTTTGGCTTGGTTACTGCTCCCAGATTTTTTCAACATGTCTGGCAGCAGTTATTACCTACTGTACAATAAAAGGCGTACACATTTTCCCTGCCTGGTCATTTGCCTGATTCAGGCACAGTTTTTAATACAAGATGTAGAGGGCACTGGAGTACACATTAGACTGCCTCAACAAGCTAGGTTTCTCCTTCGACAAACAAAAGTAGAGTTTATACCTAGCCAGTGCAGTGGTCTGCTTGCATGTCCTTTTGGATACCAACTCTGCAGTGGTTTATCTACCACAGGAAATGGTAGAGTCCCATGATGTCTTTTCTGACATACTAGAGAAAACTGTTGTAACAGTTGAGGGGATGTTCATTGTTCAGTGTTGCAGTGATTACTCTTGAGGTTCCTTTTTTTGCTGAAGCCTGAGGCCAACCCAAGTTTCAGTGACTGCCATCTTCCCCAACATCACAGCACATGCCCTCCATTATGATGTCGACCAGTGGTCTCTGCATGTCCTAGCCAGGCAAATTTGCAGTTATGTGGTACATAGTAAGCAAACATGCAGGCTTGAGAAAAGACCCTGGAATACAATTTGCACATAAAAACAACTTGTACATTAACTCAGGAGAACTCTGGCATATCATTTTAGCAGTACCTTTGCGGGTGTATGACTGCATGATAGATAAGGCCATCTTTTTAGATCTCGTGAAAACATGGAGAGTACAACAGACGGCCAGCTTTGCTTCTCTGAGCAGCAGACAGCTGACAGATTTCTTTTGCAGAGCACCAAACAAATGTGCTTGGGCAGTAGATTCCTTTTCTAGATTGGATGGAATTCTTTCTGGATGTTCTTCGTGTTTGTGTTGCACTCATCACACTTGGGAGTGCATCTGCCTGTAAGTAGCCCTCAGTCTGCCCGAATATCAGAGTCTTGGGATTTCTGTGTTAGATGCTGTCGCCTCTTTCATGACATCAGGTCGTCAGGGGTATAAAACATGCAGCCGACGCCATTACATGCTTTTCTTGCCATGCGAGAGCCCGAAGCAGAAGCGGTTCCCAAGTGCTGGTCAGCTGCTATCTGAAATTTTCGTTTTTCGAGTTTCAAACCTTAAGTCTTCTAAAGCTAAGTACCCCGTTGGGGATCCTTTTTTCTTGCTCTAACCGATGTCAGAAAAAGTTAACAATTGTCTTGCCTGTGGAAAGCAAATACCTCTCAGAAATTTTCATTCTTACTGTGTCACCTGTTTAGGCCCAGACTACGATGTTCCTCGCTGTCGGGTTTTGTGCCTTGTTCAATGCCTGAACTATTCGTCGTCGGCCTATCTTTGTCGCAAATTCTTTCACGCTCGTTCTCCATATTCCAAAATGGCTGTTAAGCCATCCGTATTCCAAAATGGCTGTTAAGCCATCCGACTACCGATCTTCTGAACAAACGTAAGGATAAAGAGAGACAGACTGCATAGGTTTAAAAGTGCAGACGACACTTCTGTTAAGCTAGTCGCCAGTCCGCTGGTACTCAGGTGCTTTCACAGCCCCTGATACCCACTTCTACAGATTTGCAGGCCTCTGCTGAGACCGACTCGGAATCCGTTATGCCGTGACATGCTTCTTTGACTGACACCTGCAGTTGTCTCTACCTTGGATGGGTCTGGAGCCACTGTGCAGGCACCGGCTTCTGAGGGGGTATTCAGGCCTTCTGATGTTCGTATTAAATGGACTATTTTGTTCTTGACTAAAACTACCTAATTTCTCAGGCCCAGAGTTGGAACTACACCTAGGAAACTGGTGATCAAAGAGCATTCTCAAGCTCCCATGCCTCAGAAACAAATGCTTAGAATAGCTGAAGACCTTATTACTTTTAGAGGGGGAGGCTGGCTTCCCCTAATTAAAGACTGAATTGATTTTCCTTCTGATTCTACAGACCATGAGTCTGATCCCTCTGTTTACCAGGACATACCCTTATCCACCTGTGAGGCTTCAGATGCAGAGGATTCCATTCCCTCTGCCTCCCCTCCAGAGGACTTTTCTTTCGGTGAAACCTTGCATACTCTGAGAGCATTTCCACTGGGAATGCCAGGACTACCCTCAGTCAAAAAAGAGACTCTGGGAATTTTTTGACTTGCCTCAGCACAGGCCTCTAGCTATACCCCCTGTCCTGGATATTGTAGATGATGTTTTCATGGAATCAAGTCTTACCCCTGATGCGTTACCTCCAGCTCCTAGCAAGCTTGACAGGTACTACAGAGTACCTGACTCTCACAACTTTCTCTTTAAAAATCCTACTGTGGATCCAGAGACCATTTCTCAGGGACCTAAAAGTATTAAGGCTACTACAGCCAAACACCCTACCCTTATGGACAGAGATTCTAGGGCTTTAGACAGATGGGGTAAGAAGGTATATACCTCTGCAACTCTTGCCATCAGGGCTTTAAATTGCCAGTTTCGCGTGAAGTACCAGCAGCATATTATGGAATTAAACAAAAAATGTCGTTGATTTTTGATTTGTGCAGAAAATAAAGATCTACAAGAATTAATGAATTCTGCTAACCAAGTTGGTAAACATACCTTGAAGTGTGTTTTTGATGCCTTAGAAACATCTTGCAGGGCTGCTGTCACTGGGTCTGTTCTGAGAAGGCATGCTTGGCTGAAGGAACAAATCTTGCCAGACCATGTCAAAGCAAAGTTACTAGATGCTCCATTAAGTCGAGAATGTTTGGCACAAAAGCAGAAGTTCTTAAAAAGATGAAGGAAAAAGCTAAATCTATGCAAACTGCTAAAGATTTTTTACAGGTACATCCCACCTCAATTCAGTAGACATTGGCCTTTGAAGAACTGGTCCTTTCCAGTCCCTCCCAGGCCTTCTCAGTCCAAACCCAGGGGCAACAGACCACAAAGACTACAGTCTTGGTATGCACAGATCTAAACAATGGAGTGCTCCCACCTCAAAAATAGGGAGTGGTAAGCCCACCCTCTTATGGAAAAAGTTCACAATGATTTATCCTCCCCAGCCTTGCCCAAGTACTTGCACCCGAGGAGGAAAAGTCGTCATCCTGCATGCAAAAAAACTGGGAATACGTTACCCAGGACCATTGGGTCTTAAACATTGTATCCCAGGGATACAGATTCTACTTCCATTCACTGCCAACCCCAAGTGGATTGCCAGACCTTCCCCCAAACCAGTGGGCAGAGGCCCAAAAGCAAGTACTTTCTCTTCTCAGTATTAGGGCTATTCAACCTGCTCCAACAGAGCACAAAGTGGACAGAAACGAAAACTCTTGGTGCCCTGTCCTGGATTTGTCAATTCTCAACATCTTCTTGGTGGTACCAAAGTTCAAAATGCTTACACTCCAACAGCTGATGCCTATGCTAGCCAAGAACTCCTGGCTGGTCACCCTAGATTTAAAAGAAGCTTACCTGCACATCTCCATAAGGGAATCTTGCAGGAAATATCTAAGTTTCAGGGCAGACTCTATGCACCATCAGTTATCTGCACTTCCCTTTGGCTTATCTACTGCGCCCAGGGTATTCACAAAGTGCCTGGCTCCAGCCATTGCTTACTGCAGACAAAGAAATATTCAGATTTACCCATACTTGGGACGATTGCCTGATTCAGGTGGACAGTCAGGAATTGCTACTTCAGTACCTGACATTTGTAAAGAGACTCCAAACTTCTCTAGGGTGTACCATCAGTGAAAAGTAATCGCATCTGGTACCCAGCCAAGAAATTGTATTCCCGGGAGCAAGCTTGAACACAGCTTCCCATTTGGCATTCCTCACTCCAGAAAAGCAGGTTTATTTGACAAATTACTTCAAACTACTGGCCACCCAATCCCAGCTATCTGCAAGAAAAATACTGTAAGCCCTAGGGTTCAAGGCCTCGTGCATTCTCCTAATTCCATATGTAAGACTGCATATGAGGAAACTTCAGTGGTACTTAAGTCTCTGGTGTCAACATTGTCAAGACCTGGAAACAGTGATTCTGATCATTCTTTGCCTAAGGATAGAGTTCCTTTGCTGGGCAGAGGCCTGCAACCACAACAAGGGACTCCCTTTCACTCAACCCCCTGCTGCCCAGACCCTGACAGCAGATGCATCAGACTATGCATGGGGTGGGGGGGGGGGGGCTCACATGGCAGGCAAATGCATTCAAGGCAAATGGAGCCCAGGACCAATGCACCTGCATATCAATCAAAAAAAGTTAGCTGTACAGAATGCACTGACTTCTTCAAATACCTTATCCTTCCAGGACAACAATTGATAAAGACTGACAACACCACAGTCATGTGGTACATAAGTAGGGGGGAACTCATTCCTACCCACTCTGCAGGTTAGCCATGACTCTGTGGAACACAGCCTTGACCAACCAAGTGCACCTGCAAGCTCATTTCCTGCCAGGCAAACAAAATGGCAGATGACTTAAGCAGAAGTCTAATGGACCCATGCGAGTGGAAACTGGAACCCAATTCATTCAAGCTTCTAATCCACAGGTGGGGGAATCCAGAGGTGGACCTTTTTGCTTCCCCCCAGAACTATCAATTGAGCAAATTTTGCACCAGAACTCCCCACAGCCAAGCATGAAAAGTGGATTCCCTATCCTTTACATTGGAGAATCTCTCAATCTATGCCTTTCTCCCTCTGCCCCTCCTCTCGAAAGTACTACTCAGGATCAAACAGGACAGGCCAAGGATGATCCTTATTGCACCAGACTGGCCACACCAGCACTGGTACCCACTTTTACACAGTCTGACAACAGTGCCACCCTGGCACCTGCATTAGACCCCCCTCGCTGCTGTCCCAGCAGGAGGGCTAGATTTTGCATCCTAAGCTGCAAACCCTGAACCTATCAGCCTAGTTTGTTCCCTGAATTCATCACCAGCAACCCTCAGCAAACAGGTGCTGGATGTCATCATTGTGGCCAGGAGGCCTAGTGCTAGCAAATCCTATTCAGAAAAGTGGAAAATATACTGTTCTTGGAGCCAGTCTCTGGGAAAGGACACAGCCATGCCTACCTTACCTCAAATCCTAGATTATCTAACAGAGCTGCTCCACAAAGGCCTATCCTTCTCTTCTATTAAGATTCATGCTTCTGCCATCTCAGCTCGTTACAATACTGAGCTGCTGCTCTTCTCTCACCCTCTGGTCAAACAGTTCCTGAGAGGAGCTAACAATCTAAGACCCTTGAGGAAAGCTCCCAGTCCTGCCTGGGACCTTAACTTTTTGTACTAGAGAAGCGCACACTTCCCCCTTTTGAGCCTGCTGCTACAGCAGAGTTAAAATTCCTCTCTTGGAAAACAGCATTACTTCTAGCCATCACTTTAGCAAGAAGAGTGTCTGAGTTACAGGCCCTTATGGCTGTGGGAACCCTTCATTATCTTCCCTGCAGACAGGTTTTCCCTCAGGACTAACCCATCATTTATGCCCCAAGGTGGTATCCAGTGTGGCTGTAAACCAATCCATCCATTTACCAACCTTTTTTCCTAATCCTCAGAATAAAAAGGAAAGGATCCTGCACTCCTTGGATGTGCGCAGACAGCTTAGATCCTACCTTGACAGGACTAAACCATTCAGGACATCTGACCAGCTGCTAGTCATCTTTGCTACAGGGCCAGAGGGCAAGGCCATGTCAAAGCAAACCATCTCCAAATGGATAGCACACTACATCCATTTCTGCTACAAGCACCATGGAAAACCTACCTCACAGGGGATCAGACCCATTCCACTAGGGCTATCTCAACGTCTACAGCATTTCTCAGGGGAGTCCCTACCAGGGAAGACCTGAAAGCTGCAACCTGGAGTTCAGTACACACCTTTACCAAGCATTACCACTTATCTATCTTTTCTAAATGCAGAGCTGGATTTGCTACAGCAGTCTTACAAGGCCTGCTAGCCATCTCTAATACTTCTTGACTGCCTCCACCCTTCTTCAGCTTTGGGAATCAACCTAAGTGTGATGACTGCAACAGTAGTAAAACACAAAGAACATAGTACAGTTGTTCTTTGTGTTTCACTGTTGCAGTCATCACATTTGGGTTATCTACTTGCAGTAGCCCTCAGTCGGCCTGATCATCAAAGTCTTGGTTCCTGCGTCAGTTGCTGTCTCAACTTCCATGACGTCAGGTAGTCAGGGGTATAAAGCATGCAGCCGACGCCATTACATCAGTCTTTCCTGCCGTGCAGTGCCAGAAGCAGATGTTCTTCGTGTTTCACTGTTGCAGTCATTACATTTGGGTAATCTGCTGGCAGGTTGCCCTCAGTCGGCCTGATTAACAAAGTCTTGGGTCCTGCGTTGGTTGCTGTCCCTTCTTCCATGACGTCAGGTCATCAGGGGTATGAAACATGCAGCCGATGCCTTTACATCAGTCTTTCTTGCCGCGTGGTGCCCGTAGAAGAAACAGTTTGCAAGTGCCCTTCGGCCAACTCCTGAAATGTTCGTTTTTGAGTTTCAGAACCGAAGTCTTCAACTAAAAGCTAAGTACCCAGTTGGGGAAACTTTTTCTTGCTCCTTACCGATGTCAGTAAAAGTTAATTGCATTACTTGTGGGAAGCAAATACCTCATAAGGATTTTCATTTGTACTGTATTCCTTGCCTAGGCCCTGACCACAACGTGCCTTGCTGTCGGTTTTGTGCTAAATTTAATCAACGCATGCTTAAACGGCGGTATATTTTTGCTTCTAAATATTTTGGCTCAAGATTTAACTACCCAGAAATGTCGGTTAGCAATCAGACTACCGGAATACCTAAAAAAACGCAAAGAAAAAGACAGAGACCATCGAGGTCCAAAACCGACGACGCTTCTCATTAGCCAGTCGCCAGTTCATCGGTACTCAGTGAGGCGCTTTCGCAGCCCCTGATACCCGCTACTTTTGATTCGCAGGCCTCTACTGAGACCCATTTGGAGTCCGGTATGCTGCAAATTGCTTTAAAGTATTGAACCCGCAGATGTCTCTACCGTAGATGGGTCCGGAGCCGCTGTGCAAGCACTGGCTTCTGAGGGTGTGTTCAGGCCTAAAGATTTGTATATTAAACAGACGCCATCTTCAAAGCTAAGGCCAAAATCTACTTCTATGTCTAAAAAACTAACACTTGGGCCATGTATACAGGCCCCAATGCATAAAAAACAAATGATCAAAAAGGCTGAAGATTTAATTACCTTGATCAGGGGTAGCGGTCCCCCTCCTGCTAAGAGGCCTAGGCAAGGCACTGGCTATGAATCTTCAGGTCGGGTTTCTATTTCTTCTGATTCTTCCTCTGAACAGGATTTATCTATACTTACTTGTGAGGACTCTGATGCAGAAGATTCCATCCCTTCTGCTTCCCCCCTGAGGTTTTCTTTTTTGGAGAAACTTTAGATACCTTAAGGGAACACTTCCACTGGGAAAGTCAGGATTTCTCTGAATCTAAAAAGAGACTTAGGGATTTTCTTCTTCTTCCTCAGCATAGGCCTTTGGCTGTACCTCCTGTTCTAGACATTGATGTTTTTTCAGAATCCAGTATAACTCCTGATTCTCTGCCTCTGGCTCCTAGTAAGCCAGACAGATACTATAGGGTTCCTGACTCCCACAGATTCCTTTTCAAAAACCCTACTGCTGATCCTGAAACCATTTCTCAGGGTCCCAAGGGCATTAAGGCCTCTACTGCTAAAAAATCCTACCCCTTCTGACAGAGTTTCCAGGGCGCTGGATAGATGGGGTAAGAAGGTTTACATGTCTGCAACCTTGGCAATCAGGGCTTTAAACTGTCAGTTTCATATGCTTAAATATCAACAGCATGTCCTGGGTCTACTTAAACAGAAAATTATGTTGATCTCTGTGTGGAAAATAGTTGCAGGATTTATTGCATTCAGCTGAACAAGTTGGAAAACATACTTTGCAATGTGGTTTTATTCTTTGGAGGCCTCTTGCAGGGCTGCTGTAACTAGATCTGTGATAAGAAGGCATGCTTGGCTCAAAGAGCAAAAGCTGCCTGACCATGTTAAAGCAAAATGATTGGATGCTCCTTTACAACAGGACAGTCTCTTTGGTGGTAAGGCTCAAGAAGTTTTGAAAAAGATGGAAGATCAAGCTAAATCTATGCAAACTGTGAAAGATTTCTTACAAGTGCAGTCACCCAGATTTAGTAGGCACTGGCCTACTAAGAACTGGTCCTTTCCAGTTCCTTCGAGAGCCGCTCAAGTCAAATCCAGACATTCCAAAGGCTCCATGTTTCAGTCACAAGGAACTTTTAAAACAAAACAATGGGGTGCCTACACCTCCAAACCTGGAAGCAACAAGGCACCTCCCTTTGAAGTCTCAATGACTTTCCTCTACAATCACCAAGCACTTACCTTTTGGCCACCCCTTTGGGGGGAAAACTGGCACTTCATGCACGAAACTGGCAACTGATTACCCAGGACAAATGGGTTTTAAATATAGTATCCCAGGGATACAGATTTCATTTCCACACGTGGCCATTCCCAAACGGATGGCCAGATCTGCCTCCAAATCAGTGGGCAAAGGCCCCAAAAGAAGTTTTGTCCCCCTTGAATATACGGGCTATTCAACCAATACCAGAAGAGGAAAAGGGTCAAGGTTTCTATTCAAGACTTTTCCTGGTACCCAGAAAAGACAAATCGTGGTGTCCAATTCTGGACTTATCCATTCTAAATGCACTTCTGGACATTCCAAAATTCAAGATGCTGACTCAACAGTTACTACCTATGCTAGGCAAAAATAACTGGTTGGTGACTCCAGACTTAAGAGGCTTACCTGCATATCCCAATCAGGGAATCTTGCAGAAGATACCTCCGCTTCAAAGCAGGCTACTTGCATTACAAGCTCTCTGCACTGCCCTTTGGCTTATTTACTGCGCCCAGCGTCTTCACGAAGTGCCTGGCACCAGTAATTGCATTTTGCAGGCAAAGAAATATTCAAATTTATCCATACTTGGACGATTGTCTAATTCAGGCAGAAAACAAGGACACACTTCTAAAACATCTGGCATTTGTAAAAAGGGTTTGAACTTGTTTAGGTTACACCATAAATGAAAAGAAATCACAATTGGTACCCTCTCAAAAAATTACTTTCCTGGGTGCAAGCTTGAGTACAACTGCCCAGATGACTTACCTTATGCCAGAAAAGCAAAGTCAACTGATGACTTATTCAAACAGGTGGCCACAAAAACCCAGCTATCTGCAAGACAAATTCTGCAGGCCTTAGGGTACATGGCCTCCTGCATTCTTCTAATTCCATATGACAGACTGCATATGAGGAAACTTCAGTGGTACTTAAAAAGTTTATGCAGTCAATTGTCACAGCCTGGAAACAATGATTCCTATTATACATTGCCTGCAACTAGAGTTCCTGTGGTGGGCAGAGGCCTGCCACCAAAACAAGGGACTGCCATTCACTCCACTCCCTGCCGCCCAAACCCTAACTACAGACACATCAGGCTATGCTTGGGGAGCGCATCTGGCAGGGAAATGCATTCAGGACAAATGGAGTCCAGATCAAATGCACCTACGTATCAATCAGAAAGAGATGCTAGCTGTACAGAATGCTCTGACAGCCTTCAAGGACTACCTTCATCCAGGACAACTACTGATACAGACAACACCACAGTCATGTGGTACATAAACAAGCAGGGGGGTGCACATTCCTAACCCCTTTGCAGACTAGCCATGGCATTGTGGAACACTGCCTTGACTTATCAAATACATCTACAAGCTCAATTCCTGCCAGGAAAGCTAAATACTCTGGCAGACGAACTAAGCAGAAATCTTATGGACCCACACGAATTGGAACTGGAACCACAAGTTTTCAACATGTTGACACGCAAATGGGGGAGCCCAGACATAGATCTTTTTGCCTCACCCCAGAACTATGAGTTGGACAAATTCTGCAGAAGAATTCATCACAAAACAGCTTGGAAAGAGGATGCTCTATCATTCAACTGGAAGAACCTAATAGTCTATGCTTTTCCCCCTCTGCCTCTGTTCTCCAAAGTCCTACTAAAAGTCAAACGGGACAAACCAAAAATGTTTCTGATTGCTCCAGACTGGCCTCTCCAACACTGGTACCCACTCCTGCGCAATGTGTCCACACCTTCCTCCGTGGCACATGCCTCAGACACCTTACCTACTGTCTCAGCAGAACTACCAAATTCTGCACATTGTGCTCCAAACTTTGAATCTTGCAGCATGGCTAATCAACTAATTTCACCCTTGGCATCTCTTGGCAAACCTGTGATGGATGTAATTTTGGAGGCTAGAAGGCCTAGTACTAGAAAATCTTATGCTGACAAATGGAAAAGATTCTGTGCCTGGAACCAGTCACAAGGAATAAGCACAGCAATGCCCAATATTCCTCAGATTATGCAAGAGATGGTTCACAAGGACCTATCATTTTCATCCATAAAAAGCCATGCCTCTGCCATTTCAGCTCATTACAACACAGAACCCCCCTCTTCTCTCATCCTCTGCTAAAGCAGCATCTCAGAGGGGCCAAAAATGTAAGACATCCCAGGAGAGCACCAACTCCTGCATGGGACCTCAATTTTGTTTTGGAAAAAGTCACTCTACCTCCTTTTGACCCAGCTGCTACGGCGTACCTAAAATTTCTCTCTTGGAAAACAGCTTTCCTTTTAGCAGTCAGTTCAGCTAGAAGGATTTCAGAATTACAGGCTCTTATGGCAGTGGAGCCTTTCATTATTTTTTATCTGGACAGGGTGGCTTTCAGGACCAATATATCCTTTATGCCTAAGGTGGTATCCAGTGTGGCTCCTAATCAGACCATCTACCAAATTTCTTCCCCAACCCACAGAAGAAGGGTGAGCGGATTCTGCATTCATTGGATGTACACAGACAACTTAGATTCTGCTTAAACAGGACAAAATCTCTTAAGAAAATTTGAACAACTGTTGGTGGCATTTGCTGCAGGGGCAGAGGGTAAGGCTATTTCACAGCAGACTATTTCCAAATGGATAAACCATTGTATTTGTTTCTGCCATATGCTCCATGGTAAACCTATCCCCAAGGGGATTAGATCTCATTCTACCAGGGCTTGCATCTACTTCTGCAGCCTTCCTCAGAGGGGTTCCTACCAGAGACATTCTAGAAACTGCTACCTGGAGCTCAGTTCATACATTCACCAAACATTACCATTTACCTCTCTTGCCTAAATCCAGAGCTGGCTTTGCCACTGCTGTCCTGCAGAGCCTTATAGCTACTCCTAATGCTGTATAAATCCATCCTCCCAACCATAGCTTTGGGATTCTACCCAAATGTAGTGACTGCAACAGTGAAACATGAAGAAAATAGTACAGTTGTGTACATTTACCATAAATGTAGATGTTAGAGTGTATTCACTGTTGCAGTCCAGGTTACCCTCCCTCCAGCCCCATTTTTCTCTAATTATACCTCTCCTTTGTTTTACTATGATTAAAAGCCTTTTTGGTGTATTTGCTTTTGTTTGGAGGTATACGTTTTGTGTTTTAAATTATATACACACACGTGTATGTGTATATTATATATATATATAATTTTTTTTTTTTGCTCCCCATTTGGGGGGGCACCTGACATCTGGGGCAAGAAAAACTGATGTAATTGCATCGGCTGCATGTTTCATACCCCTGACGACCTGACCTCATGGAAGAAGGGACAGCAACCGACGCAGGACCCAAGACTTTGTTATTCAGGCTGACTGAGGGCAACCTGCCAGCAGATTACCCAAATGTAATGACTGCAACCGTGAATACACTCTAACATCTGTATTCGTGGTAAGTGTACACAACTGTACTTTCTTCTCCATCCCAGACTCCTATTCCACAATGGAGTTAAAAAGTTGAAAGAGGAGGAGCCTGAAGTGATTCCAATTGTAATCCATTGTGGCCTAGACATCACTAGCTGTTCTATGTTGTTCAGATTGCAATGGTGAATCCTCCACTGTCGTCCCAGTGTGTGATCCACCTGACGCAGTTGATGGGGTCCCATAGTATATCCAGGATGGTCTATGCCCAAAGTAGCAGCTTGAAAGATATGACTCAGTCATTTTTTGTACCACTGTCTTGCTAAAGACATGCTAGAAATCATGATGGAAGTTAAAAGGTATATTAGAAAAAAGTAATGGCTAGCTAAATGGAAGATTCTACCTCTGGTGCTATGGAAGGAACTAGCACTCGGAGCAGAATCTATTTGACCTGTTAATTTAAAGTTTAGCTTGTACCTCTGTAAATATATATAGGCTTCTAAATAGTTACTAGACAATACCGTTCGTCACTTTCTGTTTGTGACATTCTCAAAGATGCACAGTAAGCAAGGTGGAGGCTGAGGGAATTCATACCATGAACTACAGGAAGTCGTTCATTAACAGCATATAACTTTAATCCTCTATACTGTCTGACTGTATCTGTCTGTTGTATTTCTTCATTCTTTCTTGTAGACCCCCCTCCCTTTTGCTGTACCTCTCAACTAAGCTATTCTTGAAGGGTCTGTACTGTACCCTTGACTTCCATGAGGAGAGTGGACCCAGCTTGGGACTTGAATTTTGAAGTGGAAAGACTGACTTTCCTTTCTTTTAAACCTGCTTCAACTGCAGCTCTAAAATTACTTTGGTTTAAAGACTGCTTTCCTTATAGTTATGCCTGCTAGGAAGGTTTTTCCAAATTACAATCCCTCGGGGTCAGAGAAGCTTCTCTTTGTAGTTGTGTAAGCGCAGGGGGAATCTGTGCACTAACCTTCCATTCTGCTGAATGGTATAAAAATTGCACTAAACCAAGCTATTCAACTTAGTGTCTTCCCCATTTACCAAAGTAAGGGCAAAAGGATGTTACTTTCCTTATAGAGAATTGAAGTACTACCTAGTTATTGCTAGATGTTTACTATAATAAAGTCAGCTGTTTGCTTCCTTTGTTTAAAAACAGATAGCAAAAAAAATCTGTTTGAGTGGTTCTGACATTAAATTAACTTTTGCTATAAAAGGGTTAGTGGCCAGAAAATTCTAGAAGTAGCCATCTGATGTTCTTTGTGTTTAACTGTTGCAGTCATCACATTTGGGTTATCTGCTTGCAGTAGCCCTCAGTCGGCCTGATTATCAAAGTCTTGGGTCCTACGTCGGTTGCTGTCGCATCTTCCGTGATGTCAGGTAGTCAGGGGTATAAAGCATGCAGCCGATGCCATTACATCAGTCTTACTTGCCGTGTGGTGCCCGGAGCAGAAGCAGTTTGCAAGTGCCGGTTGGCTGACTCCTGAAATTTTCGTTTGAGTTTCAGAACCAAAGTCTTCAAATAAAGCTAAGTACCCCATTGGGGAATCTTTTTCTTGCTCTAAACCGATGTCAGTAAAAGTCAATAATTGTATTTCTTGTGGAAAGCAAATACCTCAAAGATTTTAATTCGTACTGTATTCCTTGCCTAGGCCCTGACCACGACGTACCTCGCTCTCTCTTTTGTGCCTTATTTAAACCATGAAGTAAGTATTCGTTGTCCATATATTTTCGCCTATAAATATTTTGGTACTCTGTTCAATTATCCAGATATGTCTTCGGTAAGTCACCCGACTACCGACATTTTGATAAAAAGCAAAGATAAAGACAGAGACAGGCCGCCTAGGTCCAAAGCTGCTGCCGACGCTTCTCCTAAGCTAGTCACCAGTTCGCCGGTACTCAGAGAGGCGCTTTCGCAGCCCCTGATAACTGCTACTTCAGATGTGCAGGCCTCTCCTGAGACCCATTCGGAGTCCGGTATGCCCCGAGATTCAACTGTGGAACCTGCAGATGTCTCTACCTTGGATGGGTCCGGAGCTGCTGTGCAGGCACCGGCTTCTGAGGGTGTATTCAGGCCCTCTGTCTTGCATATTAAACCAAAGCCATCTTCAAGGCCCAAAACTCGAACCATGCCTAGAAAACGGACACCCAGACCGCGTGGTCAGTTCTCTATGCTTAAACAAATAAGAATGGCTGAAGACCTTATCACTTTAATCAGGGGAAGCCAACCTTCCCCCTCTGAGACCTAGGACTGAATTTGCTTATACTTTTGACCAGGATTCTGAAATTTCTGTTTCCTCTGATGACCAGGATTTACCTTTATCCGCCTATGAGGATTCTGATGCAGTGGACTCTATTCCCTCTGCTTCTCCCCCAGGGGATTTTTCTTTTGGTGAAAACCTTGCATAATATTAGGGAGCATTTTCACTGGGAAAGCCAGGATTACTCTGATTCTAAAAAGAGGCTTAGAGATTTCTTACTCCTGCCCCAACACAGGCCCTTAGCTATACCTCCTGTGATGGGCATTGTTGACGATGCCTTCTCGGAATCTAGCTTGGCCAGTGATTCTTTACCTCCTGCTCCCAGAAAACCTGATAGATATTACAAGTTCCCTGACTTGCACAAGTTCCTCTTTAAAAATCCTACCGCGGATCCTGAGACCATTTCACAGGGACCCAAGGGCATTAAGGCTACTACTGCCAAAAATCCTACCCCCTCTGATAGAAATTCCAGGGCCCTGGATAGATGGGGTAAGAAGGTGTGCACCTCTGCAACCTTGGCCATCAGGGCCTTAAATTGCCAGTTTCATATGTTAAATTATCAGCAGCATATTATGGGATTGCTTAAACAGAAAATGATGTTGATTCCTGATTGTGCTGAAAATAAGGATTTACATGATTTTATGCTTTCTGCTGAACAGGTTGGAAAACCTACTTTGCAATGTGGTTTTGACTCACTAGAGGCATCCTGCAGGACTGCTGTCACCGGGTCTTTACTTAGAAGGTATGCTTGGCTTAAGGAGCAATCTTTGCCAGATCATGTTAAAACTAAATTGCTGGATGCTCCCTTAAATCAGGACCGCCTGTTTGGCAACAAAGCAGAAGTTCTTAAAAAGATGGAGGAAAAAGCTAAATCTATGCAAACTGTTAAAAATTTCTTACAAGTACAGCCTCCAAGATTTAGTAGGCAGTGGCCCTCAAAATAATTGGTCCTTTTCTGCCTCTTCCAGGCCTTCAGTTCAAACCCAGAACCAGCAGAACACCCAGGCTTCAGTCCCAGGGTGCACACAGGAATAAGCAGTGGCGGGGCTCCCACTTCCAAATCAGGGAGTAGTAAGACTCCCCCTATGGTAAGCTGTATCAATGACTTAACTATAAAACTCCCAAGCACTTCTCAACTGACTGCTCCGTTAGGCGGAAAGATTGCTCTGCAAGCAAAAAACTGGGAACTCATTACCCAGGACAAATGGGTTTTAAATATAGTTTCCCAAGGATACAGATTTTACTTGCATACGTTACCAACCCCAAAAGGTTGGCCAGATCTGCCCCCAAATCAGTGGACAGAGGCTCAAAAGCAAGTACTCTGTCTTAAGATTAAAGGCTATTCAGACTGTACCAGAAGAGAAAAAGGGACAAGGTTTCTATTCAAGACTTTTCCTGGTACCCAGAAAAGACAACTCATGGCGTCCTATCCTGGAACTTTCTATCCTAAACACCTTTTTGGTGATTCCAAAATTCAAGATGCTAAACTCTTCACCAGTTGCTTCCCATGATAGGCAAAGATGCTTGGTTGGCAACAATCGATTTAAAGGAAGCCTACCCTGCACATCTCAATCAGGGAATCTTGCAGAAGATACCTACGCTTCAAAGCAGGCTGCATGCACTATCAGCTCTCTGCACTGCCCTCTGTCTTCTCTACTGCGCCCATGGTATTCACAAAGTGCCTAGCTCCAGTCATTGCATTTTGCAGGCAACAAAATATTCAAATATACCCATACCTGGACGATTATCTAATTCAGGCAGAAAGCCAGGACATACTTTTAAATCATCTGGCATTTGTTCAAAAGGTGCTGACTTGTCTGGAGTGCACCATAAACAAAAAGAAATCATCTGGTACCCTGTCAGCAAATTACGTTCCTGGGAGCAAGCTTGAACACAACTTCCCAGATGGCTTTCTTCACGCCAGAGAAACAAATTCATTTGACAACTTACTTCAAACTAAAACCCTGCTATCTGCAAGGTAAATACTACAAGCCTTGGGGTTCATGGCTTCCTGCATCCTACTAATTCCGTATGCATAACTGCATTTGATGAAACTACAATATCTAAAAAGCCTATGTTGCCAACATTCTCAGGATCTAGAAGCAATGATTTGTATCATTCCTTGCCTGCAGTTAGAGATCCTTTGGTGGGCAGAGGCCTGCCAACAAAACAAAGGTGTACCATTCACTCTACCCCCTGCTGCCCAAACCCCGACAACAGACTCATCAGACTATGCATGGGGGGGGCTCACCTGGCAGGGAAGTGCATTCAGGGCAAATGGAACCCACGTCAAATGCACCTGCATATCAATCAAAAAGAAATGTTAGCTGTACAGAATGCTCTGACAACCTTCAATGACGACATTCTTCCAGTACAATTAATGGTAAAGACACAACACCACTGTTATGTGGTACATAAACAGGCAAGGGTTCTCATTCATACCCTCTCTGCAGACTAGCCATGGCTCTGTGGAACAGAGCCATGAGCTACCAGGTGCATCTACAGGCTCAGTTCCTGCCAGGAAAACTAAATACACTGGCAGACGAACTAAGCAGAAATCTAATGGACCCACACAAGTGGAAACTGGAATCAAAGACTTGCAACATGTTGATAAACGAATGGGGGAGCCCAGATATAGACTGGTTTGCCTCCCCCCAAAAATACCATCTGGACAAATTCTGCACAAGGACTCCCAGCAAACAAGCTTAGAAAGTGGATGCTCTGTCCTTCAGCTGGAAAACTCGTATCAGTTTATGCTTTTCCTCCTCTGTCTCTCCTCTCCAAAGTACTACTAAAGATCAAACAGGACAAACCAAGGACAATACTGATTGCACCGGATTGGCCATTCCAACACTGGTACCCCCATTGCGTAGCATGTCACTGCTGGCTCTATGGCACCTACCTCAGACCCCTACCCTGCTGTCACAGCAGGAGAGCCAGATTCTGCATCCTCAGCTCCAAACCCTGAACCTGGCAGCCTGGCTAATTACCTAATCTCTGTTTCCATCTCTCAGTAAACAAGTGTTGGATGTAATTTTGGAGGCAAGAAGGCCTAGTAGTAGAAAATCTTATGCTGAAAAATGGAAAAGATTCTGTGCCTAGAAGCAAACTCAAGGGATGGACATAGCTGCGCCCAATTTACCTCAGATTATTCAATATTTAACTAAGATCCTTCACAATGGCCTTTCTGTTTTCTCCATCAAAATTCACACTTCAGCCATTTCAGCATGGAACCACCCCTTTTCTCTCATCCACTGCTCAAACAGTTCCTCAGAGGGGCCAAAGACCACCCAGGAGACCCCTAACTCCAGCCTGGGACCTTAACTTTGTATTGGAAAAACTCACTTTTCCTCCTTTTGAGCCAGCTGCAAGTGCAGAGTTAAAATTCCTTTCTTGGAAAACAACCTTCCTTTTAGCAATCACTTCAGCAAGAAGGGTATTGGAATTACAGGCCCTTATGGCAGTGGAGCCTTTCATCATCTTTCATGTGAACAGGGTGTCCTTCATGCCCAAGGTAGTATCCAGTGTGGCTCTTAATCGGTCCATTCATTTGCCAACCTTTTCTAATCCACAGAACAAAGGGGAACAGATACTGCACTCTTTAGATGTCCACAGACGACTTAGATTTTACTTGGACAGGACTAAACCTCAAAGGAAATCTGAACTGCCGGTGGCATTTGCTGCAGTGGCAGAGGGGAAGGCTATTTCAAAGCAAACCATTTCTAAATGGATAGGCCATTGCATTCATTTCTGCTTTAGGCACCATGTAGGCACCATGTAAAACCTATCTCACAGGGGATTAGTCCACATTCAACCAGGGCTGCATCTACCTCTGCAGCCTTCCTCAGGTGTCCCTACCAGGGGCATTCTAGAAGCTGCTACCTGGAGTTCTGTACATACTTTCACCAAGCCTTACCATTTGCCAATTTTCTCTAAACCCAGAGCTGGCTTTTCCACTCAAGTATTGCAGGGCCTTATAGCTGGTCCTAATGTTATCTAAAGTCCTCCTTCCATCCTTAGCTTTGGGAATCTACCCAAATGTGATGACTGCAACAGTGAAACACGAAGAACATAGTACAGTTGTGTACACTTACCATAAATGTAGATGTTCGAGTGTATTCACTGTTGGAGTACTGGTTACCCTTCCCTCCAGCCCCCTGACTTCTTTTGGCTATACCTCTTTTGTCCTTTACTACGCTTAAAAGCTTTTTGGTGTGTTTGCTTCTTTTGTTTGAGTTATAACCTCGTATATATGTGTGTATGTATGTGTGTGTCTATATAGATATAGATATAGATATAGATATAGATAGATATAGATATAGATAGATATATATAGATAGATATAGATATATAGATATATATATATATATATATATATATATATATATATATATATATATACACACACACACACACATTTAATTGCTTCCCATTAGGGGGGCACCTGACATCTGGGGCAAGAAAAACTGATGTAATGATGTTGGCTGCATGCTTTATACCCCTGACTACCTGATGTCACGGAAGACGAGACAGCAACCGACGCAGGACCCAAGACTTCCAGACTGAGGGCTGCTGCAACAGATAACCCAAATATGATGACTGCAACAGTAAATACACTCGAACATCTACATTTATGGTACACAGCTGTACTTTCTCATGTTCACATTTTCTCAAAACACTACAGGTTTGGTGTAATATCTCAGACAAAGTCTAGATTTGCCTGTGTTATCCTGAAGGGCATCCTTATGTCTTGATAATTATTATCCAGTGGACCACAATTGGTCTATGTGGTCAGCCATATCTATAGGTTGCTATGTCTGTGCTTCTTTGGACAATGAGCAGCATAATTAAATGTTTGCAAAAAAATAACCAGAGTAAACAAAGATGACAGAGTGTTCTGCAACCAGTGAAAGCTTAGCAGATAGAGTGAAGTAAATGCAGCTGTACATTTACATTTTTCAGCTAGGTGTTTCCAAAAGTAATTAAACATTCACATTATTTTACATTACACAAGTCTATGTGTATGTTACACTGAATGCATCTGCCAATTGCGCAGCCTTGAAAGTAAAGATCCCCCACTATTCTCAGTGCCACACTTCTGTATTCCAGTAACTGTATTTTTGGCCAGAGACCGTACATAATAGTGGTGCAGGAAAATAGAAGCCACTTAATTCATGCATCAAAGAGGCCTGTGAAATGAGCTGATAGGAATCTCTCCTCTCTCTTGGATATGACACAGTTCAATGTGATGCCCAGTACACAAGTGCATTTGTGATATTGTGGATACTTTGAACAGTTGAGGGTGGAAAGAACAGAAGTCATGACTGCCTTCTACAAATTGACTAGCAAGCAAAAGTGATACTTTAGGTTAGTTTTCATTACAGATCGTAACATCTTCCCAGCTGAGTACTCAGGATGGTAAAGTGTTTTTATCAGTGCCGATATTTTTGAAATACCATGCATTTAGTAACATGATGGAAGCATTTACAAAACCGGATGCATTCAGTATGCCATGTCATGTTACCTGTGAATGACGTAGTAATGTACAACTGATGGTAGGGCATTTTTGTTTTCCTATAGATGTACAGGGTTCATTATATGTCTTCATTGAGATGGATTGACCTGTGATCAGCATTACTCTACACCAGATAGTAAATGTGGGAACTTATTTGCAACTACACTGTAGAACTAGCAACACCTGTTTTCAAGTGCTTTTGGCATAATCAGACACTCCTTCCAGTAGCATCTGAAACAAAAGTGGAAAGATATGTGGAAGACATTCTTATCTAATGATGTAATATCAGAAATAGCTATTAGTCATTTCTAATCTGTAAAGGAGTAGAAAACAGTAGGTAAGCCCACCAGACGTTTGTGATGTGAATTTTCACACATTTTATAGTGGTGTATCACGGTAGCATTCAAGTGCATGAACATGTGTAAATACAGTAGAAATAATAGGTTTAGAGGCAAGTGCTGGGCTAGCTGACCTTGTAGGCCATTTTAAGCCTAGCATATTTGCATAGGCAAGCATCAAACTCTCTACCTTGTGTCTGTGAGGTACTTAACTTTTACACCAACTCCCAACCCCCAGAAGTGGTGAGAACCCCTTTGACGAGTACTGTGTTTGCTTGCCTTATAGCCTTTGTTCTCAGAGGATCAGAAATAGGCTTATGTGTGGTGTTGCTTATTTGTGGTGTTGCTTATTGCTTTTGGTGTGTGCTTAAATGGTTGCCGAGGATAGCTGTTGCTGTTTTGATGGCCTAGGAGATCTTTGTGCCATTCAGATGTTTCCCTTAAGTGCCTCAGCATAAGAAGGTCGGTCTCTCTCTCTCTCTCTCTCTCTCTCTGTCTGTCGCTCTCTCTCTCACTGTCTCTCTGTCGCCCTCCCTCCCTCTCTGTGTGTCGCCCTCCCTCCCTCCCTCTGTGTGTCGCCCTCCCTCCCTCTCTGTCTGTCGCCCTCCCTCCCTCTCTGTCTGTCGCCCTCCCTCCCTCTCTGTCTGTCGCCCTCCCTCCCTCTCTCTCTGTCGCCCTCCCTCCCTCTCTGTCTGTCGCCCTCTCTGTCTGTCGCCCTCTCTGTCTGTCGCCCTCCCTCGCTCTCTGTCTGTCGCCCTCCCTCGCTCTCTGTCTGTCGCCCTCCCTCTCTCTCTGTCTGTCGCCCTCCCTCTCTCTCTGTCTGTCGCCCTCCCTCTCTCTCTGTCTGTCGCCCTCCCTCTCTCTGTCGCTCTCCCTCGCTCTCTGTCTGTCGCTCCCTCGCTCTCTGTCTGTCGCTCTCCCTCGCTCTCTGTCTGTCGCTCTCCCTCGCTCTCTGTCTGTCGCGCTCTTTCCCTCTCTGTCTGTCGCGCTCTTTCCCTCTCTGTCTGTCGCGCTCTTTCCCTCTCTGTCTGTCGCGCTCTTTCCCTCTCTGTCTGTCTCTCTCTTTCCCTCTCTGTCTCTCTCTTTCCCTCTCTGTCTCTCTCTCTTTCCCTCTCTGTCTCTCTCTCTTTCCCTCTCTGTCTCTCTCTTTCCCTCTGTCTCTCTCTCTCTCTTTCCCTCTCTGTCTGTCGCGCTCTCT
>NC_056747.1:1325104703-1325172787 GCF_019279795.1 Protopterus annectens
CCTGAGTGCAGTTCCAGACTATTACCTTAATTATCGATCCTTCCAGCAGATCTGGACAGTAAGACTATGGGGCGCATAGGGAAAAGGTATATACCTCTGCTACCTTGGCCTTTAAGGCAGTCAACTACCAGACTCTCATGTCCAAGTATACCTTGGCCCTTTTGTCTGTGGTTTCAAAACCCTTGGCTTATCTCACAGATTTGCCCACTAAGTCCCAAATCTCTAACCTAATCTCCCTGTCCTCTCGAGTAACAAGACACTCAATCAGATGCAGTTATGATGCTGCAGAGGCCTCTGCCAGATCTGCGACTTCTGCCTTAATGCTCAGAAGGTACTCTTGGGTGAGGCTTCAACCCCTACCTGACTATATCAGGGCTGAGCTCCTTGATGCCCCCCCTGGACAATACTGCCCTGTTTGGGGCCAAAGTGGCAGAGCATTTCAAAGCCCTTCAGCAAAAGGATAAAGAATTACAGGAATTTGGTGCATTTGTTTGTGTCACCAATCCCTAAATTCCACAGGAATTAGCCCACTAAAACACAATTCATTAGGAAATGTTCTGCTCTACTCCTCATACTAGGGGCAAAAAGAGCTTCAGGAAACAGTAGACGCCTTCCAGGCCTGCTCGGGCTACAACCCAGAAAACTTTTCAGGACAAGGCAGGTAATCTGTGACTACCTGCCTTCTCCATCCCCTCAAGACTCCATACTCCTTTCCCAGATGCTCTCTCACTGTCTTCTCATTTGGAAAAGTATTACTTCAGACAAGTGGGCCTTGTCCATCATAGAAAAGGGTTATTTCATGACTTGGATCATCCCGCCCTCCTTAAGAGGCGTCCCTCAGCCACCGAAGGATCTGCTGCCACTATTCCAAACAGTCTTGGACAACCTCTTCTCCCAAGGGACTATTCAGCCAGTCCTTCCATCATAAGAGGGAAGGGGCTTTTACTCCAGACTTTTCCTGGTTCCAATAAATAACTGCCCATGGAGACCCATCCTGGATCTATCCCACCTCAACCTTTTTCTTTAAGTACCCACTTTTTGCATGCTTACTCTCCAGACTCTATTCCCACTGTTAATGCCCCAGGCATTTCTGGGCACCTTGGACATCAAAGATGCTTATCTGCATATCCCCATAAGGCCCAAATACAGGAGATATTTATGCTTCTCTGTAGGTTCTTTGTATTTTCAATTCTCTGCTTTACACTTTGGACTATCTACCATGTGTCTGGCTCCAGTCGTAGGTTCCAGGGAATACAAATTTTCCCATACCTAGATGACCTGATCCAGGCAGATTGCTACAGTTCTCTGCAGAACCATCTCCAGACAGTCATTCGTGTTACGAAGTCCTTGGGTTTCACTATCTGTTTCCCCAAATCCAACCTAAACCTCTCCCAGGGCCACGTATTCCTGTGCTGTAGAATTTGAATGGATTTTGAGGGCATTCTTCCCACCCCAAAGGTGGAAAGCTTGAAGGAATACCTACTGTCTGTCCTCAATGCCTCTTCTATGACAGCAAGAGAATGTCTCAGACTCCTGGGGCATATGGCTTCTATTATCTCCATGTTACCACTCGCAAGACTCCATGAGGAAACTTCAGTGGTACCCGAGGTCCACATGGACCCAACACTCACACCCCTTGGACCATTCCTTCCAGAATAAAGTCTCCCTCACCCCAAGACTGCCCTTACAGCCCCACACCTAAGTCCAGGAAATGTACGCACATGCTTCAGACCTGGGTTGGGGCTGCTGTGGGCAGCTTGAAGGTGCAAGGCATATAGACAAGCCCCTTCAAGAGGGAACACATCAACATCAAAGAGATGTGGGCCCTCAGTTTTGCAATGATGGCCTTCCAAAACAAACTGAAGCAAGGACCCCTGAAGTTGTTCACAGACAACACTACTGCTCTCTGGTATGTCAACAAACTGGGGAATAAGATCTTACTTGCTTTGCAGACTTGCACTCCAGGCCTGGGAATTGCCAGTCCAGCATTGAGTCACCCTCCACACGGTCTACATTTCCTCAGCTTGGAACATTAAGGCAGATACCTTAAGCAGCTCCATGTCATCATCCCACGAGTGGATGCTAAGCAAGATCATCCACATGTGGGGTACGTCACAATTAGATATGTTTGCATCCCCTCTGAACAGACATTTTCCTCAGTTTTGTACCAGGACATCCAGCCCTCTAGAGAAGGGTGATTGATGCCTTCTCTATATCATGGAAAGGGTTGTCGCTACACATTTCTCCCCTTCTCACTCTTACAAGAAGCCCTGAAGATTCAGCAGGACAAACAGACAATCTTGTTGGTGACTCCCTTTTGGCCAAGGCAACATTGGTTCCCCTCTCCTCCTGCATTTAGCCAGGGGCAGTCATCACAAGTTACCTCACAGAGTGGACCTACTCACACAGGATAAAGGGATCCCTGATCCACCCCCACTTGGAAGCTCTAAACCTAACCCTGTGGGTGATAGGGTTTTGATCCCTTTCAGACACCTTTACACCAAGGATGTGCTTAATGTCCTGCAGGAGGCCAGGAAACCCAATACTAGGAGATGCTGTTTGTCCAAATGGGAAAGGTTCTCTATTTGGTGTCTTCAGACTGCTATATCCTTTTCAAGGAGAAGTCCTGTTAGTTCTGTCCTGTCTGTGTGAATTGTTCCAGGTGGAGTTTGCATACTAAAGACTCACTTACCAGGTGCAAGCAGGAAGGCAAGACACTCTTACCTTGCTGCTGTTTCAGCTTGTCTGCATCTTGACCCTCCACTTGCTTCCAGACTTCAAGTGAAGTTATTCCTGAAGGGAGTACTACATCTCAGGCCCGCCAGGAATCCAGTTCCACCACCCTGGGACCTAAATTATGTGTTACAGAAACTCATGGTTGCTGTATTTGAGTCCACGGCTACAGCCTCTATAAAATACTGCACTTGGAAAACTGTGCTTTTGGACTTCCTGACATCGTCCAGGAGAGTGTCAGAGCTCTAGCCCCTTATGGTCACACCACCCTTTTTAATTTTCTGCAAGGATAGGGTAACCCTACGGACTAACCCGATGTTCTTCGTGTTTCACTGTTGCAGTCATTACATTTGGGTAACTGCTGGCGGGTTGCCCTCAGCTGGCCTGAATTCCAAAGTCTTGGGTCCTGCGTCGGCTGCTGTCGCACCCTCCCTGACATCAGGTTGTCAGGGGTACAAAAGAAGTAGCCAACGCCATTTTCTTCAGTCTTTCTTGCTGGGCGGTGCCCGAAGTAGAAGCAGTTCGCAAGTGCTGGTCGGCAGACTCCTGAGATTTTCATGTTTGAGTTTCAGATCCAAAGTCTTCAATAAAGCTAAGTACCCCGATGGGGAAACTTTTTTCTTGCTCCAGACCAATGTCAGAAAAAGTTAATAATTGTATTTCTTGTGGTAAGCAAATACCTCATAAGGATTTTCATTCCTATTGTATTCCTTTCCTAGGCCCTGATCACAATGTTACTGGTTGTCTGTTTTGTGCTAGATTTAACCAACACACTATTAAGCGTCTGTATGATTTTGCTTTTAACTTTTTTGGACACCAGTTTAATTATCCTGAAATGTCATCTGATAGCCATCCGACTACCGGAGTTTACAAAAAACGCAAAGAAAAGGATAGAGAAAAACAACAGAGGCCCAAAACCGATGACGAAGCTTCTCCTAAGCCAGTCGCTGATTCTCAATGAGGTGCTTTTGCAGCCCCTGACGCCTGCTACTTTAGAGTCACAGGCCACTACCGACTCCCACGTGGAGTCAGCCATGCCTCCGGATACTCAGGGTGTTGGAGCCTCGGACGCTAATCCCTCAGATGGGTCTGGAGCCACTGAGCAGGTACTGGCTTCTGAGGGTGTATTCAGACCTAAACATCTTTACATTAAAACAGCTTCCACTTCAAAGGCTAAAGCACCTTCTAAAGCAAAGAAACAAACTCAAGAGCCACGTGGACAGGCCTCTATGCCCAAAAAACAGATGCTCAAGATGGCCGAAGACTTGATTACCTTGATCAGAGGTTCCCATCCCCCTCCTGATAGAGGCCTTGGCAAGACACTGACTATGAATCTTCAGATCAGGTTTCCATTACTTCTGATCAGGGATATTCTCTTCTCCCCTATGAGGATTCTGATGCTGAAGATTCTATTCCTTCAGCATCTTCTCCTGAGGACTATTCCTTTGGGGAAACCTTGCATACCATGAGGGAACATTTCCACTGGGAGGGCCAAGATTTTTCAGAATCTAAAAAGAGGCTCAGGGATTTTCTTTTACCACCTCAGCACGGGCCTCCGCCTGTGTTAGACATTGTAGATGTGTTTTCGAAGTCTAGTCTTACACCCGACTCTTTACCCCCCAGCCCCTGTTAAGCCTGACAGATATTACAGGATTCCTGACTCTCTCAATTTTTTTTTTTTAGAAACCCTGCTGCTGACCCAGAAACCATTTCACAGGGTCCAAAGGGAGTTGAGGCTTCCATGGCAAAAAACCCAACCCCATCTGACAGAGATTCAAGGGCACCGGATAGATGGGGAAAAAAGGTTTACACATCTGCAATTTTGGCTGTAAGGGCCTTAAACTGTCAATTTCATATGCTTAAGTATCAGCAACATGTCATGGGATTGCTTAAACAGAAAATGTTGCTAAATACTGAATGTGCAGAAAACAAGGAAATGCAGGATTTATTGTATGCAGCAGAACAGGTTGGAAAGCATATTTTGCAATGTGGTTTTGATTCTTTGGAGGCCTCCTGCAAGGCCGCAGCTACGGGTTCTGTAATTAGGAGGCATGCTTGGTTAAAGGAACAAAATCTGCCTGATCATGTTAGTTAAATTACTAGATGCGCCTTTACAGCATGATGCTTTGTTTGGTGTTAAGGCAAGAAGAGGTGTTAAAGAAAATTGAGGACAAAGCTAAATCATTGGAAACTGTCAAAGATTTTTTTACAAGTATAGCCACCTAGGTTTAGTAGACACTGGCCTATAAAAAAATGGTCCTTTCCTGTGTCACAGACCTCAAAGGGGCAGACCCAGACACCCTAGGGGAGATCCCAGGTGCAAATTTCTTACAGACCCAAGCAAATGGGGTGCTTCTACCTCCAAAGCTGGAGAAGATGGATCACAAACATACAGAAAACAGCCTCAATGACTTCCCCCTGTCTGCACCAAGCACTTATCTTCTGGCAGCACCCTTAGGGGGGGGAAACTAGCACTTTTTGCTCAAAATTGGCACATCATAACCCAGGACAAGTGGAATGTTCGTGTTATCCTGCTGCAGTCATCACACTTGGGTTATCCTGCCGTCAGGCGGTCCCACAGTCGGCCAGAGTTCCAAAGTCTTGGTCCGGCGTCAGTTGCTGTCGCTTCTTCCCTGGCATCAGTGCGCCAGGGGTATATAAGAGGCATCCGACGCCATTTTCTTCAGTCTTTCTTGCCGTGCGGTGCCCGAAGCAGAAGCAGTTCGCATGACTGCAGCAGGGTGAACACTCGAACATCTACATTTATGGTAGGTACAAAACTGTACTTTCTAAACAGTGTCACAAGGCTACAAGTTCCATTTCCATACTCTGCCAAAGGCAAACGGCTTGCCAGATCTGCCAAAAAATCAATAGGCAGAGGCACAAAAACAAGTCTCATCCCTCATGGACAAGGGGGCCATTCAACAAGTACCAGAGCAAGAGCAGGGACAACGTTTTTACTCAAGACTATTCTTGGTACCCAGAAAGGACAAGGTCTGGAGGCAGATACTGGACCTATCTATTCTGAACACTTTCCTGGATATTCCAGAATTCAAAATGTTTACCTTGCAGCAGCTTCTGCCCATGCTGGGCAAGAATGCTTGGCTTGTGACTTTGGACCTAAAAGAGGCATACCTGCATGTTCCAATCAGACAACCATGCAGAAGATACCTCAGATTCAAGGCAGGTTCAATGCATTACCAATTCTCTGCACTGCCCTTTGGCTTATCTACTGCACCCAGGGTCTTTACAAAGTGCCTGACACCAGTAATTGCATTCTGCAGACAGAGAGGAATACAAATATACCCTTACTGGGATGACTGTCTCATTCAAGCAGAGAACAAGGACATTCTTCTTCAACATCTGGCATTCGTGAAAAGGCTTCTAACATGCCTAGGTTACACAGTCAACAAAAAGAAGTCAAAACTAGTACCCTCACAAGAGATTAAATTCCTGGGTGCAAACTTAAATACAACTGCCCAGATGGCTTATCTCACGCCAGACAAACAAAGGCTACTGACTACCTATTTCAAAATGTTGGCAACAAAGACCCAGTTATCTGCAAGAAAAATTTTGCAGGCTTTGGGCTTCATGGCATCTTGCATCCTACTAATTCCATATGCAAGACTGCATATGAGGAAACCTCAGTGGTACCTAAAAAGTGTTTGGACTCAACATTCACACAGCCTGGAAACAGTCATTACTCTCATCTTGTCACCAGAACAAGGGACAGCCATTCACATTACCTCCAGCCAGGCAGACACTAACAACGGATGCATCAGACAATGCCTCGGAAGCCCACATGGCAGGAAGAGGCATTCAGGGCACATGATTCTCAAACCAAATGCATCTACATATCAATCAAAAAAGAGATGTTAGCTATGCAAAATGCCCTGACAGCCTTCAAGGTCCAACTTCATCCGGGACAACTACTGATAGACAACACCACAGTCATGTGGTGTATAAACAAGCAGGGGGGCACACATTCTTATGCCCTTTGCAGACTAGCCATGACCTTGTGGGACACAGCTTTGACTTACCAAGTACATCTGCAGGCACAATTCCTGCCAGGAAAGGAAAAACGAATTAAGCAGAAACCTCATGGATCCCCACGAGTGGAAGCTGGATCTGCAAGTCTTCAGCATAACAAGGACATGGGGATGCCCAGACATAGATCCGTTTGCCTCCCCCTCTCAATTACCAACTAAAAAGATTCTGCACAGGGACTTATCACAGACAGGCATGGAAAGTGGACGCCCTATCTTTCAGCTGGGAAAACCTATCAGTTTATACCTTTCCTCCACTGCCTCTACTCCCCAAGGTGCTCCTAAAGGTAAGACAGGAGAAGCCAAAGATGATACTGATTGCCCTAGACTGGCCACGCCAGTACTGGTATCCAATACTAAAGAACTTAACTCTGTACCCGGCTTGGCCCTTACCTCAAATACTTGACTGAGATGCTGGACAAAGGCCTATTTTTTTCATCAATTAAAATTCATGCCTTACAGCCACCACTTTTTTCTCATCCTTTATTAAAGCAGTACCTCAGAGGAGCCAAAAATTTAAGGCCCCCAAGGAAGGAGACTACCAGTACCTGCATGGGACCTCAACTATGTCGTGGAAAAACTCACCCTACCTCCTTTTGAGCCAGCGGCTACTGCTGACATGAAGTTTTTATCTTTGAAAACAGCGCTGCGCTTAGCAATTACTTCAGCAAGACTAGTTTCAGAGCTACAGGCACTTATGGCTGTGGAACCTTTCATTATTTTTCATCCAGACTGGGTCTCTCTGAGGGCAAACCCAACATTTATGCCTAAAGTAGTGTCCAGTGTGACGCTTAACCAAGCCATCCATCTGCCTACATTTTATCCAAATCCACAGAACGGGGGGGGGGGGGGTTCTGCATTCTTTGGACATACACAGCTTAGATTCTACTTGGACAGAACCAAAGCTTTCAGGAAGACAGAGCAATTACTAGTGACATAAGCTGCAGGATCACAAGGAAAGCCCATCTCAAAGCAGACTATTTCTAAGTGGTTAGGTCACTGCATTTGTTTCTGCTACTTACACCATCGCAAGCAAGTGCCTATGGGAATTAGGCCTCATTCCACCAGAGCTGCAGCCACCTAAGCAGCCTTTCTCAGGGGAGTACCAACCAGAGACATGTTAGAGGCGGCTACTTGGAGTTCATTGCACACCTTTACAAAGCACTATCATCTGCCACTCTACTCTAAATCCAGGGCAGGCTTTGCCACTGCAGTTGTGCATGGCCTCTTAGCCGCTCCTACTGCTGTCTAGTACCAGCCCCCCAACCGTAGTTTGGGACTCTACCCAAATGTAATGACTGCAACAGTGAAACACGAAGAACTAATGACTGCAACAGTGAAACACGAAGAACATAGTACAGTTCTGTACACTTAACATAAATGTAGATGTTCAAGTGTATTCACTGTTGCAGTCCAGGTTACCCACCCACCTTCCCCCTTCTTTCTTTTGGATCTTACCTTTCTTTCTCTGATTTATACTACCTATGTGGTGTATTTGCTTATAGATGAAGGTAAAATTTATATTGGTGTATTTATATAAAGTTTGGCTACCCTTTTTGGGGGCACCTGACATCTGGGGCAAGAAAAACTGAAGAAAATGGCATTGGCTACTACTTTTGTACCCCAGATGACCTGATGTCAGGGAGGGGGGGCGATAGCAGCCGATGCAGGACCCAAGATTTTGGAATTCAGACCGGCTGAGGGCAACCTGCCAGCAGGATTACCCAAATGTAATGACTGCAGCAGTGAATACACACGAACATCTACATTTTTATGGTAAGTGTACACAACTGTGTACCTTCTTCGTGTTTCAGTGTT
This sequence comes from Protopterus annectens, assembly GCF_019279795.1. Lineage (NCBI taxonomy): Eukaryota > Metazoa > Chordata > Ceratodontiformes > Protopteridae > Protopterus > Protopterus annectens. The sequence goes on from NC_056747.1 coordinate 1,325,113,301, forward strand.
GCAGTCATCACATTTGGGTTATCTGCCTGCAGGCAGCCCTCAGTCAGCCTGAATACCAGAGTCTTGGGATTTCTATGTCGGATGCTGTCGCTTCTTCCATGACGTCAGATCATCGAGTATAAAACATGCAGCCAATGCCATTTCATCAGTCTCTTATCGTGCGGTGCTTGAGGCAGAAGCAGTTCGGAAGTGCCAGTCGGCTGCCTCCTGAAATTTTCAATGTTAAGTTGTCCAATCTCGCCTCCGTTCTTGCTGGATGGGTTCAGAGCCAGTCCTCTGCTCCAACCTGACCACTTTCTATAGCTCGAGAGCTTTTTACTGGCTCAAGGCTACCCCTTATCCCAGAATGCCCAGCGTCAGCTGCCCAGATCTCGTTTGCCGCTTTAGCTGCGAGGTTGCGTCAATACTGGCTCAGGCTTAGTACAACTTTTTCCTCTATTTAAAGTCAAATATTTTACTTGAAAATTTGATGCATTTTTTCTCTGTTATAGTAGTTTGTAAGTTTCTTTAGCTGTAAACCCCTTATCTCATCCTTTGTTGTGTTTTTGTGCTGTGTGTTGGCCATCGCCTCTTAGTCGCTAGGCCTTCTGTTGTTCCCTGAACTCATTTAAGTTAGAGTCCCCCCCCCCCCCTTAAGGACAGCCGTTTAAGTTAGAGGATCTCATTTAAGGTCCTTTATTAATATAATTTTTAGTGTATTATTGTAGTGTGTCTTTTTGTGGTACTTCTAAATGTCTAAGGAAGTTAAAACCTCAGGGTTTAAAAAGTGTGACTCATGCTGTCATAAGATGTCTCTGAAAGATGGGCACACTAGTTGTGTTTACTGCTTGGGGGCTCTACACCTGCAGGACTCTTGCTCTATTTGTCATGTCTTTAGTCCAAGGGTCCTGCAAGAGTGGAAAAAAAAGTTAATCCTCCGTGGATTGTTTCTCTGGCTAAAGCATCTCTGCCAGTGAATTTTTTGAAACCAGTCAGGCCGTCTGCTCCATGTTCGGAACTGACCTGTGAGCTTGACAAACCAAGTGTGTCGGTGCCCTCTAGCACCGACAAGACTACTCAGTCAGCTCCAACTGTTACTTCGGAGCCGTCTCGGAGCCACAAACAAGCTAGGTCTCCTTCATTGGAGCTGATTCGCTTGGTGCCACAATCACCCTTACTTCAGAGCAAAGCCAATCGCTCATCTTCCCACTCTTCTCAGTCCTTGAGGTTATCGGATCAGGATGTGGAGAGTGTGGTCAGTAGCTGAAGTCACAGGCCCTTGCAAAAATGCTTTTGAGCCCGCCTCAACAGGCTCCATCCACTTCGATTTCGATTCCTCCTCTGACTATGCTTAGTTCTGAGCCGGAGTCCATGGATGCTCCGATAGTGGTTCCTTTGGCTCCGATGTTGGCTCCGTTTACCTCGGTTCTTCCTCCCATTGAGGTATCTGGGTGCCGAAGCTCTCTCGTTGGCTTAGAGGGGGAAGTGGCATTGGACCCTTGTCCGACCATGCTCTCCATCTCGGAGCATCGACTCAGTTGAGCTCGGCTCCCTCATTGGCCTCGGAGCCGTCGCCCTTGGCACAGAGTGGGATTCCTGTCTCTTCAGAGCCCTCTTTGTGTCAAGACCATGACGCCTTCGAGGTCATGCCGAGAGTGCTGTCCCCACAGAAGGCCCCACTGTCGGTCCTATTGGCTCCTTCCCCCTCTGTGCCTGTGACAACCTCAGCTCCTCCTCCAGCCCCAAAGCATAGGGAACCTATGCCTCAGGACACCCCATTGGGTGAACCCTCTTCTTCCGAAACGTCCCCAGAGCATTCTGAGCAGGCTTTCTGGAGGAAAAAGTGCAAGAGGAAGCACCAAGACTCCCCTGAGTCTGTCACCTCAGATACAGACCTGGATGAATCAGATGGGTCCCCAAGGTCCCCCTCTGAAGATGTTTCCTTTTCAGACATCCTCGAGATTCTTAGGCAAAGGCATAGCTGGACTGCCCTAGCTCCTTCCGAGGATGTCTGTATACCTGGATGCATTTGGTTCCCGACCTTTCACCTCCTGGGTGTCTCTGCCTTTTGATCCACTCATGTTTGTAGTGTCTCGAAAGGCTTGGTCAGCTCCAGATTTCATGGAACCTGTCCCGAGGAGACCCAATAAATTTTCCACAGCTCCCCAAGACAAACAATTTCTGACTAAAGGTGTCCCAGTTGATGCCATGGTGGTAGCAGCAGCCACAAAGAGAGAGTTAGCTGAAATCTCATTTGTCCATCCACCCAATAAAGAGACTCGTATAAGGGACAGATATGGGAAGCAAATGTTTTCATCAGCGATCTTCTCCCTTAGGTCCCTGAACTATCTTTCCCATTTTACGAGGCTTCAGAGGGATCTCCTAAAAGAGCATGGAGATACCCTACAAGATCCTACACCTGAGGGAGCTTCAGCCAAGGTAGCTACACAGCTGGCGACTCTAAATGCAGTAGTCCACTCCTCCATGAGTCTTATTTCATACACAGCCGATGGAGCAAGCAGAGCTGCAGGTACAGGAGTGGCTCTTAGGAGACATTCTTGGCTGCGGCTGTGTCAGTTTGCAGAACCTTTCAGAGCGTCCTTCACCAATACCCCCTTTGGCTCCTCTGTCTTTGGGCCTCGGGTGAAAGACACGCTTACCAGGTGCAAGACGCTCTCTGATGTGGGAGTCTAGTTTTCCATTTTTACTAGACCATACCCAAAGGGTTAGAAGGGTGGAAAGATGTGCTTTCAAAAATCCCAGGGACCCTTGCCTGATGCACGTGGTGAATTTTCCCCCAGGGGCAGAGTGGGGAAACAACAATGGCAGATGCCACCCTCCTGGCAGAGGTGGTCCGCAAAATCAGGGTGACTGATACATTCTCTTCCAAACCCTATCAACATCCCTGAGGGGTTGCCCGACTGCTCAACTCTGGAGGTAGTCTGAGGAAGGCTTTCATTGTATCCAATCGCCTGGCAAAATATTACAAAAGACAAATGGGTACTATCCATTATATCCGGAGGTACAAGATTCCCTTCCATCAACCCCCTCTTGTTTCAAAAAAAATCCATCTCAGATGTTCCACCCAATCTAAGGGATCAGGCAGTCATAGACATTTTAAGACTAGAAAAAAGTGCCATCCAGGAAGTCCCCGCAGACCAAGTAGCATCCGGAACTTCCTCAAGATTCTTTTTAGTGCCCAAAAAGACAGGGGACTGGAGACCAATTCTGGATCTCATCAGATTAAACAAATTTGTACAAAAAGAAAAATTCTGGATGGTGACACTGCAGTCCATTCTCCCCTTTCTGGGTCAGGACAATTGGATGTGCACCATAGATCTTCAGGACGCGTACTATCATATAAAAATGAACAGACAGTCCAGGAGATTTCTACGCTTCCGGCTAGAGGCCAGTCATTACCAATTCAGAGCTCTGCCCTTTGATCTCACCACAGCCCCCAGGGTGTTCACCAAATGCATGGCAGTAGTTACGGCTCACCTGAGATGTCTAGGATTCCAGATGTTTCCTTATCTGGACGGCTGGCTCCTCACTGCTGCCACCAGACAACAACTTAGAGGCACGAGATTACACCATCACACCCTGTGCTCAACTAGGCATCACAATAAACTTTGAAAAATCTGTCTTGTTGCCCTGTCAATCTATTACTTACTTAGGAGCAGAGCTAGACACAAGAAAAATTATTGTAAAATTGCCTCAGGAAAGAGTTTCCATTATTCGACAACAGGTGTCACTTCTCCTGAGGAGCAAAGTAATTCAAGTCCGATATGTTCTTTATGCTCTAGTGTCCATGGCAGCAGCCATTCTTCTAGTTCCCTTAGCACACTTTCACATGAGAATCCTTCAGTGGCTTCTTTTCACACAGTGGTCCTTCCAGGAATTACCCATGTCTCACATGATGCTAATTATGGAAACTTGCAAAAGACACCTTTCCTGGTGGATGGGTCTCCCCACTAGTGACTCACAGCAGACCTTTCATGGAATCCCATCCGGTTGCCACAGTGACCATGGACGTTTCCCTGATAGGGGGGGCATTATCTAGGGTAGACGGTCCAAGTCACTTGGCAACCTCGCGAGTACCACTTGCATGCTCCTAGAATTGCAAGCTCTTCAAGACTGTCTCCCTGCCGGGACTATTGCAATAAAGACGGATAACATGTCAGTGGTTTGGTACATCAACAAACTGGGCGGAACCAGGTATTACCCCTGGTGCTGAGAGGCCCTCGGACTGTAGCAATGGGCGATTTCCTCCCAACATTTTCTGATAGCAACACATATCCCTGGGACATCCAACGTAATAGCGGACAGGCACAGCAGGGCTATCTTCATGCCTCACGAGTGGTCTCTGAAACAGGAAATTGTGGATCTTATTTTCCGCAAATGGGGCCAGCCCTGCTGCGCTCTTTGCCTCTCCTCTCAACAACAAATGCAGAAGCTACTTCTCCCTTGTTCCTCCTCCAGGTCAGACACCCAGGGACGCTCTAGTCCACGATTGGCCTCAGGGACTCCTTTATGCATTTCCCTCCTTCCCCATAATTCCAAAAGTCATTCAGAAAGCAAAATCGTTGAGTTGCAAGATGATCCTCATTGCCCCCTGTTGGCCTCAACAGATTTGGTTTTCGTTCCTTCACCCCCACCTTCTAGCCCAGCCTTGGATTCTGGACCCAGTACCGGACCTCTTGATTCATCAGTCAGGCGGGCTATACCAATCCCTCCAATCTGTCAAGCTCACAGCTTGGTTACTCCACTTCCAGTCTTAGCCAGGCTCCCCAATATTTCCCCAGCAGTGCGTTATATTATTGTTTCATCCCATAAGACAACTACAAGGAAAGTTTATGCTAGCAAATGGAAAAGATCCTCTTACTGGGCAGAATCCAGGAATTTAGATCCTTTTACAGCTCCTGTACACGAGATTTTGGATTTCTTAGCAGGACTGTTTCAATCTGGTGCAGCTGCTGCTACCATCAGCGTACAACTAGCTGCCGTTTCAAATTTTCACATCGGAGTTTCTAACTCTAGCATAATGTCTCTTAAACTGTGTAAGGCCTTCATGAGAGGTACATCTCTACTTAGACCCCAGTGAAAGAGTCCCTTCCACCTTGGGATCTCAATTTGGTTTTGGCCTCCTTGTTACTGCCAACCAGCAGCATCATGTTCTTTGAAATTTCTCTCTTGGAAAACTCTCTTCGTAGTTGCTATTACTTCTGCCAGACGTGTTTCAGAACTTCATCCACTGTTTGCCCTCCATTCCTAGGTTTTCACAAAGACAGAATTTCTCTGAGAACCAACCCATCTTTTCTACCTAAAGTTTGTCTTGAACACAATTTGAATCAATCCATTGAACTTCCTGGCATTTTCCCTAATCATTCCAACAAGGCAGAATACAGGTTACACCAGTTGGATGTGCATAGACAACTGCGTTTCTATCTCCATAGAACTAAAGAGATGAGAAAATCAGATCAGTTGTTCCTTTCATTTGCTAACAACAAACAAGACCTTCCAGTTTCTAAAGTAACCTTGTCAAAATGGTTAGACACCATTGCCCATACCTACCATTTGCGACAAAAAGATCTTCCACCAAAACCCAAAGATCATTCAACCCCAGGTCAGTAGGTACTTCGGTAGTGTTTCAGTCTAGATTGCCCATAGATTCAATTTGTGCACCAGCTACTTGGGTAGATCCTCATACATTTATTTCTCATTACAAAGTAGATGTGGTCTCCCGGGGCAGGGCTTCCTTTGGTTCCACGGTTCTGAAGAGTCTGTTCCAATGAGCCACCCAGGATTGAGGTGCTAGGGACGCTGTCCCATCCAGCAAGAATGAAGGCGAGATTGGACAACTTAACATAAAGAAGTTATATATCTACCATAATGTTCCATGTTAGTTGTCATTCATCTCACCTTCCTTCTTGCATCCCTCCCTCCTTCCTCGGATTGAGAGGAGTTGTTTTCACTGGCTAACTTGTTATTAGTTGCTTTCCAAGCAAACCATGACAATTTACTGTATATCCAGGTTTAATAATGTATTATCTTCTATAATTGTCTAGTGTGAGCTATCTCAAACGAGATCTGGGTAGCTGACGCTGAGCATTCTGGGATAAGGGGTAGCCTCAACCAGTAAAGAGCTCTCGAGCTATAGAAAGTGGCCGAGCCAAGGAGCGGCTCCAAACCCATCATCAAAAAGGAAGGTGAGATGGACAACTAACATGGAACATTATGGTAGGTACACAACTTTTTTTTTTCTAGTTTCAGACCTGAAGTCTTCTAAAAGACAAGTACCCCGTTGGGGATCCTTTTTTTTCTTGCGGATCCTTTTTTTTTTGCTCTAATTGATGTCAGAAAAAATTTAATTGTCTTGCCTGTGGAAAGCAAATACCGCAGAAATTTTCATTCTTACTGAGTCACCTGTTTAGGCCCAGACCACGACGTCCCTCACTGTCGGTTTTGTGCCTTGTTCAACAGCCGAACGATTCATCGTTGGGCAATTTTTGTAGCTAAATTCTTTCGCTCTCTATCTCCGTACACCAAAATGGCTTAGATAAGCCATCCGAATACCGATCTTCCAAAAAAAGTAAAGATAGACACCGCATAAGTCCAAAACTGCCGGTTACGCTATCATTAGGCTAGTCACCAGTCCGCCGGTACTCAGTGAGGCACTTTTGCAGCCCCTGATACCAGCTTCTACAGTTTTGCAGGCCTCTACTGAAACCCATTCGGAGTCCGGTATGCTGCGAGATGCTTCTTCGACTATGGAACCTGCGTATTGTCTCTACCTTGGATGGGTCAAGAGCCGCTGTGCAGGCACCGGCTTCTGAGGGTGTATTCAGACCTTCCGGTTTTCATATTAAACAGACCACTTCGATGTTCGTGTTTCATTGTTGCAGTCATTACACTTGGGTTATCCTGCTGGCAGGCTACCTGCAGTCGGCCTGAATTCCAAAGTCTTGGTCCGATGTCTGTTGCTGTCGCCTCTTCCCTGACGTCAGTGCGCCAGGGGTATAAAAGATGCAGCCTCTTGCCATGCGGTGCCCGAAGCAAAAGCAGTTTGCAAGTGCCGGTTGGCCGACTCCTAAGATTTTCAAAAACGAATTTCAGATCCGAAGTCTTCATTAAAGCTAAGTACCCCGTTGGGGAAACTTTTTTCTTGCTCCAGACCGATGTCAGAAAAAGTTAACAATTGTATTTCTTGTGGGAAGCAAATACATCATAAGGATTTTCATTCTTACTATATTCCTTGCCTAGGCCCCGATCACAACGTTGCTAGCTGTCGGTTTTGCGCTAGATTTAACCAATGCACTGTTAAGCGTCTGTACGTTTTTGCCTTTCATTACTTTGGCCGAAGATTCAATTATATAATGCCATCGGAACAACCGATGTCCGGAGTTTATAAAAAGCGCAAGGAAAAGGACAGACATCCGAGGTCCAAAACCGACTAGGCTTCTGCTAAGCCAGTCGCTGGTTCTCAGTGAGGCGTTTTCGCAGCCCCTGACGCCCGCTACCTCAGAGTCACAGGCCACTGCCAACTCCCACGTGGAGCCAGGTAGACCTCTGGATACTCAAGGTATTGGACACTCGGAAACTATTCCTTCAGATGGGTCCGGAGCCGCTGAGCAGCCATCTGCTTCTGAGGGTGTTACCTACGCAGTTATATATAAAGCCTACCTCAGCTTCCAAAGCAAAGACTAAAGCAGCTCTAAAAACAAAGAAACAAGTACAGCATTCTCCTGGACAGACTTCCATGCCTAAAAAGCAGATGCTCAAAATGGCCGAAGACCTAATTACCTTGATCAGGGGTTCCCATCCCCCTCCTGATAAGAGGCGTAGGCAAGAGACAGAACGTGAATCTTCAGATCCGGTTTCCATTTCGTCTGACTCCTCTTCTAAGCAGGAATACTCTCTTCCTCCCTATGAGGATTCTAATGCTGAAGACTCTATTGTCTATCTATCCTTCTCCTGAGGATTTTTCTTTTGGGGAAACCCTGCATACCATGAGGGAGCACTTCCACTGGGAGAACCAGGGCTACCATCAAAGAAAAGGTTTAGAGATTTTCTTTTACTACCTCAGCACAGGCCTCTTGTTATTCCCACTGTGTTAGACGTAGATGTATATTCAGAGTTCGGCCTTTCTCCTGACTCTTTTTTACCCCCTGCCCCTGTAAAACCAGACAGATACTACAGGGTTCCAGACTCACATAAATTTCTTTATAAAAACCCTGCTGCTGATCCAGAAACTATTTCTCAGGGTCCCAAAGGGGTCAAGGCTTCTACTGCAAAAAACTGTATCCCCTCTGACAGGGATTCTAGGGCACTAGTCAGATGGGGAAAAAAGTCTACACTTCTGCTACTTTGGCTGTGAGGGCTTTAAATTGTCAATTTCATATGCTTAAATATCAGCGATACTTAATGTCGCTGCTAAAACAGAAAATGTTGGTAAATTCTGATTGTGCAGAAAATAAGGAAATGCAGGATTTATTGCATGCAACTGAACAAGTGGGAAAGCATACATTGCAATGCCGTTTTGATTCTCTGGAGGGCTCTTGCAGGGCCGCAGTTACGGGTTCTGTCATTAGGAGGCATGCTTGGTTAAAGGAACAGAATCTACCTGATCACGTTAAAGCAAAATTACTAGATGCTCCATTACAGCATGACACTTTATTTGGTGTTAAAGCAGAAGGAGGTGTTGAAGAAAATGGAGGACAAAATGAAATCTATGCAAACAGTAAAGGATTTCTTACAGGTACAGCCACCCAGATTTAGCAGGAACTGGCCTACAAAGAATTGGTCCTTTCCAGTGTCGGACAAACCACAAAGAGGAAGATACAGATGCCCTAGAGGCAGATCCCAGCCCCAGGGCTCATACAGGTCTAAACAGTGGGTCGCTTCTACCTCCAAAAGCGGAGAAGACAAATCACAGCCGTACAGGAAACAGTCCCAATGACATTCCTCTGCCAGCACCAAGCACTTATGTTCATCGTGTTACACTGCTGCAGTCATCACACTTGGGTTATCCTGCCATCAGGCGGTCCCGCAGTCAGCCAGAGTTCCAAAGTCTTGGTCCGGCGTCGGTTGCTGTCGCTTCTTCCCTGACGTCAGTGCGCCAGGGGTATACAAGAGGCATCCAACTCCATTTTCTTCAGTCTTTCTTGCCACGCGGTTCCCGAAGCAGAAGCAGTTCGCAAGTGCCAGTCGGCCGACTCCTGAGATTTCCAAATCGAATTTCAGACCGAAGTCTTCAATAAAGCTAAGTACCCCGTTGGGGAACCTTTTCTTGCCTCAGTCCAATGTCAGAAAAAGTTAACAATTGCATTTCTTGTGGGAAGCAAATACCCCATAAGGACTTTCATTCTTATTGTTTTCCTTGCCTAGGCCCAGACCACGACGTCACAGGTTGTCGGTTTTGTGCTAGGGTTAATAAACGAACTAATAAACGTCAGTTTGATTTCGCCTGTCGTTATTTTGGTAGGAAATTTAATTATACCATGCCGTCGGAGCAACCGACGGCCGGAATGCATAAAAAACGCAAGGATAAGGACAGGCAGCTGAGACCCAAACCAGACTCCGAGGCCTCTGCTGGCCCAGTCGCCGGTTCACCGGTTTTCAGTGAGGCGCCTACACAGCCCCTGACTACCGCTGATTTAGAACCTGACTGCTTCCGACTCCTAAGCGGAGATTACTAGGCCTCCACAGCCTTCATCTTTAGCCCCTTCCGACTCCAGGGCTGAAGGAGATTTCGGTGCAGTTGAAACGCCTTCAGTTGCAGAAGGTGTCTTCAGACCAACTACACTCACCATTAAATCCTATGCAAAGCTGAAAACTCCCTTTTAAAAGCAAAAAAGACTGTACAGCATTCTCCAGTACAAGGCCCCATGCCTAAGAAACAGATGCTTAAGATGGCCAAAGATTTAATTACCCTAATCAGGGGCTCCCATCCCCCTCCTGATAAAAGGCCAAGACAGGAAGGAGGATTACGCTTCCTCTGACCAGGTCTCAATTTCCTCAGATTCTTCTGAGGAGCAGGAATTCTCTTTTCCCCCTTATGAAGATTCAGATGCTGAAGAGTCCATTCCCTCAGCATCTCCCCTAGAAGACTACTCTTTTGGGGAAACTTTACATACCATGAGGGAACCTTTCCACTGGGAAGGCCAGGATTACTCTGATTCTAAGAAAAGGCTCCGAGAGTTCCTCTTACTACCCCAGCACAGACCACTTGCTATCCCACCCATGTTAGACATTGTGGATGATGTTTATTTAGAATCTAGCCTTAGCCCACACTCTACCTCCTGCACCAGCCAAAGCAGACAGATGCTATAGAGTCCCTGACTCACACAAATTCCTATATAAAAGCCCTGTTGCTGACCCAGAAACCATTAACCAGGGTCCCAAAAGGGTTAAGGCCTCTATTGCTAAAAATCCTGTACCCTCTGAAAGGGATTCCATAGCACTAGACAGATGGGGAAAGAAAGTATATACCTCAGCTACTCTAGCTATGAGGGCCTTAAATTGCCAGTTTCACATGCTGAAATATCAGCAATTCCTGATGTCTCAATTAAAACAAAAAATGATCACACATTCAGAGCAGCCTGATTTCAAGGAAATGCAAGATTTGTTGCATGCAGCTGAACAAGTGGGAAAACATACTTTGCAATGTGGATTTGATTCTTTGGAGGCTTCCTGTAGAGCAGCAGTGACCGGGTCTCATACGTAGGCATGCTTGGTTAAAAGAACAAGCCCTACCTGATCATGTTAAAGCAAAGTTATTGGATGCACCTTTATAGCAGGATGTTTTATTTGGTGTAAAAGCAGAAGAGGTTTTAAAGAAAATGGAGAATAAGGCAAAATCTATGCAGACGGTCAAGGATTTTTTTACAGGTTCATCCCCCTCGTTTCAGCAGAAATTGGCCAACAGAAAATTGGTCCATTCCAGCTTCTGACAGACCACAGAGGGGCAAATACAGACGTCCAAGGGGCAGAGGTCAGTCACAATGCCCTTTCAAACCTCGACAATGGGGTACCACAGCCCAGAAAGGAGATGACAGGTCTCAAACTATCAGAAGACAAACACAATGACTTTAACCCTCAGACTGCCAAGCAAATCTCTCTTGGCCGCTCCCTTGGGAGGAAAATTAGCACTTTTTGCAGACAACTGGCACATCATCACAAAAGTCAAATGGGTCCTAAATATTGTCTCACAAGGATACAGATTCCAATTTCACACTTTACCAAGGATAAAAGGAATGCCAAACCTGCCACCAATTCAATGGGCAGAGGCTCAAAAACAAATTACAGCTCTCATGGACATGAGAGCCATTCAACAGGTACCTGCACAGGCGCAAGGACAAGGATTTTACTCAAGACTCTTTCTAGTCCCCAGAAAGGACAAAGCCTGGAGACCCATTCTGGACCTCTCAATTCTAAACACTTATCTGCAAGTAACCAAATTCAAGGTGCTTAACACTACAGCAACTTCTTCCCATGCTGGGCAAGAAGGCTTGGCTAGTAACGTTGGACCTCAAGGAGGCATACCTGCATGTCCCTATCAGACAAAATTGTAGAAGATACCTCCAATTTATTGCAGGTTCAACTCATCATCAATTCTCTGCACTGCCCTTTGGAATATCTACTGCGCCCAGGGTCTTCACAAAATGCCTGGCACCAGTAATTGCATACTGCAGACAGAGGAATTCAAATATATCCATATCTGGACGACTGCCTTATTCAAGCAGAAAGCAAGGACATTCTTTTAAAGCATCTGTTGCCTAGGGTACGCAGTAAACGAAAAGAAATCAAAACTAGTGCCCTCACAAGACATAATATTCCTGGGTACCAGCTTAAATACAACGGCCCAGATGGATTATCTCACGCCAGGCAAGCAAGAACAACTGAATCAATACTTCAAAATTATGGCAACAAAGACCCAACTCCCTGCAAGAAGAATTCTGCAGGCCTTGGGATTCATGGCATCTTGCATACTACTAATACCATTTGCAAAACTGCATATGAGGAAATTACAGTGGTACCTGAAAAGCGTATGGACTCGACATAGCCACAGCTTGGAAACAATACCACTCATTCCCTGGCTTCAACGGGAGTTTCTATGGTGGGCTCAGGCATGTCACCTCAACAAGGGTCAGTCTTTTGTCTTACCCACAGCCAGGTAAACTATAACAGATGCATCGGATTACGCCTGGGGAGCACACATGGCAGGGCAGTACATTCAGGGCAAATGGTCTACAGATCAAAGGCATCTGCATATCAATCAAAAAAGAAATGCTAGCTGTACAAAATGCCCTAACAGCTTTCAAGGACCTCCTACATCCAGGACAACTCCTAAAAGACAGACAACACCACAGTAATGTGGTACATAAGCAAGGGGGCACACACTCCTACCCCCTTTGCAGGCAAGCAATGACCTTGTGGAACACAGCACTGACCTACCAAGTTCAACTACAAGCACAATTCCTACCAGGAAAGAAAAACACATTGGCAGGCGATCTAAGCAGAAACATCATGGATCTTCACGAGTGGAAACTAGATCCACAAGTATTGTCAATGATAACTCCCCCAAAACTACCAACTTCGGAAATTTTGCACAAGGACATACCACCCACTAGCTTGGAAAGTGGACTCCCTCTCATTCAGTTGGAAAACATTAACAGTGTATGCCTTTCCTCCACTGCCTCTTCTAACAAAGGTGCTGCTGAAAGCCAGATTAGAGAGGCCAGACATTATACTTATTGCTCCAGACTGGCCACGCCAACACTGGTATCCAATACTAAGGAACATGGCTCAAGGCCCACCATGGATTTTGCCTCAAATTCCTCACCTGCTCACTCAGCAAAACAATCAGATTCTACACAGCCAGCTCAAGACTTTAAATCTGGCTGCATGGCAAATTACCTAAGCAACCACTCAACACTTCTCTCTAAAGCTGTTATGGATGTCATTCTGGAGGCCAGGAGGCCCAGCACCAGGAAAACCTGTTCAGACAAATGGAAAAGATTTTGTGCCTGGAACTAAAGGCCAGAATCCCCTTGTTCCAAATATTTCTCAGATTCTACAATATTTAACTGAGATGTTGCACAAAGTACTTTCTTTTTCATCTATTAAGATCCACGCCTCAGCAATTTCAGCTCACTACAACACGGATCCGCCTATATTTTCACATCCACTGCTAAGACAGTACCTCAGAGGGGCTAAGAACATAAGACCACCCCGGAGAGCACCAACACCAACTTGGGATCTCAACTTTGTTCTGGAAAAGCTTACACTGCCGCCCTTTGAACCAGCTTTTACAGCTGATTTACAGTTTCTATCATGGAAAACTGCCCTGCTGTTAGCAATAACTTCAGCACGAAGAGTCTCAGAGCTACAGGCCCTAATGGCAGTGTAGCTTTTCATCAGTTTTCATCAAGACAGAGTCGCTCTACGAACTAACCCTTCCTTTATGCCAAAGATGGTATCCAGTGTGGCCCTAAACCAAACCATTCATTTGCCCACCTTTTTCCCAAACCCCCAGAACAAAGGAGAAAGGCTCCTGCACTCTTTGGACATTCACAGGCAATTACGTTACTACTTGGATAAAACTAGGGCTTTCAGAAAATCCGACCAGCTCTCTGTATCCTATGCTGCAGGATCACAGGGCAAAGCTATCTCAAAACAGACCATTTCAAAATGGATAGGACATTTTATCCGTTTCTGCTACACACATCATGGGAAACCTGTACCTGTTAGCATTAGGTCCCATTCCACCCGGGCTACAGCTACATCAACAGCCTTTCTCAGAGGGGTACCAACCAAGGATGTTTTGGAGGCTGCAACTTGAGTTCAGTGCACACCTTCACCAAGCACTATCACTTACCTCTATACTCTGCCACTGCAGTTCTGCAGGGCCTACTAGCTTCTCCAAACCCTGTTTAGTTCCACCGCCCATCCTTAGCTTTGGGATTCAACCCAAGTGTGATGATTGCAGCAGTGTAACACGATGAACATAGTACAGTTTTGTACCTACCATAAATGTAGATGTTCAAGTGTTCACACTGCTGCAGTCCAGGTTACCCTTCCTCCATCCCCTCTGACCTAGCTGAACTTTTCTGTACCTTTCTATCTTACACAACCTTTGTGGTGTATTTGCTTGTAACTGAAGGTATTCCTTTTATTTCCTTTACATATTTAATTAGCAATATGTATTGCCTACCTACTTGGGGGCACCTGACATCTGGGGTAAGAAAAACTGAAGAAAATGGCGTTGGATGCCTCATATACCCCTGGCGCACTGACGTCCGGTCAGAAGCGATCGCAACCGATGCCGGACCAAGACTTTGGAACTCTGGCCGACTGCGGGACTGCCTGACGGCAGGATAACCCAACTGTGATGACTGCAGCAGTGTGAACACTCGAACATCTGCATTTATGGTAGGTACAAAACTGTACTTTTTGGCAGCCCCCTTAGTGGGAAAACTAGCACTTTTTTCTCAAAACTGGCACATGATCACCCAGGACAAATGGGTCTTGAATATAGTGTCCCGGGGCTACAGGTTCCACTTTCACACCCTGCCAAGGGCAAAAGGTATGGCAGACTGCCACACAATCAATGGGCAGAGGCACAAAAACAAGATGTTCTTAGTCTCACATTGCTGCAGTCATGACCTGTGGGTAGTCTGCTGTCCTCGGTCGGCCCGAATACCAAAGGGCTAGGCTGGCGTCGGTCATTGTCGCTTAGAGCTGACGTCAGTACGCAGTAGTACTTAAGCGCATGACCGACGCCATATCCCCAGTCTTTCTTGCCGCATGGTCCGAAGCAGAAGCAGTGTTTGCGAGTGCCGTTCGGCATTCTGAAATTTTCATTTACCGAGTTTCAGACCGAAGACCAAGTTGGGCCAAGTACCCTGTTGGGGAAATTGTTGTTTTTTCTTGCCTCAGTTATCCGGATGTCAGAAAAAGTTAATAATTGCATTTCTTATGGGAAACAGATACCTCATAGGGATTACCATTCTCTTTGTATTCCTTGCTTAGGGCCTGAGCACGACATAGTCGGGTGTCGCTTTTGTGCTAGATTTAATAAGTGCACCATTAAGCGAAGGTTAGACTGTGCCAGGCTTGTTTTCGGTAAGCGGTGTAACTATAACATGCCGTCGGATCCTCCGACGCCCGCTACCGCTAAGAAGCGTAAGGATAAATCTTTGAGATCTAAACCGGATGAGTCGTCCGTTGCGGACGCCGGTTCTTGAGCCTCGGTTGAATCTATGGATCCTGCCGAGGGTTCGGCTGAATCCCAGGGGGAACCTTTACTTTTACAGGAGTTGGCCTCTCAGGAGTTAGGACAGGCCGAGGGTGCTTCTCAGGTTTCAGTAGTTCCATCCTTACAAAAGGTTATTGGGCCTTCTACTTCAGTGGCTAAAGGCCATGCTAAGGCCAAACCTGGTCTTGTTGGATCTGGTCATTCTTCTAGCTCTCCAGCCCCTGTTCCTAAAGCATATGTTGAAAATGGCGGAGGACTTGATTACTTTGATAAGGGTTCTATGCCCCAGAGAAAAGGCCTAGGGTGGAGGCAGATTTAGAGGGAATGGATCATTCCTCGGACTACTCTGATTCCTCAGCTGAAGAAATTCAGGATTTTCCTTCCTATTCTGATTCGGATGCAGAGGACTCCTGTCCTTCTGCTTCTCCTCCAGAAGATTTTTCCTTTTCTGAAACTTTACATACCATGAGGGAGCATTTCAAGTGGGAAGGTCAAGATTTTTCAGAGTCTCGGAAAAGGCTTAGGGAATTTTTGTTTCTGCCACAACGTAGGCCCTTGGCTGTTCCTTCTGTCTTAGATGTTGTTCAGGATGTGTTTTCTGAATCTTCCCTTAATCCTGATTCTCTGCCTCCGGCCCCTGTTAAGCCTGACAGATATTACAGAGTTCCAGAAGCTCATAAGTACTTGTATAAGAGTCCTAGGGCTGATCCGGAAACCATTATTCAGGGACCTAAGGGTGTTAAGGCTTCTGTGGCTAAAAATCCAGTCCCTTCGGATAAAGATTCTAGGGCGTTAGACAGGTGGGGGAAAAAAGTGTGCACCTCCTCTACGTTAGCTATGAGGCTTTGAATTGCCAATTTCATATGCTGAAGTATCAGAATTTTTTATTAGGCCAATTGAAGTCTAAGGTGGATGCTTTATCTGAGGGTATAGAGTGTAAGGAGCTCCAGGAGTTGGTTCATGCATCAGATCAAGTTGGCAAGCATTCTTTGCAGTGTGGTTTTGATGCTCTTCAGGCTTCTTCTAGGGTGGCTGCTACAGGTTCAGTTATTCGTAGACATGCCTGGCTTAAGGATCAAAATTTGTCAGAACATGTAAAGGCTCGAATTTTGGATGCTCCTCTTCAATCTGAAGTTCTTTTTGGTTCTCCTGTGGAATCAGTTTTGAAAAAGATGGGAAGATAAGGCTAAGTCTATGCAGACGGTCAAGGATTTTTTGCAGGTACAGCCCCCTAAGTTTAGTAGGAATTGGCCTGCTAGGGGATGGTCTTATCCTCCTTCGGATTATCAGCCTAAGGGCAGGTCTAGACGTGGTAGAGGCAGGGCTCACGCTCAGGGTTCCTTCAGACCTAGGACTTGTTTCTCCTGCACAGTCTTCTGGTGAGGGCAGGGGTCAGCCCTTTCGTAAGCAGACCCAGTGACCTGTATCTTCCGCTGCCAGACCCTCCCTTACTGGCAGCTCTTCTGGGAGGAAAGTTGGGACTTTTCAAAGAAAACTGGAATTTAATCACCCAGGACAAATGGGTGTTGGATATAATAAATCGAGGTTACAAGTTTTATTTTCACACTTTCCCTCCTTTCAAAGGCATGCCGGATGTGCCTCCTCAGCAAAGGCTGGAGGCTCAGAAACAGATTTCTTTACTTTTGCAGATGGAGGCAATTCAGGTGGTCCCTCCTTCAGAAGTAGGCCTAGGATTTTATTCCCGTCTATTCCTGGTGCCAAAGAAAGGAAACACTTGGAGGCCAATTCTGGATTTGTCCATTCTCAACACCTACCTAGAAATTCCAAAGTTCAAGATGTTAACATTACAACAACTTCTGCCTATGATAGGCAAAGATCATTGGATGGTAACCCTGGATCTCAAAGAGGCTTATCTTCACATCCCTATCAAGCCCAGCTGCAGGAGATTCCTGAGATTTCGGGCTGGTACTTCACATTATCAATTCTCTGCATTGCCCTTTGGCTTATCTACTGCCAGGGTGTTCACAAAGTTCTGGCTCCTGTGATTGCTTTCTTCAGACAGGGAGGAATACAAATTTATCCTTATTTGGACGATTGCCTGATTCTTGCTCAAAACAAAGACAAACTACTACAGCATCTCCACTATGTAATGACAGTTTTAAGGTGCCTAGGGTATACTGTGAACGAAATAAAGTCCAGTCTAGTGCCCTCTCAGGACATGTGCTTTCTGGGTGTGAGACTGAATACAGCCTCTCAGATGGCATTTCTGACCCCGGACAAACAAAGAACTCTTCCACTCTACTTCCAGCAGTTATCAGTAATGTCCAGGCTGACTGCAAGGACAGTCCTCCAAGCCTTGGGGTTCATGGCATCTTGCATTGTAGTACTTCCCAATGCAAAACTGCATATGAGGAAGCTACAATGGTATCTCAAAAGTGTGTGGGCTCAACACTGCCACAGTTTGGACACTATCATTCGGATTATACCTTGCATCCAGAAAGAATTACTTTGGTGGGCTCAGGAGTGTCACCTAAACAAGGGACTCTGTGTCCAGACCAGAGGCGAGTCAGATCCTAACGACGGATGCCTCGGACTTGGCTTGGGGAGCACACTTCAATGGAAAATGGATACAAGACATGTGGCCTCCCAAACTACTACATTTGCATATCAACATGAAGGAGATGTTAGCAGTTCAATTTGCTTTGATGGCATTCAAGGAACTCCTTCAGCCAGGACAGGTGTTGATACAAACAGACAACACAACAGTCATGTCGTACATCAACAAGCAGGGGGGAACCCATTCCTACCCTCTTTGCAGACAAGCAATGATTTTATGGGAGACTGCTCTGGGTTTGCGAATCAATCTTCAAGCAAGGTTTCTGCCAGGAGCACAGAACTCCCTAGCAGATATTTTGAGCAGACAAATGGTGGATCCCCACGAGTGGAAACTGGATCCTCAGATTTTCAAACAATTGCCTGTGGCTTGGGGAACTCCAGACATAGATCTATTCGCTTCCCCACTGAATTTTCAACTTCCAAAATTTTGCACAAAGATGTTCCACCCAGATGCTTGGAAAGTGGATGCTCTGTCTTTCAGTTGGAACAACCTTCACATTTATGCTTTTCCTCCTCTGCCTCTACTCCCCAAGGTGCTCTTGAAAGTCAGACGGGACAAGCCTTGCATGATTCTAATAGCACCAGACTGGCCACGTCAACATTGGTATCCTCTGCTGAGGAGTTTAATCCAGGAACCTCCTTGGCCTCTGCCACAGGTTCCTCATTTGTTGTCCCAGTCAAACAATCATTTTTCTCAATGTTCAGGTGCAGTCCCTCCATCTGACAGCCTGGCGTATTCTGTGATGGAGCCGGTGGGGTCTCAGCTTCCTCAACAGGTTTTAGATGTCATTTTGGAAGCTAGGCGGCCTAGCACTAGAAAAGTTTATGCTGATAAATGGAAGAGATTTTTTCTTTGGAGCACTGCAAAGGGTTTTGATGTTTCAGTGCCTAATTTGAGTTTTGCACTACAGTACCTTACTGAATTACTGGACAAGGGTTTGTCATTCTCTTCTGTGAAGGTTCATGCTGCAGCCATTTCTGCTCACTATGATTGTGACCCTCCTTTATTTTCCCATCCTTTGTTCAAACAATTTCTTAGAGGGGCAAAGAATATAAGACCCCCACGTAGAGCTCCTACTCCTTGGGATCTCAATTTTGTTTTGGAGAAACTTGCTTTACCTCCTTTTGAACCTGCAGCTACATCTGAACTGAAGTTTTTGTCTTAGAAGACTGCTTTTTTGTTGGCCATTACCTCTGCCAGGAGGGTATCTGAATTGCAGGCTCTCGTGGCAGTTGAACCTTTTTTGATATTCCATAAGGATAGAGTTTCCTTGCGGACTTAACCCTACTTTTATGCCTAAAGTGATTTCTAGTGTGGCCTTGAATCATTCTATTCATTTGCCTACTTTTTATGCTGAACCCCAAAATAAAGGGGAAAAAGTCTTGCATTCTTTGGATATCCATAGGCAGTTACGTTACTACTTGAACAGAACTAAGGAGTTCAGACAGACTCAACAGTTATTTGTTTCTTTTGATTTGAGTTCGCAGGGGAAAGCTGTTTCTAAGCAGACTATTTCAAAGTGGATTGGTCATTGTATTGCCTTTTGTTATTCTCATCATGGGAAGGATGTCCCTGCTGGGATCAAGCCTCATTCTACTAGGGCTACTGCCACTTCTACTGCTTTTTTGAGGGGTGTGGCTACTAAGGATATTTTGGAAGCTGCTACTTGGAGTTCTGTACACACTTTCACTAAGCATTACCATCTCCCTCTCTATTCCAAGTCCAGGGCTGGGTTTGCCACTGCAGTTTTACAGGGCATGTTAGCAGCCCCTAATTCTTTGTAATTTGCCAGCCTCCCTTTTCCTTTGCTTTGAGATTCTACCCACAGGTCATGACTGCAGCAATGTGAGACGAAGGACATAGTACAGTTTTGTACCTACCATAAATGTAGATGTTCGAGGATCTACATTGCTGCAGTCCACCTCCTCCCTCCTTCCCCTCTATAGGTTGGGGTTGCTGGGTTTCGTTTGGAGATATTCTTTACTTACACACTGGGGGTTGTTGGGCTTTTCCTATTTTTGGCTTTGGCCTTTCCTTTTAGGCCTTCTGACATCTGGGGCAAGAAAGACTGAGGATATGGCGTCGGTCATGCGCTTAAGTACTACTGCGTACTGACGTCAGCTCTAAGCGACAATGACCGACGCCAGCCTAGCCCTTTGGTATTCGGGCCGACCGAGGACAGCGGACTACCCACAGGTCATGACTGCAGCAATGTAGATCCTCGAACATCTACATTTATGGTAGGTACAAAACTGTACTTTTCATCCCTCATGGACATGAGGTCCATTCAGCGAGTACCACAGCAAGAGCAGGGACAAGGATTTTACTCAAGACTTTTCTTGGTACCCAGAAAGGACAAAGCCTGGAGACCAATACTGGACCAGTCTATTCTAAATACATTTCTGGACGTTCCAAAATTCAAAATGTTGACTTTGCAGCAGCTTCTCCCCATGCTGGGTAAGAAGGCTTGGCTGGTAACTTTGGACCTAAGAGGCATACCTGCATGTACCAATCAGACAATCTTGCAGAAGATGCCTCAGATTCATAGCTGGCTCAATGCACTACCAATTCTCTGCACTGCCCTTTGGCTTCTCTACTGCGCCCAGGGTCTTCACAAAATGCCTGGCACCAGTAATTGTATATTGCAGACAGAGGAATTCAACTATATCCTTACTTGGACGATTGCCTTATTCAAGCAGAGAACAAGGACATTCTACTAGAGCACCTGGCGTTTGTAAAAAGATTATTGATTTGCCTAGGGTACACAGTAAACGAAAAGAAATAAAAATTAGTGCCCTCACAAGAGATAATATTCCTGGGTGCAAGCTTAAATACAACTGCCCAGATGACTTATCTCACGCCAGACAAAGGCAACTGACTTCTTACTTCACAATGTTGGCAACAAAGACCCAGTTATCTGCAAGAAAAATTCTGCAGGCTTTGGGCTTCATGGCATTCTGCTAATTCCATATGCCAGACTGCATATGAGGAAACTACAGTGGTATCTAAAAAGTGTTTGGACTCAACATTGCCACAACCTGAAACATTGATTACCCTCATTCCACCGCCTG
The DNA here is from genome assembly GCF_019279795.1 of Protopterus annectens. Classification (NCBI taxonomy): domain Eukaryota; kingdom Metazoa; phylum Chordata; order Ceratodontiformes; family Protopteridae; genus Protopterus; species Protopterus annectens. The sequence goes on from NC_056747.1 coordinate 1,325,134,185, forward strand.
GAAACATTGATTACCCTCATTCCACCGCCTGGAAACATTGATTACCCTCATTCCACCGCCTGGAAACATTGATTACCCTCATTCCACCGCCTGGAAACATTGATTACCCTCATTCCTTGCCTTCAACAGGAGTTTCAATGGTGGGCACAGGCCTGTCACCTCAACAAGGGACAGCCATTTAACCTACCAACAGTCAGGCAGTCAATAACAATAGATGCTTCAGATTATGCCTGGGGGACCCACATGTCAGGAAAATGTGTTCAGGGCACATGGCCCTCAAGCCAAATGCATCTTCATATCAATCAAAAAGAGGTGCTAGCTGTCCAGAATGCCCTGACAGCTTTCAAGGACCTTTTTCATGCAGGACAACTACTGATAAGGACGGACAATACTACAGTCATGTGGTATATAAACAAGTAGGAAGGCACACATTCCTACCCCCTCTGCAGACAAGCCATGACTTTGTGGGACACAGCATTGACTTATCAAGTACATCTGCAAGCACAATTCCTGCCAGGAAAGAAAAATACTCTGGCAGACGAACTAAGCAGAAACATTACGGATCCCCATGAGTGGAAACTGGATCCATAAGTCTTCAGCATGATAACAAAGAAATGGGGATGCCTGGATGTTGATCTTTTTGCCTCCCCTCACAACTGCCAACTACAGAGATTCTGCACAAGGACTTATCACAAGCAAGCATGGAAAGTGGATGCTCTGTCATTCAGCTGGAAAAACCCTAACAGTATATGCCTTTCCTCCTCTGCTTCTCCTTCCCAAGGTACTCCTAAAGGTTAGACAAGAGAAGCCAAAAATGATTCTGATTTCCCCAGACTGGTCCCGCCAGCACTGGTACCCAATCCTAAAGAGCTTGTGTCAAGGCCCAGCCTGGACATTGCCTCTAATTCCTCACTTACTGACCCAACGAAACAATCAGATCCTGTACAGCCAACTTAGGACCCTAAATCTGGCAGCATGGCGAATAATGTAGCCATTCAAGAACACACCTCTCTCTATAGCAGTGATAGATGTTATTTTGGAGGCCAGGAGGCCAAGTACCAGAAAATCTTATGCAGAAAAATGGAAGAGATTATGTGTTTGGAACCAGGCACAAGGAATTGACACACTTGTACCAAATATTCCTCAGATTTTACAATACCTAACTGAGATGCTGGACAAAGGCCTATCCTTCTCATCAATTAAAATCCATGCCTCTGCCATTTCAGCTCATTATAATACGGAACCACCTATTTTTTTCTCATCCATTGCTAAGGCAGTACCTCAGAGGGGCCAAAAACATAAGACCGCTAAGGAGAGCACCAATACCTGCATGGGACCTCAATTATGTCTTGGAGAAACTCGCACTGCCGCCTTTTGAGCCAGCCAATACAGCTGAAATAAAGTTCTTATCTTGGAAAATGGCTCTGCTCCTACCAATAACCTCTGCAAGACGAGTCTCAGAGTTACAGGTTCTCATGGCTGTCGAACCTTTTATCATTTTCCATCCGGACAGGGTTTCTCTGAGGACAAACCTGACATTTATGCCTAAGGTAGTGTCCAATGTGGACCTTAACCAAACCATTCATTTGCCTACCTTTTATCCAAACCCACAGAATAAGGGTGAGACACTCCTGCATTCTTTGGACATACACAAACCGCTACACTTCTACTTGGACAGAACTAAAGCTGTCAGAAAGACTGAGCAACTTTTAGTGGCATATAGGTTCATAGGTTCATACTAGGCTATCTGCCCAAGGGCATTTATAAGCCTAGCCCAGAGTTTTGTGGCTTTCGCCACCCCTTTAGTTTGGAGGATACTATGCCCATTATTTTGCTGTGCCTCTGTCAAGCAGTGACACTGAGATAATCCCTGGGGTATATCTGCGATCTCCCATCCATTGGTCAAGATTTCTCTTGAACAAAGCCAGTGAGGTGCTCTGTCTCACATGTACCGGGATTTTGTTCCACAGCATAGGGAGTCTCTGGGTGATGAATCTGTCCCTCCAGCACGTCCTATTAATATGCTGCAGGATCACAAGGAAAGCCTATCTCAAAGCAGACTATTTTGAAATGGATAGGCCACTGCATTCAATTCTGTTATTCACAACATGGCAAATCAATCCCTAAAGGCATTAGGCCACATTCTACCAGAGCAGCAGCCACTTCAGCAGCCTTCCTCAGAGGGGTACCAACCAAAGACATTTTAGAGGCTGCAACCTGGAGTTCAGTGCACACTTTCACCAAGCACTACCATTTACCTCTCTACTCTAAATCCAGAGCAGGCTTTGCCACTGCAGGTTTGCATGGCCTTATAGCCTCTCCTAATCCTATTTATAACCAGCCACCTTACCTCGGCTGTGGGATTCAACCCAAGTGTAATGACTGCAACAGTGAAACACGATGAACATAGTACAGTTGTGTACCTACCATAAATGTAGATGTTAGAGTGTATTCACTGTTGCAGTCCAGGTTACCCACCATACCCCTCTTCTTTGCTGGGACTTCTCTGTTACTTCTCTATCCTGTGCAACCTATGTGGTGTATTTGCTTGTAGATGAAGGAAATGTTTGTTATTGCATGCATACTTATTGGCATAAATTTTTAGCCTACCAATTTGGGGGCACCTGACATCTGGGGCAAGAAAAACTGAGGAAAATGGCGTCTGCTGCATCTTTTATACCCCTGGCGCACTGACGTCGGGGAAGAGGCGACAGCAACCGACGCCAGACCAAGACTTTGGAATTTAGGCTGTCTGCGGGTAGCCTGCCAGCAGGATAACCCAAGTGTAATGACTGCAACAGTGAATACACTCTAACATCTGCATTTATGGTAAGTACACAACTGTACTTCCAAACCAAAAATACTGAATTTCTCAGGCCTAAAGTTCACACTACGCCTAGGAAACAGACAACTAAACCGCATTCTCAGGCCCACATGCCACAAAAGCAAATGCTTAGAATGGCTGAAGACCTCCTTACTTTAATTTGGGGAAGTCAGCCTTCCCCCACAAAAAGACCAAGAACTGATTTTCTTTCTGATCAGGAATCTGTTATCTCTGATCCTTCTGATTACCAGGGCATACCCTTATTTGCTTATGAGGATTCTAATGCAGAGCATTCCATAGATTTTTATTTTGGTGGAACCCTGCATACTCTGATAGCATTTCCGCTGTGAGAGCCAGGACTACTCTGTTCAAAAAGAGACTCAGGGAATTTTTTTAACTTGCCTCTGCAGAGGCCTGTAGCTGTCCCTCCTCTTTGGAAATTGTAGATATCTTCTTAGAATCAAGCCTTACCCCTGATACTTTCCCTCCAGCTCCCAGGAAACCTGACGGGTACTAGAGAGTACCTAACTCCCACAACTTCCTTTTTAAGAATCCTACTGCGGATCCAGAGACCATTTCCCAGGGACCTAAAGGCATTAAGGCTACAACTGCCAAAAATCCTACCCCTTCGGACAGGGATTCTGGGGCTTTAGACAGATGGGGTAAGAAGGTATACACCTCCTGCCATTAGGGCTTTAAATTGCCTGTTTCATATGTTAAAGTACCAGCAGCATATTATGGAGCTAATTAAACAGAAAATTATGTTGATTCCTGACTGTGCAGAACACAAAGATTTATAAGAGTTAATGCGTTCTGCTAACCAAGTTGGTAAACGTACTTTGCAATGTGGGTTTGATGCTTTAGAAACAGCTTGCAGGGCTGCTGTCACTGGGTATATTCTTAGAAGGCATGTTTGGCTTAAGGAACAAAACTTGCCAGATCATGTCAAAGCAAAATTACTAGATGCACCTTTAAACCAAGAGCGTCTTTTTGGCAATAAAGCAGAAGTAGTCTTCAAAAGGATGGAGAAGAAAGCTAAATCTATGCAAACCGTTAGACTTAGAAGTACAGCCACCTAGATTCAGTAGGCATTGGCCTTCAAAAAACTGTTTTTTTCCAGTCCCTTCTAGGCCTTCTCAGTCCAAGCCCAGGGGCAGCAGACCACCAAGACTTCAGTCTCAGGTTATGCACATATCTAAGCAACGGAGTGCTCCCATATCCAAAACAGGGAGTAGTAAGGGCCATCATATGGTAAAATTGCACAATGACTTATCCTTAACCCTTCCAGGCCTTGCCAAAGTACTTGCACCTTTAGGAGGGAAAATTGCCCTGCATGCCAAAAACTGGGAATGCATTACCAAAGACAGATGGGTCTTAAACATGGTTTCCCAAGGATACAGAGTTTACTTCCACTCACTCCCAGCCCTAAGCGGATGGCTAGACCCCCCCCCCCAAATCAGTGGGCAGAGGCCCAAAAGCCAGTATTTTCTCTTCTCAGTGTCAAGGCTATTCAACCTATCCCAGCAGAACAAAGGGGACAAGGCTTTTATTCCAGACTGTTTCTGGTTCCCAGAAAAGAAAACTCTTGGCATCCTATGCTGGATCTGTCTATTTTTAACATCTTTCTGGTGGTTCCAAAGTTCGAAATGCTGACTCTCCAACAGCTGCTTCCTATGCTAGCCAAGGATTCCTGGCTAGCAACCCTAGACTTAAAAGAAGCTTATCTGTACATCCCCATAATGGAATCTTGCAGGCTCCATGCACTATCACTTCTCTGCACTTCCCTTTGGCTTATCTACTGCACTCAGGGTATTCACAGTGCCTAGCTCCAGCCATTGCGTATTGCAGGCAGAGAGGAATTCAAATTTACCCATACTTGGACGAATGCCTGATTCAGGCAGACAGTCAGGGCTTTATACTACAGCACCTGGCATTTGTTAAAGGGACTTGTAACTTCACTGGGGTACACCATCAACGAAAATAAATCACAGCTGGTACCCAGCCAACAGATTGTATTTCTGGGAGCATGCTTGAACACAACTTCCCAGATGGCATTCCTCACTCCAGATAAACAAATTTATTTGACAAACTACTTCAATCTACTGACCACCAAAACCTGGCTATCTGCAAGGAAAATACTGCAGGCCCTAGGGTTCATGGCCTCTTGCATTCTACTAATTCCATATGCAAGACTGCATATAAGGAAACTTCAGTGGTACCTAAAAAGTCTCTGGTGTCAACATTCTCAGGACCTGGAAACAATGATTCCTATTATTCCTTGCCGAAGGACAGAGTTCCTTTGGTGGGCAGAGGCCTGCTACCACAACAAAGGACTCCCTTTCACTCAACCCCCTGCCACCCAAACCCTAACAGATGCATCAGACTATGCATGGGGGGGGGGGCTCGCATGGCAGGACATTGCATTCAAGGCAAATGGAGCCCAAAGCAACTGCACCTGCATATCAGTCAAAAGAAATGTTAGCTGTACGGAATGCTCTGACAGCCTTCAAAGGCATTATTTTTCCAGGACATCTATTGGTAAAGACGGACAACACCACAGTTATGTGGAACATAAACAAGCAGGGGGGAACCCATTCCTACCCACTCTGCAGATTAGCCATGGTTCTGTGGAACACAGCCTTGAGCAACCAAGTGCACCTACAAGCTCAATTCCTGCCAGACAAACTAAATTCACTGGCAGACGACTTGAGCAGAATAAACTGGAACCCAACATATTCAAGCTTCTGAGGCACAGGTGGAGGGCACCAGAGGTGGAACTCTTTGATTCCCGTCAGAACTATCAGTTGAGCAAATATTGCTCCAGACCTCCCCACAGTCAAGCATGGAAAGTGGATGCCCTGTCCTTTACATGGGAAAACCTCTCAATCTATGCCTTTCCCCCTCTGCTCCTCTTCTCGAAGGTTCTACTAAAGATCAAACAGGACAAGCCAAGGACAATCCTGATTGCACCAACTGGCCACGCCAGCAGTGGGTACCCTCTTTTGCGCAGTCTGACAGTAGTGCCACCAGCCTGACCCCTTCCCTGCTTTCCCAGCAGGAGGGCCAGATTTTCCATCCTCAGCTACTGAACCTAGCAGCCTGGCTCATCCCCTGAACTCCTCACCAGCAACCCTCAGCAAACAAGTGCTGGGTGTCATCCTTGAGGCAAGGAGGCCTAGTACTAGAAAATCCTATTTGGAAAAGTGGAAAAGATACTGTTCTTGGAGCCAGTCTCAGGGAATGGCCACAACTGTGCCCAGTTTACCTGATATGCTAGATTATTTAACAGAAATGCTCCACAAAATCCTAGCCTTCTCTTCAATTAAGATTCATGCCTCTGCCATCTCAGCTCATTATAATGCTGAGCCACCCCTCTTCTCTCATCCTCTGATCAAACAGTTCCTGAGAGGAGCCAAAAATTTAAGACCCCCCCCAGGAGAGTTCCCACTGCAGCCTGGGACCTTAACTTTGTATTGGAAAAGCTCACGCTTCCTCCTTTTGATCCTGCTACTACAGCATAATTAGTCTCTCATGGAAAACCGCTTTACTTCTAGCCATTACTTCAGCAAGAAGCGTGTCTGTCTGAATTGCAGGCCCTTATGGCCGTGGAACCCTTCATCATCTTCCATGCGGACATGGTTTCCCTCAGGACTAACCCATCATGTATGATCAAGGTGGTATCTAGTGTGGCTTTAAACCAATCCATTCATTTGCCAAATTTTTTCCTAATCCTCAGAATAAAGGGGAAAGGATTCTGCACTCACTCCCTGGGCATATACAGGCAGCTTAGGTTCTATCTGGACAGGACTAAGCCTTTCAGGAAAACTGACCAGCTGCTTGTCAGCTTTGCTGCAGGGGCAGAGAGGGCAAGTCCATTTCAAAGCAAACCATTTCTAAATGGATAGCACACTGCATCCATTTCTGCTACAAACACCATGGGAAACCTACCCCACAGGGGATCAGAACACATTCCACTAGGGCTACATAGTACCTCTACAGCCTTTCTCAGGGGAGTCCCTACCAAGGACATCCTAGAAGCTGCAACGTGGAGCTCTGTACACACTTTCACCAAGCATTACCACTTCATCTTTTCAAAATCCAGAACTAGATTTGCCACGGCAGTCTTACAGAGCCTGCTTGCCAGCTCTAATGCTTCTTGACTGCCTCCCTCCTCAGCTTTGGGATTCAACCCGAATGTGATGACTTTCAACAGTGAAACACAAAGAACATGGTATAGTTGTGTACACTTACCATAAATATAGATGTTAGAGTATATTCACTGTTGCAACCCTGGTTACCCTCCCTCCAGCCCGCTGACTTCTCTTTACTTCTACCCATCTTTTTTGTTTGGCATATCTTGTATCATTGGTATTTTGCTTTTTGCTGGGTGTGTTCCACACCATGTAATTGCTTCCTATTTAGGGGGCTCCTGATATCTGGGGCAAGAAAATTGATGTAATAGCATCTGCTGCATGTTTTATACCCCTGACTACCTGACGTCATGGAAGACGCGACAGCATCCGACACTGAAATTCCAAGACTCTGGTATTCAGTCTGACGGAGTGCTACCTGCAGGCAGATAACCCAAATGTGATGACTGCAACAGTGAATGCACTCAAACATCTACATTTATGACAAGTGTACACAACTGTACTGTCAACATTTTTCTCTGCAGGCATGCATCCCATTTCTCCCTTGTGTAAAAAGGAGTTCTTTCAGTGGACAAAGACATCAAACTGAACTGGAGAATTCCTTACGGATTGGAAATGGGTATCCAGATACTAACTGCTTCATGTTATGCTTAGGAGGCCACTAAGGGGGGACCTGAAGGTGCTGGGTGTCTGACAAAAGGATGTCAATGGCATATAAACGTTAAAGTGGTGACTGATCTTGGCCGTCAAATGTGGTCAGGCACAGCTGGTGGCCAGGGCCCCCCTGATGATTCAGACAGAGAACACCATAGTTATGTGGAACATAAAGCAGCGCTCTCTGTTTCTTGCTGAGCAGAATAGTCATGCAAATGTGGGAGTTGGAGCAGGAAGCAGCACGTTCCAGGATAAGACTGCTGGCTGGAAGACAGTTTAAGTATGTCCTACCTGGACCACAGTGAGTGAATGTTGAAAAGGAAACTATTCCTAGAAGTAGCTCGCAAAATGGTTGTGGTAGATATAAAACTTTTTTTTCTTCTCCATTAAGCAGACAACTCAGCAGATTTCGCAACACAATTTCACAGAGAGGAGCTTGGATGGCAGAGGTAGTAGTCTTCCCTGGACAGGTTTGAATCTGTTTGCATTTGCTCCCTTACCCTTCTTCCCCAGAGTAGCACAGAGGGTCAAGGAGGATGGGCCAAGGATAAATTTGATAGCTGTGTCATGGCCCAGACCGCAGTGGAGCTCCTGTCCTCGGGTCTGTTCAGAGGGAAATCACTGGTGCTGCCCAGTAGATGGACCATCCGTCTCCAGACAGAGGATTGATCATACAACTCAACCTGAAGACACTGAATTTGACAGGATGGATGATTTAGGGCGGATTCCTTCTAAGCCCACATTTTCTGAGGCTGTACACATTCTAAGTGAGGCCTGGAAACCCAGCATCAGAAAATGTTGGTATGTCAGATGACTACATGCCAGATGAGCTCAGTTTTCAGTGGTCCTCCGTTACCTTTCAGACTTTTTTTAAAGAAGGCTTGTATTATGCATTTATTAAAGTGCAAGCCTTAGCCATTTCTGCCTGTCTGCCACTAAATCCTTTGGTGTACTCTTAGCTGACTGTGAATCAGTTCCTTAAAGGAGCCCTTCACTAGAGACCACACAGGAGAGGTCTAGTGCCTCCCAGGACCTAAATTTTGTGTTGGAAAACTAATTACAGCCATTTGACCCAGCACCTGTTCCCCTATCAAGATGTTGAAGTGAAACACTGCATTCCTGGTAAGCCATGACCTCTGACAGACATATGAGTCGCAAACCTTATCAAGTTGAGAACCTTTTTCTTTCTTTTTCTTTTTTTTTTTTATTTCCTCCTTCAAAAGGCTAGGATCTTTCTATATATTCATGCACAAGGGAACAACTAACTTTTATTGAACTAGGCAGTACATTTGCTAGTGTTCTATCATTACCCACAGAACAAAAAGTGAGTATTTTACACTCCCTTGATGTGCACAGGGATTTTACTTTGACAACACAAAATTAAACAGAAGAGCAGACCAACTTTTTTTTGTTACTTTTGCACAGAAAAAGAGGGAAAACCAGTAAACAAACATACAGATGTCCTTCATGGATGCATCTGCAGTCATAACAAGTGGGGTTGTCGATGTCAGAAAAAGTTAACAGTACAGCTGAACAACTCTATTTTACAACTGAGGCCCCTGGTTCTTTGAATGAAATTTTACCCTTTAACCTACCACGGTGGTTGAGACACCATCCCCCATCCCTTTGATGTCCCCAGCATGGTGCTGTGCTGGTGCCAGCAGCAGCCATGCAGCCATGTCCATTAAGGCCAGGGCTAGCAGCTAAAGCAGCCACTAAAAATCAGTGTAAACCCCCCCCCTCATCATCCAGGCTCTTCTAGTTCTCAAATTTTGGCAGAAGAGAGAATTTTTTTTTTTAATTAGAGGATCCTCAACTCACCCCAGACAGGCCTCTCAGCCCCAGAATGATTCTGCTGTTGAATCAGACAGCCATAACTGGCCAGCCTGAGGCTCCTCCCATTCTGATGCTGAAGAATCCATTCCAGCCTTTTCCAGCTGCTTCCCCATTCTCCTTTGGGAAACCTTTGAACATGGCCACACACAAACAGTTCAGCAGCAACAGTTTCAGTTTCAGAAAAACAGAAGAAACTTAGAGCTTTCTGCACTCCCACAGCACAGGCCCTTGGCTATACCTCCTGTTCTCTGTGGTGGATGATGCTGATGATGATGTTTGCTCTTGTCTTTCTTACCCCCCCCCCTGCCAAACCAGACAGATTTTTTTACAGGGTGCCATATACTCATCACCTTTAAGGCCCCCCACTTGCAGACCCAGAAACTATATCCCAGGGTCCTATTCCTCAAAGGAAACTAGACAGGTAAAAGGTCTACACTTCAGCTACTCTCAGCAGCTCTCAGCACTGTCTGTCAGTTAAGATACAATACCAACCAAGAGTTTATGAGTTTATGCTTGATCAGTTAACTAACTAACTAACTATGACTGATGAAAGAAATATGTATTAGAGATGGTAAATAACATACAACAGGTTAGCAACCATTCCTTAAATAAAAAAGATATGATGATGTGGAGGCTTCATTCAGCCATTCAGCCATGACAGGCAGGCACAGTGATAAGAAGGCATGGGCATGCAACAGACAAAGCTTTACGGATCATGTTAAAGCTAAGTTGCTAGACTATGGACAACACAACAGTTTGTTTGGTACACCTGCCCAGCAGGTTAGGTGAAGAAAAATGGAAGAAAAGGCAAAATCTGTTCAAACTGTTAAAGATTTCTTGCAGGTTCAACCCAGGTCTTCCACCACAAAGAGAGGAATGCCAATTACTCCAAATCAAAAAAAGAGAGGCTCACGCAGATAAGCCAGATAATGGACATAGCAAACATGAAGAGTGTGGCCAACAGCAGAACAAGGAAAGGGGTTCACTCCAGACTATTCTAGTTCCAAGAAAGGAAAAAGTTGAGACCAATTCTCGACCTGTCCACCTTAAATATGTCCCAAAATTCAAAGTCCCAACACAGACACAGTCTAGAAACAGAAATCCCACTAATTCCATCTTTATAGTGTATTTGTGTATATATGTACATATATGCTTTGTTGTTGTTTTTACTCTATCTATTTGGAAACATTGGCATCTATCCAAATTTTACCCTGCAGGGATCCAGTTCGGACATCTACATTTATGGTAGGTACAAAACTGTACTTTTTCAGATGGCTGACGGCATTGGCTTTTGCTGACTCTCCACCATGGTAATGTTATTACAAATTCAGTCAGAGCCCATTCTAATATGGCTGCAGCTACCACTACAGCCTTTCTAAGAGGGTTCTGCACTTGAGTAATTCTGGAAATGGCAATTTTTGATGTCCTTCATTTTATAGTTGCAGTATTTCTCACTATAGGGATCCCCTGCCAAGGGCAGCCCAACATCAGGCCAGTATACCAAAGCTTTTCGTCTGCTGAGGGTATGCTGTACATCATGTATATGCTCCTTGAGTACATCATAGGCCTTAAAGGTGACGTCCAAACATAACGTTCTCAGAACTTTGCCGCCAGTCCCAACGTCATCTTTGATCGTCGATCTGAACGTTCACTTCATTTGCGTTTTCACCAAGATGTTTTCAGACAAGTGCCCTGTTGGTATTTTTTCTTACTTTTTATTCTTTGCTGCTATTGCTTGTGGGGTTAATGTCTTTCAGAAAAGGTAAATGCCAGTGTGAGAGTCAGATTCTTATAAAGACAGTCATGAGTAGTGTTTATTTTGTCCTGGGTTCTTCTCATGACTACATGTCCTGTTCTGTTGCCAGGCTTTCTTTCAGAAAAGGTAAATGCCAGTGTGAGAGTCAGATTCTTATAAAGACAGTCATGAGTAGTGTTTATTTTGTCCTGGGTTCTTCTCATGATTACATGTCCTGTTCTGTTGCCAGGCTTTCGTTCTTAAGACCCTGAATAGTCTGCTTTGCTCTTTGGCCATATGTTTAGCGCATCAAAATCTTAAGCTTTTGGCAAAAGTTGCTGTAGAAGCAACTTCTGCAAGGGTCAGCCGCCCATGAAGAAAACTAGATCTGATTATTTGGCTGTGCTGTCTATTGACACACACCTCTCTTGTTGGATTCCTCTGTCACGACCTTGTCAGAGGCCCACATGGATCCAGCTTCATGCATGTCTCTGGAGGCCTTGCAGATGTGTGCTTTGGATGTTCAGGGGGAACCACAGCTGACTTTTATGGAAGAGCCTAGGGGTGTTCCTCATATTTTGATTAGGAAGGGGGTTCTGACTAAAATTATAGTGTCATATGGGCTCTGAGCCTTCTAAGTTTTTTACAAGGCTGACTTCCCTTTAAAGAAGAAACAAAAAAAAAAAAAAATAAACATGGTTCTCCTGCTCTTAAGAGCCATCAGAGTGAATGGCAGACTCTAACTCGAGGTTTGTTTAGTGCCCTTAGGGCTTTGAAGCCTTCTGAAGGAGTTTGTCCCCCCCCCCTGTCTTCTACTCCTCCTAAGAGGTCTAGGGAACAAGATTCCTCTGAGGAGGATTATTCGGCTGAGTAATCCCTTGCCTGTTCTTCCCAGATTCCTTCTCCCTTAAACTGTTTTTGGGGAAGACAAGTTCACTAGTCCGGATTCTCTTTTTGAGGAGATCTCCTTTGGGTACACATTTTTCAGAATTATGGTATTTTTCAAATGGGATTGTGCCAATGTGTCTAAAGTTCAGAAAGAGGCATTATGAGTTAGTGCAAATTGACTGTTCTAGACCTTGCGCTGTTCCTCCTGTCCTGGCTGCCTTGTTAGATGTCTTTTCTACTCCATGTCAGGGTCCTGATTCTCTGCCCTCTGCTCCCAAAAAAACCTGATAGGTTTTTAAGGTGCCTTATGACTGCAAGTTCCTTTTGTAAGTGCCCATCAGCTAACCTCTCTGTGGTGTCTGTGTCATCTGACAAGCCATCAAAGTTGATGCCTTCTACAAAGTTGCTTCCTTCTGATAAAGATAGTCAAACTACGGAAAGACTGGATAAGAAGATTTATACATCAGCTACCCTTGCTTTTAGAGCTGTCAGTTATCAGGTCCATATGACAAGATATATTATGGCTGTGCGCTCTCAAGCTTGAGGTTATTTCTGACCTTCCTGACTATGGGGAAGACTTCTGCTCCCTCCTTGTTAGGGAATCCTTCTCAGGTGGCTCGCCACTCTATTAAATGCAGTATGATGCAGCAGATGCCTCCTCTAGGGCTGCTGCTTTTGGTTCTGTGCTGAGGAGATATTCCTGGTTTCAGCTTCAACCTTTGCCTGATGATATTAAGGCTAAGTTGATGGATGCTTCTCTGGGTAACAAGCGTTTGGTGGTGCTGCTGCTGATTTGTTCAAGTCCCTACAGGAAATGGGTAAGGCTTTACAAGATCTAAAAAATATCTGTTTGTTCTATACGTAGATTCCAAAGGAATTGCCCTAATAAGCCAGCCTTTGTTCATAGGCAGTCTCACTCTCCCACAGAGGTAAGAAGGGTGGTAGAAGGGCTCCACCTTCTAAAAGATACACACTCTGTAGCTCAGAAATCTCCTTTTCCTGACAAACCGGGTGCTGTTGGACTGTCCTGTACTTCTCAGCCATGCTCCTGTTTCTCTTAGTCTTTCACTCTCTCTTCCTGGTTGGTTGAAGATTACTTAAGATTCCCGGGTTCTTTCTGTTATTTGCCAAGGATATTGCATAGTGTGAAAATCTCTTCCCCCTTTCATGGGCATTAGTCAGCCCCCTCAGGAACAATTAGCCTTTTTTTTTCCAGAGGTGCTTCAGGGTCACTTGAGTCAGGGAACTGTTCTGGAAGTTCGTGTCCCAAAGAAGGAAGGTATTTTATTCCAGAATGATGTCCTTCTATTCCCATGTTGCAGTATTCTTACTGTGGGATCCTCCTCCTCAGGTGACCCAAACGTCCTATGCAAAAGCTTAAGCCTGGTTGCTGCCAGGTCCGTGGGGCATCACACACAGGGCCATAAACCAGGAGCCTTAAATGTGATGTCTGCACACACAGACCTCAGAACTTCTTTGCTGCATTCGAACGTCAGATCGCTTCACTTCACTGTTTTTAAGATGTCTAAAGATAAGCACCCCATTGGGGAAAACCCTTTATTTTTGCTTTAGCTTTGGATGTTGCTGTTTCTTATCCAGTGTCTGCTAGAAAGGGGAAATATAGGTGCAGATGTCAAATTCTGCACAAAGATACCCGTGAACTTCATCTGTTCTGCTTAGGCCAGGAACACGACCACATCACCTGTAGCATCTGCCAGTCGTTGTTACCAAAAACTCTTTGTAATCATCTGGCAGCCCTAAAACATTACCTCAAGAACCAGATATAAAATTTCTTATCCCTGTGTAATGGATCCAGAGTCGGCCATCAAGGCAGAGCCACCTAAAAAGAAGGCCAAAGTTGCAATGACTTCCACTTCTGCCCCTCCGTTGTTGGACGGGCCACCAACCACTGATTTAGGGATTGAGGGACATCCACTGGAAATTACAGTTGTGTACACTTACCATAAATGCAGATATTAGAGTGTATTCACTGTTAGTCATCACCTGTGGGTTATCCCTGCTGTGGTAGCCCTCGGCTGGCCCGAATACCAGAGTCAGTGTTTTTGTGCGCTGACTGCTGTTGCCTGTAGTCTGGCATCAGGTTGTCAGTACTATAAAGCAAGACAGCCGACATCATTACATCAGTTTTTCTTGCCCTAACCCGTCAGAAGCACAAGGGAAAAGAAAGAAGTGGACCTGGTGGATAAGAGCCACCTAGGGAAGCATGTGTTCCCCTAGGGGAAGATGTGGAAAAAAAAGGGGGAGTTGGAGAGAGGGAAACAAAGATTGCAGCAGTGAATAACACTCTAACATCTACATTTATGGTAAGTGTACACAACTGTACTATGTTCTTTGTGTTTCACTATTGCAGTCATCACCTGTGGGAGGATTCCCAAAGCTGAGGTAAAGGGTGGAAGGATATATAGAGTCCCTAGGTATGGTTCAGGAGGCCCTGCAGAACTGCAGAGGCAAACCCTGCCCTAGACTTTGGAAAGAGAGAGGTAGATAGTAATGCTTTGTAAAGGTATGGACAGAGGGCCAGGTGGCTGCTTCCAATATGTTCCTGGTAGCTACTCCTCTGAGGAAGGCAGTGGAAGTGGAGATTGTCCAAGTGGAGTGCGTATGGATTGACCTAGGGATGTGTTTCCCATGTAGTTTGTAGCAAAAATGGATACCCTGCGATATCCATTTGGAAATGGTTTGTTTGGAGATGGGCTTCCCCTCTGCCCCTGGGGCAATGCTTACAAGAAGCTGGTCAGTTTTTCTGAATGGCTTAGTGCGGTCCAGATAGTATCTTAGTTGTCTGTGCACGTCTAGTGAGTGTAGAATTCTTTCCCCCTTGTTTTAAGGGTTAAGAAAGAAGGTGGGAAGGTGTATGGCCTGGTTAAGGGTAACATCAGATGCCACCTTGGACATAAAGGAGGGATTAGTCCTCAGGGAGACTCTGTCTGCATTGAATATCATGAAGGGCTTGACAGCCATGAGAGCTTGAAGTTCAGAGACCATTCTGGTTGACGTGATGGCTAGTAGGACGGCAGTCTTCCAGGAGAGGTATTTTAGTTCTGTAGAAGCGGCAGGTTTGAAAGGGTGTAAGGTTAGTTTCTCTAACACATAATTCAGGTCCCAGGGTGGAGTAGGAGGTCTTCTAGGAAGCCTGATATTAGAAGCCCTTCTGAGGAATTGCTTAATCAAAGGACGAGAGAAAAAGGGGTGGGTCTCAGTCATAATGGGCAGAGATGGCCGAGGCATGGATTTTAATAGAGGAGAAGGAGAGACCACTTTTGAGCAACTCTAAGTAATCCAGGATGAGAGGGATTGAAGGTTAGGAGGTACTGCACTCTCTTGATTGTTTCCAGGAGCTGAATCTCTTCCATTTTTTTGCATAAGATTTTTTTGTGCTGGGCCTTCTGGCCTCTCTGATGATGTTCAGGACCTGTTTGCTTAACAGTGCCTTGTTAGTTTTTAGTGTATGAGCCAAGCTGAAAGTTTGAGAGTTTGTAGGTCTGGGTGCAGTACCTTTCCCCTCTCCTGGGTCAAGAGGTCGGACCTTAGAGGAAGCAGCTTGGGGGGTTTGTAAGGTCAGACTGCATGGTAAGGGGTTCCAATGCTGTCTGGGCCGATCTGAAGTGATGAGGATGGTCTTTGGCCTCTCCTCTCATTTTTATCAGAACCTTGGGAAGAAGGGGCAGAGGAGGGTATACGTACACAAAGAGGGAGCTCCAGGGGAAGGTTTAAGGCATCCACCTTACATGCTAGGAGGTAATACTCTGTGGTACAAAACTTGTGCAGCTGGTGATTGAGGTGCGAGGCAAAGAGGTCCACCTCTGGGGTCCCCCACTCCTGGGTGATTTGCAGAAAGATTTATCTGTGTAGCTGCCATTCGTGGGGGTCCAGTAAGTTTCTTATTAGGTGGTCTGCCAGTGCGTTGTTGATCCCTGGTAACTATTGGGTAATTAGGTGTAGCCCCATAGAGGTGACTGTAAGCCACAGACTCGTGGCTAACCTGCGTAGGAGGTAAGAGTGGGTGCCCCCCTGCTTGTTGATGTACCACATTACTGTGTTGTCTGTTTTTATAAGGAGGACCCCTGGCCTGAGATGGGGTTGGAAGGAAGTCAATGCGTTTTGTACTGCCATCATTTCTTTTTGGTTGATGTTCAAGTGAAGTTGCTGGGCATTCCAAAGGCCTTTGGTACAGCTGCCTGCTAGATGAGTGCCCCAAGCTATGTCTGAGGCGTTGGTGGTGATTGCCTGGCCGGAAGGGCAGAGGATGAAGGGAATACCCTTGTTCATGGCACAGGCCTCTTCCCACCAGAGAAATTCGTCCCTTGTGCAAGGGGTCAGTGGGAAAGTGGTCTCTAGGGACTGAGAGTGCTGACACCAAAGGTTCTTTAAGTACCACTGAAGCTTTCTCATGTGAAGCCTGGTGAGGGGGATAAGAAGGATGCAAGATGCCATGTATCCCAGGGCTTGCAGGAACTTTCTCACAGTGAGGTGACTTGTGGAAGCCAGCTGGTTGAAGTAGAGAGGCAGGAAACACTGCTTTTCTGGGGATAGGAAGGCCATTTGGGTAGCTGTCTAACTCTGCTCCCAGGAAAACAATTTTCCTGGTGGGGTTTTGCTTTGATTTTTTTTCTCGTTGATGGTGAACCTAGGGAAGCTAGAAGATTTTTGACAGAGAAGATCCTGGAGCAACGTTTGCTTGTTTGCCTGAATGAGGCAGTTATCCAGGTAAGGGTAAATCTGTATGTTTCTCTGTCTGTAGAATACCATAGCCGGGGCTAAGCATTTTGTGAATATTCTGGGAGCAATAGATATGCCAAAGGGCAGTGCAGAGAACTGAAAGTGCTGATTGCCTGCTCTGAAGCGCAGGAACTTTCTGCATGATTATCTGATGGGGATGTGGAGGTAGGCATCTTTTAGGTCTAGTGTCACCAGCCAGGCATTTTGTGTGAGCACACGCAGGAGCTGCTGCAAGGTTAGCATTTTGAATCTGGGGACCACGAGGGAGGTGTTCAGTTTGGATAGATCCAGGATGGGGCACCAAGTGCTGTCTTTTTTGGGAACAAGAAATAGTCTGGAGTAAAAACCTTTTCCTGTTTGATCTGGAGGGACAGGATCCACTGCCGCCTAGTAAATTACGGATTTTACCTGATGTTCTTCGTGTTTCACTGTTGCAGTCATCACATTTGTGTTATCCCTGCTAGGGTAGCCCTTAGTCAACCCGAATATCAGAGGCTTAGTATTTCTGCGATTGCCGTCATTCCAGGACTGACGACAGGTTGTTAGTGCTATAAATTAAGGCAGCCGAAGCCATTACATCAGACTTTCTTGCAGAGGAGCCCGAGGCATAACCAGTTTGCACAAGTGCCAGTCGGCCACTACCTGAGTTTTGTGTTTACGAATTTGAAGTTGAAGTCTTTTAAAGCTAAATGCCCCGTTGGGGATATTTTTTCTTGCTCTAACCGATGTCAGAAAAAGTTAATTGTCTTACCTGTGGAAAGCAAATACCACACAGAGATTTTCATTTCTACTGCTTCACTTGCTTAGGCCCAGACCACGACGTCCCCCGCTGTCGCTTTTGTGCTCTGTTCAATGTCGGAACTATTAAGTCATCGAGCCCTTATTGTAGCTAGATATTTTCACTGGCAGTCCTCGAATTCCGATATAGCTTTGGTAAGCCATCCGACAGCAGATCTTCTGAAAAAAATGTAAAGATAAAGACAGAGACAAGACCGCATGGGTCCAAAACTGCTGATGGCGCTTCCGCTAAGCTAGTCTTCAGTTCTCCGGTCCTCGGTGACGCACTTTCGTGGCCCCTGATGCCTGCATCTCTGGATTCACAGGCCACTACCAAGACACTTTCCGAGTCCAGTATGCAGCGAGACTCTTTATCGACTAAGGATACTGCGGATGTCTCTACCTTGGATGGGTCCGGAGCCGCTGAGCAGGCACCGGCTTCTGAGGATGTACTTTGCACTACTGATTCTCGACACAGACAGACTACTTCTTTAGTGTCTACCGTTCTTTCGAAAACTAGAGAGTCCCTAAGGCCCAGGGTACGAACCACACCCAAGAAACCGACAACCCAATCTCAGGCACCTGCTTCCTTTTTTCAGTCTCAGATGCATAAAATGGTGGAAGACCTTGTAATGCTCATCAGGGGAAGCCAGGCTACCCCTTCCAAAAGAAAGATTTGTCCCCAGTGATTTTATCTGAACAGGAATCCAATGACTGTGATGCATCTGATTATGAAGATATGCAATCCCTTTCTGCTTATGAGGATTCTGATGCAGAGGAATCCATTCCTTCAGCCTCTCCACCTGAGGATTTTTCATTTGGGGAAACCTTTCATACTTTAAGGGAGCATTTCCAATGGGAATGTCAAGACTATCCTCCGTCAAAAAAGAGACTCAGGGAATTCTTAGATTTACCACAGCACAGACCTTTGGCCATTCCTCCTGTCCTGGATGTTATTTTTATGGAATCCAGTTTGACTCCTGACACCCCTCCTCCTGCTCCCAGGAAACTTGTCAGGTACTACAGAGTCGTTGACTCTCAAATTCCTTTTCAAAAATCCTACTGCTGACTCCGAGGTTATCTCTCAAGGACCTAAAGGAATTAAAGCAACTTCTGCTAAGAATCGCACCCCCTCAGATAGGGATTCCCCGAGCTTTAGACAGATAGGGTAAAAAAGTATACACCTCTGCCACTCTTGCTATTAGATCACTAAATTGTCAGTTCAACATGCTGAAACAGCAGCAGCATACCATGGAACTCCTCAAACAAAAAATATCTTCCTTTCCTGCTTGTGCAGAAAATAAAGAATTGCAAGAGCTTATGCATTCTGCAAGCCAAGTTAACAAGCATACCTTGCAATGTGGCGTTGACGCTCTAGAAGCATCTTGCAGGGTAGCAGTCACTGGTTCTGTCCTTAAAAGGTATGCTTGGCTTAAGGAACAGACCTTGACAGACCATGTCAAATCCAAATTATTGGACGCACCATTGAACAAAGACAATTTGTTTGGCACCAAGGCAGAAGAGGTCTTAAAAAAGATGGAAGAAAAAGCTAAATCTATGCAGACAGACTTTTTAAAGTCCAGCCTCCGAGGTTCAGTAGGCATTGCCCCTTCAAGGACTGGTCCTTTCCGGCCCCCTCCAGGCCAGCTCAGCCCAGACCCATGGGAAGCAGACCCACCAGACAGCAGCCCCAGGGAATGCAAAGATCTAAGCAGTGGAGTTCCTTCTCTTCAAAAACAGGGAGTGCTAAGCCACCCCCTTATGGTAAGAACACACAATGACTTTACACCTCCACCCCTTACCTCTCCCCACCTGCTTGTGCCCCTAGGAGGAAAGCTCTCTTTCCATGCAAACAACTGGGCCTCTATTACCAACGACCGATGGGTCCTCAACATAGTGTCCCAGGGATACACATTTTATTTCCACACTCTGCCAACCACAAAAGGGTTCCCAGATCTTCCTCCAAACCAGTGGGCAGAGGTCAAAAAGCAAGTCCTTTCCCTGCTCTCCATGAGAGTAATACAGCATGTACCTGCAGAACAGATAGGCCTAGGTTTTTATTTCAGACTGTTCCTGGTACCCAGAAAAGAGGGCATCTGGTGCCCAATCCTCGATCTATCCATTCTAAACACCTTTCTGGTGATACCAAAGTTCAAAATGCTCATCCTCCAGCAGCTTCTTCCTATGCTTTCCAAGGATGCTTGGTTAGCCACCTTAGACCTAAAAGAGGCCTACCTACACATCCCAATCAGGGAAGCTTGCAGGAAATAGCGTTTCAGGGCAGGATTTATGCACTTTCATTTCTCTGCGCTTCCCTTTGGCTTATCCACTGCTCCCAGAGTTTTCACAAAATGCCTGGCTCCAGCCATTGCTTTTTGCAGGCAAAGAAGTATTCATAATGTTCTTCGTCTTCCCTTGCTGCAGTCCTGACAATTGGGTATAGTCCGCGTCCCAGTCGGACCGAATACCAGAGTATTGACGCCGGTCATGGCGGTACTAATGCGCATGACCATTTCTCAGTCTTTTTGCGCATGGTCCGATGCAGAAGCAATTTTGGCAGTGCAGCTTGGCGTTCTGACATTTTCCGAAACCGGAGTTTCAGACCGAATACAGAGTTGGCTAAGTAACCCCGGGGAACATTTTGGTTTTTCTTGCCTCAGTATTTAAACGGATGTCAGAAAAAGTGAATAACTGTATTTCTTGTGGGAAGCAGATACCATAAGGATTTTCATACATTGTGTATACCTTGTTTAGGGCTGAGCACGACGTTGTTGGTTGCCTTGTGCTAGATTTAACAAGCGCACTATTAAGAGGAGGCTTGATTGTGCTAGGTTAGTGTTTGGGAATATAATATGCCGCCGGATGCTCCGGCCTGCTTCATCCAAGAAGCGCAAAGATAAAACAGTGAAGCCTAGGGAGAGGAACCGCAGCCCGGATGTCGGTCCTTTGAAGGCTCAGGGCGGAGGTTTTGCCAGGAGTTTCAATGGAGTCTCAGGCAGATACTTTACTGTTACAGGATGTGCCCTCTCAGGAGGTAGGCCAGGCTGAGGGGCTTCTCAGGTAACTGTTCTTCCTCTCTTCCCAAGGTAGTTAGGGCCTCTCCTTCTGTTGCCAAAGCTTCTTTAGAGGTAGGCCAAGTTCAGTTTCTGTGGGGCTTCTCCTAGCATTTCGGCTCTGTGCCTAAGAAACATATGCTCAAAATGGCAGAAGATTTGATTACTCTGATTAGAGGCTCTATGCCCCCACCTGATAAGAGGCCTAGGGTGGAACAGGACTTTGATAGTTTTGAACAGTGTTCACAGGCTGAGTCTTCTGGGAAGACTTGCAAGAGTTTCCTACTTATTCTGATTCTGATGTGGATGATTCCACCTTCGGCTTCTCCTCCTGAGGATTTTTCATTTTCAGAGACTCTCCACTCCATGAGGGAGCACTTTAAATGGGAAGGCCAGGATTACTCTGACTCTAGAAAAAGGCTTAGGGAATTCCTGTTCTTGCCTCAGCATAGGCCCTTAGCTATTCCTCCTGTGTTGAATGTGGTGGAGGATGTTTTTGCAGAGGCTTCTCTGAACCCTGACTCCTTGCCTCCTGCTCCTGTTAAGCCTGATAGGTATTATAGGGTGCCCGAAGCTCATAAGTATTTGTTTAAGAGTCCCAGGGCGGACCCAGAAACTGTTTCTCAGGGGCCTAAAGGTGTTAAAGCTTCTGTGGTTAAAAATCCTGTACCCTCTGATAAAGAGGCAAGGGCTTTGGATAGGTGGGGTAAGAAAGTATATACTTCTTCCACTTTGGCCATGAGGCGTTGAATTGTCAGTTTCATATGCTGAAATATCAGAATTATCTCCTTTCACAATTGAAATCTAAGGTGGATGCTGAAGGTATTGAGTGTAAAGAATTGCTGGATTTGGTTCATGTGTCTGAACAAGTGGGTAAGCATTCTTTGCAGTGTGGTTTTGATGCTGTTCAGGCCTCCTCGAGGGTGGCTGCTACTAGTTCTGTTCTTCGCAGACATGCATGGTTGAAGGATCAGAATTTAGCTGAGCATGTTAAGACCAGGATTTTGGATGCTCCTTTACAGTCTGATGTGTTGTTTGGACCGCCTGTGGAAGCACTTTTAAAGAAAATGGAGGACAAAGCTAAGTCTATGCAGACTGTTAAAGATTTTTGCAGGTGCAGCCTCCAAGTTTAGTAGAAATTGGCCTGCTAAGGGGTGGACATATCCTGCTTATGGTGCCCAGTCTAGGGGTAGGTCTAGACGATGTAGGGGCAGGGCTCAAGGGTTCGTTTAGGGCTCAGATCAGACAGTTCACCTGCTCAGACTTCTGGTGAGGGCAGGGGTCAGTCCTTGCAGAACCAATGACCTGCCTTTTCAGCTGCCAGTGGACTCGTCTGGCAGCTCCTTTAGGAGGAAGATTGTCTCTTTTCAAAGAAAATTGGGATTTAATCACTCAAGACAGATGGGTGCTGGATATCATTCATCACGGGTACAGATTTTATTTCCACACAATGCCCCCTTTCAAAGGCATGCCAGATGTTCCTCCTCCACAAAGAAAAGAGGCTCACAAGCAAGTTTCTCAGTTACTCCAGATTGGGGCTATTCAGCCAGTCCCTGTGTCAGAAAGGGGCTTCGGATTTTATTCTCGCCTGTTCCTAGTGCCAAAGAAGGGGAACACGTGGAGACCAATTTTGGATTTATCTATCCTCAACACTTATCTGGACATTCCCAAGTTCAAGATGTTGACGTTACAGCGACTGTTACCTCTGCTGGGCAAGGATCACTGGATGGTAACTTTGGATCTCAAGGAAGCTTACCTTCATGTGCCCATAAGGCTAAGTTGCAGAAAGTATCTGCGGTTTCGACCTTTGTAAAGGGCCTACTGACCTCCCTGGGCTATACTATCAACAAAAAGAAATCAAAACTAGTACCCACACAATTGTATTCCTGGGAGCAAGCCTGGACACAGCATCCCAGATGACATTCCTTAATCCAGAAAAACAAGCCTGCCTGACAGACTTCTTCTTTCAACTAGCCAGCAGAACATAGTTATCCGCAAGGAAAATCCTGCAAGCTCTGTGGTTCATGGCCTCCTGCATTCTTCTCATTCCATATGCCAGACTGCATATGAGGAAACTACAATGGTACCTAAAAAGCCTTTGGTGTCAGCACTCTCAAGACGTGGAAACTATGTCATTCCAGTGATACCTTGTCTAAGGAAAGATTTTATTTGGTTGGCAGCAGCATGCAACCACAACAAGGGACTTCCCTTCTCACAACCCCACGCCACCCAGACCCTCACTACAGATGCATCAGACTATGCCTGGGGTGCACACCTGGACGACAGGTGCATTCAGGGCCATTGGAGCCCAAATCAAATACATCTGCACATCAGAAAGAGATGCTAGCTGTTCAGCATGCCCTGATGGCTTTCGGACCCCCTATTCTCCCCGGGGCCTCTACTGATCAAAGCAGACACCACCACAGTGATGTGGTATATCAACAAGTAGAGAGGGACTCACTCTTATCCTCTCTGCAGGCTCGCCATGATCCTTTGGCACACTGCCTCAGCCATGCAACTACACCTGCTAGCACAATTTCTGCCAGGCTCCCTAAACTCTCCTGCAGACATCTTAAGCAGAAACCTGCTAGACTCACACAAGTGGCAGCTAGACCACATAACCTTCACCCTTATAACCCAGAAATGGGGCACCCCGAAGGTGGATCTCTTTGCCTCCCACTCCAGTCATCAGCTCAGCAAATTCTGCACCAGGAAATCTCATAGTAAGGCCTGGAAAATGGATGCTCTATCCTTACAGTAGGTAAATCTCTCGGTCTACTCATTTTCCCCTCTACCACTCATTTCAAGGGTACTGTTCAAAATAAGGGAGGGAAAACCGAGGACAATCCTGATTGCCCCAGACTGGCCATGCCAGCACTGGTACCCACTGCTGCGCAGCCTGTCACCCCTGCTACATACATACCTCAGATCCCAGCACTCCTGACCTAGAAGAATGGAAAATTCATGCATCCCCCAGAAGAATGGAGAATTCATGCATCCCCAATTGCAGACTCTCAACCTGGCAGCCTGGCTTTATTCCCTGATCTCTCCTCAAGCTGCCAGCCTAAGCAAACAAGTCCTAGATGTAAGTGAGGCCAGACACCCCAGCACTAGAAAATCCTATGCTGACAAGTGGAAACGGTTTTGCACCTGGATCCAGGCTAAGGCAGCTGAAACAGCACAGCCCTCCCTACCTCTCATCCTGGATTGCCTAGCAGACCTACTGCACAGAGGTCTAGCCTTCTCTTCTGTTAAAATTCATGCCTCTGCCATCTATGCTCATTACAGCACAGAGCCACCTCTTTTCTCACACCCTGTCATCATACAGTTCCTAAGAGGGGCTAACAACTTAAGGCCACCAAGAAGAGCTCCTACCCCAGATTGGGACCTTACCTTTGTGTTGGAAAAGCTCACCCCCCTCCTTTTGAACCTGCAGCTTCAGCAGAGTTCAAATTCCTCTCTTGGAAAACAGCCTTGCTTCTGGCCATCACTTCAGCTAGGAGTTTGAGCTACAAGCACTCATGGCTGTAGAGCCCTTCATCATTTTCCATGCTGACAGGGTTTCCCTCAGGACTAACCCATCCTTCATGCCTAAAGTGGTGTCCAGTGTGGCTCTCAACCAATTCATTCATTTTCCCACCTTTTTCCCTAACCCACAAAACAAGGAAAAGGATTCTACACTCTCTACATGTGCACAGACAGCTAAGATTATATCTGGATAGGACTAAATCTTTTAGAAAAACTGACCAATTGCTAGTTAGCTTTGCAGCAGGGGCAGAGGGCAAGGCCATATCCAAACAGTCTCCAAATGGATAGCACACTGCATCCATTTCTGCTACGAACAGCACGGGAAACTGCCCCCAAAGAGTGTCAGGACACATTCCACCAGGGCAACCTCCACCTGTGCAGTTTGTCTCAGGGGTCCCCACCAGGAACATCCTGGAGGCTGAAACATGGACTTCTGCTCATACCTTCACCAAGCATTACCACCTGCCTATCTCTTCCAAATCCAGGGCAGGCTTTGCCACCGCAGTCTTGCAGGGCATCCTAGCCAGCTCCCAGTCTTCTTGACTGCCACCGACCTTTTTTTCAGCTTTGGGAATCAACCCAAATGTGATGACTGCAACAGTGCAACACTAAAAAAAAATAGTACAGATGTTCTTCGTGCTTCACAGTTGCAGTCATTACATTTGGGTTATCTGCCTGCAGGTAGCCCTCTGTCGACCCGAATACCAGAGTCTTGGAATTTCTGCATCTGATGCTGTTGCCTTTTCCATGACGTCAGGGGTATCAAACATGCAGCTTATACCATCAGTTTTTCTTGCCCAAGATGTCAGGAGCCCCCAAAATAGGAAGCAATTACATGGTGTGGAACTCCTCCAGTAAAAAGTAAATACCATAGCCATAAGATATGGTCAAAAAGAGGATAGGTAGAAAGTCTAGAAAAATCTGCCATCTCAGCTCATTATAGTACTGAGCCCACCCCTCTTCTCTCACCCTCTGGGGAAAATAGTTCCTGAGAGGAGCGAAAAATTTAAGACTCCCCCAAGAGAGCTCCCACTCCAGCCTGGGACCTTAAAAGCTCACACTTCTGCCCTTTGAACCTGCTGCTACAGCAGAGTTAAAATTCCTCTCATGGAAAACAGCTTTACTTATAGCCATCACTTCAGCAAGAAGAGTGTCTGAATTGCAGGCCCTTATGGCAGTCAAACCCTTCATTATCTTCCATGCGGACAGGGTTTCCCTCAGGACTAACCCATACTTTATGACAAGGTGGTGTCTAGTGTGGCTTTAAACCAGTCTGTTCATTTGCTAACTTTTTTCCCTAATCCTCAGAATAAGGGGGTAAGGAGCTTGCATTTCCTGGGCATGCACAGGCAGCTTAGGTTTTATCTGGACAGGACTTAAGCCTCTCAAAAAATCTGATCAGCTGCTAGTCAGCTTTGCTGCAGGGGCAGAGGGCAAGGCCATTTCAAAGCAAAGCAATTCTAAATGGATAGCACACTGCTTCCATTTCTGCTGCAAACACCATGGGAAACCTACCCCTCAGGGGATCAGGAACACATTCCACCAGGGCTGTATTTACCTCTACAGCAATTCTCAGGGGAAGTCCCTACCAGAGACATCCTGGAAGCTGCAACCTGGAGCTCTGTACACACTTTCACCAAGCATTACCACTTGCCTATCTTTTGTAAATCCAGAGCTGGATTTGCCACAGCAGTCTTACAGGGCCTGATTGCCAGCCCTAATGCTTACTATCTCCATCCATCCTCAGCTTTGGGAATCAACCCAAATGTGATGACTGCAGCAGTGAAACACGAACATAGTACAGTTGTGTACACTTACCATAAATGTAGATATTAGAGTGTATTCACTGTTGCAGTCCTGGTTACCCTTCCTCCAGCCCCCTCTTTTCTTTACCCCTATCTATCCTTTTTGTTTGGAATAACTTATATCATTGGTATGTGCTTTTTGCTAGGGGTGTTCCATACCATTTGATGGCTTCCTATTTTGGGGGCTCCTGACATCTGGGGCAAGAAAAACTGATGTAATGGCGTCGGTTGCATGTTTTATACCCCTGACAACCTGGCGTCATGGAAGAAGCAACAGCATATGATGCAGAAATCCCAAGACTCTGGTATTCAGGCCTGCTGAGGGCTATCTGCAGGCAGATAACCCAAATGTGATGACTGCAACAGTGAATACACTCTTAACATCTACATTTATGGTAAGTGTACACGACTGTACTTTCCTTCAGCCATGCATGTGTTGTAATAACCAATTCTGTCACTGCTGCCCTTCTAGAGGCTTCTAGGGTGTCATATCCACATTGTAATGTGTGTTTGGCTACTTGACGAGCAGAGTATAGTAATTCTGCCAGATCTTTAGAGTTGGCACCATCAGGAGAGGTAGCAATCTTCTGTTTTAATTGTTCCAAAGTGTGTTGTTGATATTTCAACATATGGAACTGACAACTAAGTGCCCTGATAGCTAAGATTGCAGAGGTGTATACTTTCTTACCCCATCTGTCCAGAGCTCTGGAGTCTTGTCAGAAGGAAGAGGAGTTTTGGCAGAACTAGTCTTAGCTCCTTTGGGTCCCTGTGTAATGACCTCTGGGTCTGCAGCAGGGTTCCTGTACAGGTATTTGTGAGAATCTGGTACTCTGTAGTACCTGTCTGGTTTAGCTGGAGCAGGAAGCAGGACATCCAGGGCTGAACTGGATTCAAGGAAAACATCATCCACCACTTCTAGAATAGGTGGGGTGGCCAGGGGTCTGTGCTGGGACAGGTCCAGAAACTGTCGTAGTTTCTTTGGCTGTGGGTAGTCCTGAGATTCCAATTGAAAATGTTCCCTGATGGAGTGAAGGGTTTCCCCTAAGGAGAGGTCCTCTGGAGTGGAGGCAGAGGGGATGTATTCCTCTGCATCTGAATGCTCATACAGTTAAAGGCTGATGTTCTTCGTGTTTCACTGTTGCAGTCATCACATTTGGGTTATCTGCCTGCAGGTAGCCCTCAGCCGGCCTGAATATCGGTCTCTTCGGATTTCTGCATTGGATGCCGTCACTTCTTCCTTGACGTCAAGGGTATAAAACATGCAGCTGACGCCATTACATCAGTCTTTCTTGCCGTGCGGTGCCAGAAGCAGTTTACAAGTGCCGGTCGGCTGACTCCTGACATTTTCGTCTTCAAAAAATCTAAGTAGCCCATTGGGGATCCTTTTTCTTGCTCTAACTGATATCAGTAAAAGTTAATTGTCTTACCTGTGGAAAGCAAATACCTCATAGAGATTTTCATTCTTACTGCATCCCCTGCTTGGGCCCAGACCATGACGTCCCTCATCGGTTTTCTGCCTTATTCAATGCCCAGATTATTAGTTGCCGGGCTATTTTTGCAGCTAATTATTTTCATAGTCATTCTGTGTACTCTGAAATGGCTTCGTCAAGCCATCCGACTACCGATCTTCCGAAAAAACGTAAGGATAAAGACAGAGACGGACCGCATAGGTCCAAAACTGCCGACAATGCTTACGTTAAGCTAGTCCGCCGGTACTCACTGAGGCATTTACACAGCCCTGATACCCGCTACTTCTGATTCGCAGGCCTCTACTAAGACCCATTTGGAGTCCGGTATGCCGTGAGATGCTTCTTTGATTATGGAACCTGCGGATGTCTCTACCTTGGATGGGTCCGGAGCCACTGTGCAGGCACCGGCTTCTGAGGGTGTTTTCAGGCCTGTGGACATTCATATTAAACCCAGAAAAAGAAGTGAATTCCGCTAAAGAATGCTCAGCAGAACAAAAAACAATGTAAATATTGGAAGAGCGTTGCACCACAGGTATTAGTATTTCATCTGAGTATTCAAAACTTGCTAAGCAACCAAAATGGCAGAAAGACAGCTTCAAAACAACAATGGACAAGCGCTTTCAGCTTTTTCAAGCCTTCTCCAGATCTGAAGAAGGCTTGAAAAAGCTAAAATCGCTAGTCAATTGTTGACATCAGAAGGGTTCTTCACTTTTATGTTCATTTTTTCTGTTTGTATGACATCCACATGTTTTAAAGCTGTGGAAGTACAAGGCCACTTGACTTTTACAACAGCAAAGCTCTATATTTCATATATTGTGGATTCAACATGGTAAAAGCCTGTTATTGAAGCTGTTGTTTTGAAGCTTTCTGCCATTTTGGTTGTTTAGCAAGTTTTGAATACTCAGATGAAATACTAATACCTGTGGTGCAATGCTCTTCAAATATTGACATTCATATTAAACCGACACCATTGTTTTCATCCAGGCTTAAACTTGCACCACGCCTAGAAATCCGATGACCAAACCGCAGGCTCAGGCCCGTATGCCTAAAAAAACAAATGCTTAGAATGGCTGAAGACCTTATTACCTTAATTAGGGGAAGCTAGTCTTCCCCCTCTAAGAAACCTAGAACTGATATTCTTTCTGATTCTTCTGATCAGGAATCTGATTTTTCTGCTCCTTCTGATTACCAAAATTTGCCCGTATCTACTTATGAGGATTCTGATGCAGTGGATTCCATTCCCTCTGCCTTCCCTCCAGAAGATTTTTCTTTCGGTGAAACCTTGCACACTCTTAGGGAGCATTTCTGCTGGGAAAGCCAGGATTACTCTGACTCCAAAAAGAGACTTAGGGAATTCTTACTACTACCTCAATACAGGCCTTTAGTTATCCCTTATGATGTCCTTATATGGGTTGTCCTGCCTCAGGCAGCCCTTCGGTCGGCCGGATTCCAAAGTCTGGGTCCGGCGTCGGCTGATGTTGCCCTTTTCCCCGACGTCAGAGCGCCTGGGGTATAAAAGTGTCAGCCGACGCCATCTTCCTCAGTTTTTCTTGCCGCGCGGTGCCCGAAGCAAAAGCAGTTCACAAGTGCCGGTCCGCCAGCTCCTGTGATTTCAGCTACCGAAGGCTTCAAAAAAGCTAAGTACCCCGTTGGGGACTCTTTCTTGCCTCAGCCGATGTCAGATTAAACGGTTAAAGTTAATAATTGTTTATCTTGTGGGGAAACAAATACCTCATAAGGATTTCCACTCTTACTGCTTACCCTGCCTAGGCCCAGACCACAACGTCTCGGCCTGTTCAGCCTGTGCTTCCTTCAATAAACGCACTCTTAGGCGTCGGGCAGAGTTTGCAGAGGAATTTTTTGGGGAAAATTTCATGCCGTCGGAGCTTATGACAGCTCATTTACCCAAAAAACGTAAGGATAAGGACCGACACACACGGTCCGCGGTTTCGGCCGACTCCACGCCTAGGCCTACCGCGAGTGTTTCGTTCTCTACTGAAGCCGAATCTCTACCGCTTCCGACCGACGACACCGCACAGCCGGTAACTTCGGTACCGGAGGCCATCACGGAGGTCGGTCATAGAATTTCCATCTGAAACCGGTGCTCAGGAAATGTCCGACACCATTTCTGTTGATAAAACTACTCCAGCACGTGGGGCAGCCAGGCCTTTACACGGGCTAAAGCTGCTAAACAGCCAAAATCTCTCCCTCCCAAGGCTATACCTCAGGGATCCACTACAGGTTCACAAATTTTAAGTTTGGCTGAAGACCTTATTTCCTTAATCAGGGGCTCTCAACCACATCCAGACAGGGGCTCTCAACCACCTCCAGGCAAAAGGCCCAGGGTTGAGCAGACAGATCCCCAGTCTTCTGATGAGGCCTCAGATGACTCTGCCCTTTCAGACTACCAGGAGTGAGGCCCTTCCGGCCTACGAGGAGTCTGATGCAGAGGATTCTATTCCCTCAGCCTCCCCCCGTGAAGAGTTTTCTTTAGGGGAGACCCTTCACTCCATGCGAGAGCATTTCAAATGGCAAGGCCAGGAATTCTCTGTTTCCAGGAAGAGGTTAAGGACTTTTTTACATTTACCTCAGCATAGACTTTTGGCTATTCCTCCTGTTTTAAATGTTATAGAAGATGTGTACTCTGAGTCTAGTACTTCCCCTGACTCCCTTCCTCCAGCTCCTGTCAAACCTGACAGGTACTACAGGGTCCCGGACTCACATCTATACCTTTACAAGGGCCACTCTGCTGACCCAGAAACTATTTCCCAGGGCCCTAAAGGGGTTACAACCACCGCTGCCAAGAATCCACTTCCTTCCGAAAGGGAATCCAGGGCTTTAGAGAGAGAGGGTAAAAAAGTGTATACTTCTTCCACACTTTCTATGAGAGCATTAAATTGTCAATTCCATATGATACAGTTTACCAGGTAACCAACACCAACCAAAGAATTAATCCACGGAGTAACAAGGCACTTCCAACCAGCTTTATTACAAACAAAAAACACCAGTGCTCCACCACTGACCTAGGTTTCGTCCAAAACTGACTTCTTCAGAGTGTGTGGAGCCAAGAGCTTATACATACACTCACCAATTTAACAATTAAGACAATTAAAACAATTAAACAATAAAGAAAACAATAAAATACAATAAACACCTTTTCTTATTGCAAAGAGTGAGGCTGAAAGACTCACATACATAACCTAAACAAAGTACAACACAGGATTCTGTGAGGGACACATTCACGCAATCTGTTTTATCTCACCCAACAGTTATGTTTAACAAGGCCCAAGACTTTAGGTTGTACAATTATTCCAGTACAACATTAAACACACAACACGCAGAATTACTGTCAAAAGGATTTAACTTTGTACCTTACAGGGAAGGAAAAGTTGTGGACACGCTAATAGATTTAAAGCTGTTCACACGTAAAATGAATTTGGCAGCTTTTTTTGGGTTTAAGGATGACAGTAATTCTGTAGATCACACAGTGATTACACGTAAACCCAGTTATTTTAACCCACCATATAACAACATGGTGCGGATGTTTGAAGTTTTATGTGAACAAGACATAAGAGAACACTACAGAAGTAGGAAGGATGGAGCCCTGGGAAATATGACGCAAGAGGAATTTGAGATAATCAAGCATTTAAGTTCCAACCAAAATATTCGTCTAATGAAACCTGATAAAGGTAACGGGGTGGTAGTGGTTGACAATACAGACTATGTTAGTGAAATGTTAAATATGCTTATGGAAGACAATTAGAGAGGTGAGCCTCAATGAAATTCACATTGCTTACAGGAATACAGATTTAGTGCTTGAAGATATTCTCTTACAAGGAGGTATAAATGAGGACGATTATGAGTTTTTGTCTAATAAATTTCCAGTGGTCAGTGGAATCTTTGGTATCCCAAAAATCCACAAGGGCCTGAACAATGTCAAGTTCAGACCCATTGTGGATGGGAAAAGAAGCAAGGTGTTTTTTATCAGTCAATTTTTGGACTCAAAATTAAAAGTTGGATTAAACAGTTTCCCACATATTACCAGAGATTCCTGGCACTTTTTGGATAAAATCAAAAAAATACAGGCACTGAACAACACATCATTTGTGACCATAGATGTGATTAATCTGTTTACGGCTATTCCTCATGATACTGGTTTACTCTGGCTAGAAGAACAGTTAAATTACACGAGTCAATATGACCAAGACCAGATAAACACTTACATCAGACTTATGGAATTAGTACTACGAAATAATTATTTACATTTTGAGGGGCATTATTTTCAGCAGAACACAGGAGTGGCTATGGGGGCATCTTGTGCCCCCATATACGCAAACTATATAATGGCATATTGGGAGACAAATTTCGTTTTTAATAGTGTATACAGTCAACACATTAAACTATACACCCGTTTCCTGGACGATATTTTTATTGTTTGGCAAGGGGACAAGATGATTTTGGAGGCTTTCATACAACATATTAATCAAACTGTCTGGTTTTTGAAGTTTACCCACGAGATAAATGACAATAAAATTACATATTTAGATATATGTTTAA
Source organism: Protopterus annectens (assembly GCF_019279795.1). NCBI lineage: Eukaryota > Metazoa > Chordata > Ceratodontiformes > Protopteridae > Protopterus > Protopterus annectens. Next base: position 1,325,166,202 of record NC_056747.1, read on the forward strand.
CCATCAACAATGATAGAAGTGCCTTAATATCCAACATTTTCAGAAAATCAACCTTTTCCAACTCCTATCTGCATCACGATAGTTGGCACCCAGTACATCAGAAGAGGGCCATCATAAAAGGTCAGATGGTGAGAGCGGCACGTATGGTTAGTGAACATTCTGACCTTGTATTGGAACTAGAGTTTATGGTGGGTCTCTTTCTTAATAGAGGGTACCCAGAGAAATTATGTGACGAGGTCAGGAATGAAATTCTAACAAAAAGAGAAAGTGGTAGCATCACACCCATTCTTAAGAGTACTGGTGACTTGTTTAATCACAATGTAAACCACAAACAGAATTTTGGTAAGGAACATTTCCTCTTTGTGTTAACCTTTAATGCAGACACTGACGACATTATCAAGATAATAGAAAGATATTGGACGTCCTTGTCTAGATTGAAGGAATTTAGTGGTTTTTCCACACGTAAACCTAAGTTTGTTTTTCGGAAGGACATGGCGTTTAAAGGGATGTTAGAAAAAGGTAATTCATTTAAGGCGAATACTTGCAAAGCCAGTGGCAATTTTAAATGCGGGAGATGTTCCACCTGTACTCACATTTTAACAGGTAACAGGATTAAGGTGAACAACTACCCCATCAAGATTAATGGTCACTATAATTGTTTATCTACCAACATCATATACATTGCTAAATGCCAGTCCTGTATGGCATTTTATGTGGGAAAGACCTGCAGAAGATTCAGAGATAGGATTAGGGAACATCTCTTGGACATACAACATCTTAGACCAACTAATGCCTTGGCACGACACACAATAGCCCACAGTGATCACAAATTCCTATTCTGTGTCATACAACAGTATGTTAAAGATGCACAGGGGAGAATTACGGACCATCATTTGGACACTGGTGAGCTTAGATGGCAGTTGCGTCTTAATGCACATCATTACCCCGGTCTGAACGAGTTTATTTCTATAAAACCTTATTTAAGGCTCCAACACATACTAGGGTAGAATTTAAGTTAACACCCACGTGTGTTGGCAGTAGAATTACAGACACACATTACACTTACATATTTTAAATTAAAATAATGTTTTTATTTTCATTTTATTCATTTTTTGTTGCCTTACACACATATATTTTATTTTATTTGCCATATAGAAATTTTAATATTATTCAACATTAATAAAAGTTTTTTGAATTTATTGAAGTTTAACATTGTAATTGTTTAGGTTATGTATGTGAGTCTTTCAGCCTCACTCTTTGCAATAAGAAAAGGTGTTTATTGTATTTTATTGTTTTCTTTATTGTTTAATTGTTTTAATTGTCTTAATTGTTAAATTGGTGAGTGTATGTATAAGCTCTTGGCTCCACACACTCTGAAGAAGTCAGTTTTGGACGAAACCTAGGTCAGTGGTGGAGCACTGGTGTTTTTTGTTTGTAATAAAGCTGGTTGGAAGTGCCTTGTTACTCCATATGATACAGTATCAAGAGTATCTGTTAAATGAATTGCATAAAAAACTAACCTCGCCTGAACCCCTAGACCGCAAGGCGCTTCAGGATCTGGTGCATAACTCTCAGCAGGTTAGCAACCATTTCTTACAGTGTGGTTATGATGCATTGGAAGCTTCATGTAGGTCAGCAATGACAGGTGCAGTCATACATAGACATGCTTGGCTGAAGGAACAAACACTGCCAGATCTTGTTAAAGCAAAGCTTCTGGATGCACCACTGGAAAAACAAAAGTTATTTGGTTCCACGGCTCAAGAGGTCTTAAAGAAATTTGAGGAAAAGGCTAAATCAGTACAAACAGTCAAAGATTTTCTCCAGGTCCAACCACCAAGATTCAGCAGAAATTGGCCTTCTAAGAATTGGTCCTTTCCAGACACAGACAGATTTCAAAGAGGCAAAAACAGGCGTGCCAGAGGTAGGGGGCAAGCTCGAGGCTCCTACAGAGGACGTCAATGGCAGCCTCCTAACCAGAGAGGTAGTGCAGGACCTACAACTACTGCGCAAGGACAAACTCAGTGACTTGACTTTGACTCCGCCAACCAGGGCTCAATTGGAAGCACCTTTGGGCGGAAAGCTATCTTTATTCTCAGAAAATTGGCACAGTATTACAAAGGACAAATGGATACTACAAATAGACAAAGGATACAGATTCCATTTTCATACATTACCAAAAAGACAAGGCATGCCAAACCTGCCACCAAATCAAAGGGCAGAGGCTTTCAAGCAAATTTCAAAACTACTACAAATGAAGGCAATAGAGAAGGTTCCTTACACAGAACAAGGCCAAGGATTTTATTCCAGACTATTCCTTGTTCCAAGAAAATAAAAGCAATGGAGGCCCATTCTGGACTTGTCCGCACTGAGTACTTAACTCATCGTGCCAAAATTCAAAATGCTGACCTTACAGCAACTCCTTCCCATGCTGGGCAAGGGGTCCTGGCTGGTAACTCTAGACCTCAAGGAGGCATACCTGCATGTCCCTATCAGACATAGTTGCAGAAGACACCTCAGATTTATTGCAGGTTCAGAGCATTATCAATTCTCAGCATTGCCCTTTGGCTTATCTACTGCGCCCAGAATATTCACGAAATGCCTGGCATCAGTAATTGCACATTGCAGACTTCAGGGGATTCAAATATACCCATACCTGGACGACTGCCTTATACAAGCGGACAGCCAACAAACATTGGTAAAACACTTGGACTATGCCATCCGACTACTACAGGCCTTGGGATACACAATCAACATTTAGAAATCAAGACTTGTTCCATCCCAACGAATAATTTTTCTGGGTGCAAAGCTGGATACAAACACCCAAATGGCTTTTCACAGAAGAAAAACAAGAACAATTACCGGATTATTTCAGAAATCTGACAACTCAAACCCAGCTGACTGCAAGGAAATTCCTGCAGGCCCTGGGTTTCATGGCATCTTGCATTCTTCCGATTCCACAAGCAAGGCTGCATATGAGGAAACTACAATGGTACCTAAGGAGTCTATGGTCTCAACACAGTCACAGCCTAGAAACTTTGATCCCCCTCATTCCATGCCTTCAAAAGGAATTTATGTGGTGGGCACAAGCAAGCCAGTCAAATATGGGCCTGCCTTTCAGCAAGCCACATATCAGCCAAACCATTACAACGGACGCCTCAGACCATGGATGGGGAGCGCACATGAAGGACAGATGTATTCAAGGGCAATGGACACAAAAGGAATTGCGCCTGCACATCAACCAAAAGGAATTGCTGGCAGTGATACATTCAATCGAGGCTTTCGAACATTTCCTGCATCAAGGTCACCTACTAATAAGGACAGACAATACCACAGTTATGTGGTACATAAACAAGCAAGGAGGTACCCATTCCTACCCTCTTTGCAGGCTGGCAATGAATCTTTGGGAACTTTCAGTAAAACTCAATATAGAGCTGCATTCCCAGTTCGTACCAGGAAAGGACAATGTACTGGCGGACAGCCTAAGCAGAAACACCATGGATCCACACGAATGGATGTTGCATCTAGACATTTTTCTACAGATAGCACAATCATGGGGAAAGCCGGACATAGATCTTTTTGCCTCCCCCCACAACCATCAACTGAAAAAGTTCTGCACAAGGACATACCATCCCCAAGCATGGAAAGTGGACGCCCTCTCCTTCAGCTGGAATGCTCTAACAGTATATGCATTCCCACCTCTTCCATTAATGACCAAGGTCTTACTGAAGATCAGGACAGAGCGACCAAAATAGCTCCGGACTGGCCAAGACAACACTGGTACCCACTGTTAAAGAGCATGTCACGCACGAAACTGTGGCCTCTACCACAATGGCCACTTCTTCTGACACAGCACAATTACAAAACTTTGCACTCCAGCCTAAAAACCTTGTAGCTGACAGCCTGGAAAATACCTTGACTCCTCGCCAGGATAATCTATCCAAGAGGGTAAAGGATATCATCATGGAAGCTCGGCGGCCTTCCACCAGAAAGGCATATTCAGCAAAATGGAAAAGATTTCGAACCTGGAGCAATGCAAAGGTTCAGGATCCGACAGTGATGAGCATTCCACATATCCTTGAATACTTGGTTGAAATGCTCCATAATGGCCTTTCTTATTCATCCATAAGAATTCATGCTTCAGCTATTTCAGCAGAGTACAACATTGATCCACCGGTATTTTCTCATCCTCTGCTAAGGCAGTTTCTAAGAGGGATAAAAAACATCAACCCTCCAAGGAAACCACCAGTGCCTTCATGGGACCTTAACTTCATGTTGGAAAAATTAATTCTACCTCCCTTTGAACCAGCAGCATCTTCAGAATTACAATTCCCGTCTTGGAAGACTGCCTTCCTTCTGGCCATAACCTCAGCAAGAAGAGTATCTGAGTTACAAGCCCTCATGGCAGTACAACCATTTCTAATTTTCCATCAGGACAGAGTCTCTTTGAGAACCAATCCTTCATTCATGCCAAAGGTGGTATCCAGGGTCTCACTGAACCAAGCTATCCACCTGCCTACTTTCTTTCCAAATCCACAAAGTAAAGGAGAGAACCTTCTGCATACCCTGGACATTCACAGACAGTTGCGCTACTACTTGGACAGAACTAAGACTTACAGAAAAACTGACCAACTGTTTGTAGCATATGCTGCTGGTGTACAAGGAAAAGCAATTTCCAAACAAACAATTTCAAAATGGATAGGAAATTGCATTCGATTCTGTTACTCTTTTCATGGAAAAGCTGTGCCAGCTAACATCAGACCTCATTCCACCAGAGCAACAGCCACCTCCACAGCCTTCTTAAGAGGGTGGGTACAAAGGACATTTTAGAAGCTGCCACATGGAGCTCTGTGCATACATTTTCCAAGCATTACAACTTGCCTTTATATTCCAGATCCAGAGCAGGCTTTGCTACTGCAGTCCTGCAGGGCATGTTAGGTACACCATCCTTTTCTTAGGTCCTACCACCCCCAGCTTGGCTATGGTAATCTACCCATATGTAAGGACTGCAGATGCATCCTTGAAGGACATAGTACAGTTTTGTACCTACCATAAATGTAGATGTCCGATAGGTATGCATCTGCAGTCAGGTTTTCCCTCCCTCCTACCCCTCTGTGGTATTCTTTGGGTTCCTATCCCTCATTTTAGCTAGCTGGGGTTATCTTTTATGGTGTATTTGTTTTTTATTGCTGTGCATGTTTGGAATTTATTCATTTCTCCAAAATTTAGCCTTCTTTAGAGGGCACCTGGCATCTGGGGCAAGAAAAACTGAGGAAGATGGTGTCGGCTGACGCTTTTATACCCCAGGCGCTCTGACGTCGGGGGAAAAGGGCGACATCAGCCGACGCCGGACCCAGACTTTGGAATCCGGCCGACCAAAGGGCTGCCTGAGGCAGGACAACCCATATGTAAGGACTGCAGATGCGTACCAATCGGACATCTACATTTATGGTAGGTACAAAACTGTACTTTCTGGACATTGTAGATGATGCTTTCTTGGAATCTAGCCTTTCCCCAGACACTTTACTTCCAGCTCCCAGAAAACCTGACCGATATTAGAGTACCTGACTCTCGCAAGTTCTTCCTCAAGAATCCTTTTGTGGATCCAGAGACCATTTCACAAGGACCAAAAGGCATTAAGGCTACTGCTGCCAAAAATCCTACCCCTTCTGATTGAGATTCTAGAGCCTTAGATTGGGTAAGAAGGTATACACTTCTGCTACTTTGGCCATTAGGGCTTTAAATGGCCAGTTTCATATGTTAAAGTATCAGCAGCATGTTAAGGGGCTACTTAAACAGAAAATGATGTTGATTCCTGACTGTACTGGATGCAAAGAATTACAGGATTTAATGCATTCTGCAGAAAAAGTTGGTAAACATACTTTGCAATGTGGTTTTGACGCTTTATAAGCATCTTGCAGGGCTACTGTCACTGGGTCTGAAGTAACAAAACTTGCCAGATAATGCAAAAGCTAAATTACTGGATGCTCCCTTAAACCAAGACTGCCTTTTTGGCAACAAAGCAGAAGTCCTCAAAAGGATGGAAGAAAAAGCTAAATCCATGCAAACTGTAAGATTTCCTACAAGTACAGCCTCCCAGATTCAGTAGGCATTGGCCTTTAAAGAACTGGTCCTTTCCAGCCCCTTCTAGGCCTTTTCAGTCCAAAACCCAGGAACAGCAGACCACTTAGGCTACAGTCTCAGGCTATGCGCAGACCCTAAGCAGTGGGGGGCTCCCACGTTCAAAGCAGGGAGTAGTAAGCCATCTCCCTACGGAAAATGGCACAATGACTTAACCTTAACCCTTCCAAGCCCTGCTCTACTACCTTCTCCCTGAGGAGGAAAGCTCACCCTGCATGCAAAAAACTGGGAACTCATTCCCCAGACAAATGGGTTTTGGACATAGTTTCCCTAGGATACAGATTCCACTTCCACACCCTAGCAACACCAAATGGTTGGCCAGACCCACCCCCAAATCAGTGGGCGGTAGCCCAACAGCAGGTTCTCTCTCTCCTCAATGTCGGGGCTATTCAGCCTGTCCCAGCCGAACATAGGGGAAAAGGTTTTTTAAAAAAAATTAAGACCCCTT